>NC_089539.1:17194661-17501251 GCF_963924715.1 Thunnus thynnus | reverse complement strand
TTGTCCAGCAGCAAGACAAACAACAGATTTATTGTGGGCACCAAAAATTTCAAATTGATGGCTATAAAGGATACCACGAAGCCTCAAAATGCCACAAGGAGCTGATCTGCACTGTGTGTGTGTGTGTGTGTGTTTATTTGCGGTAGATTGTTAAAGTTGTGACTTAACAAGGGCTAAATGATTTGGGAAAAAACATCTGATTGCAATTATTTCGACTGATATTGCAGTTGTGATATGATTTGCGTTACTAGAGGGAATGATAACTTTTACATCATTATTCTCATTTTCATTAAAACATATTAAAATGATTATGGTGTGATTTTTTTTTTTTTTTTTTTTGCAGGGATCTGTACCAAACAAAGATGTTTTCTCAAGTCTGTAGAATATGATGTGTAGGTCAGGACGTCTCTGCAGCACGACAACATTTAATTTAAAACGGTATTTTGACACATTACGCCTGTTCAGCCCTACTTGAAATGGATCTACAGTGCACCGCTGTTTGTAATCTGTATTTTGTTTATTGAATTAATACTTTTTATAGGAAAATGTGTATTAGTTTGTTTTTTTCAAAGCAAGACAAACGTTACACACAAAAGTGCAATTACAAAACGGTGACTGGTAGATTTTAGGAAGAAAAAGTAAGTTTCCAACACTGTTAGAGGCCCTTTTATGTTTTCGAAGGATTTAGATGCCCATTTAAATATCACATTCTCCATTTTTGTCGTCGAGCCAAACTTGCTGCTCGGTCACTTGAACATTAGCAGGAAAGAATGTGGTAACCCAGACTTTCTTCTTCTGGAAAACCTCATTCCTAAATCTTTCATTCATCTTTTTTTCATTCTTCCTTTCTTTCTGTTTGTCTCTTTCACTTTGTTTTTTATTTATTTCTCTCCGTCCGTTGCCACAGTGTCAGTCTGAGTCATCTGGCAATCTTCCCTCAGGCCTCCTCTCTTTCTGGCAGTGATGCGATCAGGCTGCACCACAAATGCACCATCAGAGTGCAGGAAAAAGCAGGGAGTCTCTCCGTTTCCATTCACGGGATCAACACACATCAGCATAAAGTGTGGCGGACCAAAGTCTGCTGTCAGTGTGTTGTGGTTTAGGAAAAAGTTGCAAGATCAGCCTATTTTAGCAGACATCTTAGGTTGATGGTAACTAAACTACACAAGAACTGTATTTACAACAGATTAATTTACAGTATTCTAATTTTTGCTTTAACCAAGAATAAACTACATCAGTAACGGGTTAATGGAATAGTTCAACATTTGCTTTCTCGTCATGAGTTAGATGGGAAGATCGATACCACTCATACATGTCTTTTCAATATAAAGTTACAACCCGCAGCTGGTTAGCTTAGCTTAGCATAGAGACTGGAAAACAGGGGGAAACAACTAGCTTGTCTCTGTCTAACAAGGCAACAAACTCCGCCTTCCAACACCTCTAAAGCTCACTCTGTAAAATGTTATATCTTATTTGTTTAATCTGTACTAAACCAATTTATTTTTCGGAGCCTCTGCTGGTTTCCTGGCAACCTCACTGTGACAGCAGTACTACAGGGAGTCACTGCACCCGACCAAGAAGTAGTGCAGCACATAATCACCTGTAAAACCACAACTTGTCGGGTTTTTATACAAAAAAAATGTTGTAAACAAATGAGATATAACTATTTTAGTGAGCATAGAAGTTTCTTTCTTTCTTTCTTTATCAGGATCCCCATTAACACCAGCAGAAACGTTGGCTGTTCTTCCTGTGGTCCACCACACATATAGTCATATACACATATACACACTTATAGACACTATAGTCACATAAACACAACAAACAAAACAGCTTATCTCATTGAATTAACAGAAGAGAAACAAAATTGTCATCCTTTCAACAGACATTAAGCCAAACACAAAATTATAAATCAATCACAATTCCTCAAGAATTCACAGCAAACCTGTTTATTTTCTTCTACATACAAATACATTGTAATAGTAACAGTAGTAATTCTTAATAAACATAAATCCTTGTCTGAATGACCGTAGATTATATATTTATCCATCCTGTGCTTTCACACATTTAATTTCAAGAAATAGCGTATTAAATACATTTCTTGTGCTCTGCCAAGAGGTTTATGTTTTATTTCTTGTTTTGTGTTGTTTTTCCCTCGTTGACACACACAATTCAATTATGGTTCCTGAAATGTTTGGAGATGCTGTTTTAACAAAATTTTGAACTGATCTCTCGAACAATATGCACTGGCAATTTTCCGTACCATACTTTTTTTTTTTAGTTAGGTGCCGATAGGTGGATGTTGTTTTGTTACCTTTGGAGGGATCCAGGCTAGCTGTTCCCCCGTGTCTAGTCTTTATGCTAAGCTAAGCTAAGCTGAGCATCTCCTGGCTCCAGCCTTACATTTAACGCACAGACATGAAATTGGTATCTATCCTCTCATCTAGCACTTGGCAAGAAACGAATACCCAACTATTCATTTAAACTTTCCCAAAGAAGAATGTGGGCATGGAGTTAACTGTTGAGAGGTTAATTTTGCATTTGACAGGCGCACACAGACCCCTCTCTATCCACCAGCCAGTCCTAATCTCTTTATGGGCCTGGTTTTGGTCCGCTGAGCTCCGCCTCACTGACCGGAATAATGGCTGACGTCTAGAGAGGAGAGATGAAAAGGAAAGATGATGTGTGTGAACTTAATACCGTCCACATTTTGCTGTTGTTCTCAGTAGCACTAATGAGTAGATAATGTCTGTGTAAATTGGCTTATTTGACATTAGTAGCTTTTGATATTAGACAGTTTATTATTATTTGATTACAGAACAGATTTATTTATGAAGTTTGAAAAAGGAGAGAGGAAGCAAGAGATGACCCAGGGGAGTCTGATAAGGAGGGAGAGAGAACAAGTGAAGCTAGCTGGCTAGCTGGTTGATACTTGATCAGCAGCAGGAATTAATATTTCACTGGTCACGAGGCTGAAACACTCCAGCAGAAAACATCCATCTCTCAAAGACGGAGTTTCTGTCTCCGTCTATGTGTGCGTGTTTGCCCTTGTGAGCACATGAGCACCTAATATTTTTCATGTCGTGTTTGTGAGAGTGTGTGTTTTTTGTGTCTGGTTCCTTGTTTCCACTGTCGCTGAGTCTCTGGTTGTGTCTCCTGCTACCGCTGAATAAATTACAAGGATGTTGAATTAGAGAAGAATCTGCCTGGAGAAGGTGTCGAGTGGAGAGGAGGGAAAAAAAAAAAAAAAAAAGCAGGAACGTGACAGAAAAGCACACAGCGTTGTGTATTGGACAAAGTTTTTTTTTTCACGCTGCAGATACCGACCCTGAGGGCAACTCACTAACTCATCTTATAACCCTCCCTCCCTCCGTGGAGACTCAGACCATCAGAACAAAAAGCTTTTGTTTCCTGAAGACTATCCAGTTACTGAGCGGCTGCCCAATCATACATCATCGCGTAATTATAGCAGATAATGCACCTAGTCTTCTCAGAGCATCTGGTACTATTTTAATAACTTTTGTTAAAATCACATCATGTCTTTTAAGCAGCCTACCCATGAGTTTTGTTTTGTTGATGGTTATATGCATTTCTTATGTGGCTGCGTGCTGTTCTGATTAGCAAAGCAAACGTATGATTGAGCTTGATCGATCAATCCTGCTGAGCTGAATCAGACAGATCCTGAGGCATCATCAGTGTAGTAACCAAACTAAACCTAATCTCACTCTTTAAATATATTCCCCAAACTTAACAAGTCTCATATATTATTATTATTATATCTATATTTTTCAAATGTAGTTGTGTTTTTATGTCATTTTGTGCTTTATGTCCTTTTTTTAAATGTTCTATACAGCTGGGTGTTGAGCCTCAAAGCATTTTGAGCACCAACCGAAATATGTCGGAGTATCAAAAGTACCAAAAGTTAACGTTGAATGCTTTCTGATGCAAATCATAATTTGCAAATTTTACTCAACGATTAAAATTCAAATGACTTATGTATATCGGTGTATGTCAGTTGATAAGTAACAAGAATTTACATAACAGAAATGCCAAAGATGCGTTTTTAGTTTTTAGATTCATATATTTCTGAATGGTGTCGTCATAAAAAGTGAGAAAGTTAATATTTCAGATGTAAAATGTCCCACTCACTATACAGTACAATCAATTCTTGTTTATTTTATATATTTACGTTAAACCCTGCTAATAATTTTTTAATATATTCTTTAAATGCTCAATTATCCACATTGGTATCGGCCTCAAATATCTAGTATTAGTTGAGCTGTAGTTTTGCTATCATGTGGAAATCGACACCCAACTGTACTATTATGCAATGAGCAGCGTACATCTAAATTAGTGAGGCAATAAAATACTAAAGCTCCACTTTATTGTCTAGTCACTGCGGCCTCGATAATCAGGTCACCCTGTCAGTAATGTGTGTTGGTTGTGAAACTCTGAGCTTTGATCTGACCCTGTTACACACTTAACAGCGTGAGAGATTAGCTAAATAACAAGCCTACCTGTATGTGTTTGTGAAGGAGAGTGAGCCCGCTTCTCCTTAACACTACTTCCATTTTTAGATGAACAGCACTAACTCAAACCACTAAACTCGATGGCTTACGTTATTCAAACAGGATTATGTACAGTTTTCTACACCTCTATTCAACTCACTGTCAAGGCCGTGTGACTCTTGACAGCGAGGAGAACGTGAAATCAATACTATCCATGTTTTAAGAGATGCCATTAGACTGGTCTGCGGGGATGCACAGGTCAATAAACCGTTTAGTATCAGGACTCTCAGCTATTAACCAATAATTAAACCGTGAAGGGGGGCGAGAACCTCTCAGGTCATGGACATTGAGCTTGTGTGTTTAGCTCAAGTAAAGTCTATTTGCTCGAGCTAAAGAGCAAACAGACTGAACACACAGAGCACGAATCACTGCAAAATATAAACACACACAGTATATTCACACACACACACACATATCTGATGAAGACACTGTGGTTATAATGCTAATATTGACTTATACCTTCAATCAAAGATGAGTGTTGGCACCTTTTCCTCCGATGCAGCATGAGGATTTAGTACATTTTGTCCTTGCTGCTGGAACACCACCTCTTAAAAGCTCTCTGACACTTTGTCCGCAGTGAATCTCACAAACAACAATTATCCTGACCAGCAAGATACAATATAGTGTTAAACCAAGGCCTTTTACTACATCTCACACTGTATGACCTTTTTCTTTCTGCCATTAAATCCTCTTCATTGTATTTTTATTGTTATTTGAACTTGACACTCTGAACCTTGTTTGCTTAAACAGATCCTCGCCGCCCCTTTTCATTATCAGATTTTTCAGTAACTCTGGAAGCAGAGCAAGGGTGACGCTTTGTTTCACAGTTCCTGAAGTAGTTTATAGGTATTTAACAGAGAGGGTGATGCAATTTGGTACAAATGATAAGAAATCATTCACATATAGTTGTTAATTTGCAAACAATCTTAATAAATTAGACTCTTGACAGTTCTTTAACTAACAAAATACTTTTCAGTTTGTAGTTTAGTGTCAAGTGACACTTTTAGCATATTAAAGTTTCTCAAGAATTCCCTAAAAGTAGCTGCTTCTGAAGACATTTCTTTAAGAGGGTTATGTAATTTGGTTGTATGTGGGAAATGTGCTCATTATAGAGTTTTTAAGAAACAACCTAATATGCTAATATGTAGTTTGACATACAAAACTACACACCGAAAACTTTTCTGTCAAACAATTGTCAAGTCTGATTTATTAAGATTTCTTGCAAATTAACAACTACGCATGAATCTAAATGAATCGTTTCTTAACCTACTAACATTTTTTTTCTGTTTTTTATTACCATTTTTACCAAATTTTACCGGCTTCACTGTAAAATGTCCTAAAATTTCACTGTTAAATATCTGCAAATTACTGAGAAAATGTCCAGGAAACTATGATATTAAAGGACCTGTAAAATAAAACGTTACCAAAGCAAGTAAAGTCAACAAGAAAGCTCTCATGAAGAGAAACTAACATACAGGAACATACTATATATACTACTGTACTATAAATCCTGGTTTCAGTTTTATGGAGGATTTATTTCCATTCTTATAATTGGGGTAATTGTCTCTTAGTACGACTTAAACAGCAGTGTATAACCCTAAATTATAGGCCTATTTTTCATTGCTGACATACAATACCAGTCATTCCCTTGAATGAGAAAGTGTGTCTAAGTTTTGACTGTATATAACTCTGAAATGTACAAGAAATGAATGGGCATCATTGCTTGCTAGAAAATGACTATTGGGGAAAAAAAAACATTAGTGCTTTTTAAAACATGCTTTTGACAATTTGAAAATGACATATTTTGCATCGGAGTGGTACACCTCCCCTCCGTTTCCATCCACTGCACCAAACCAAACAGTTGGGGTTTGTTTGGTTGGCCCATTGCTTTGCCAAGAACCTGCTTCTATAAATATCCCCAGTCTCAAAGCTGCATTTCTCCTCTGCGTCTCATAGGTTTGCTAAGAACCTGTCGCCGGACAAGATCAACCTGAGCACGCTGAAGGGGGAGGGCCAGCTCACCAATCTAGAGCTGGACGAGGAGGTTCTCCAGAGCCTGCTGGACCTGCCCACCTGGCTGGCCATCAACCGTGTGTGCTGCAACAAGGCCGCAATCAGGGTGAGGGATGCAGACTTTGTCACTTTCCTTATAGCTGCTTTTGAAATCAAAGTGCACTGCTTGCAGTTGTTGCAACATCTGTAATAAACAACCATATTTAAAGAGACCTAAATCAAAGAAACTACTGTTTGGCTGACACATTAAACACACAGTGACACACCTTTTAACACCTATGTCATAGACGCTCAGTGAGTATTTGTGCTACATACGCACTCTCTACTGGAGCTGTCTGATGCCCACAGCGGTCATAGTCATCAGCCAAGTGCCATGTATAGGAGCAGACTCTGACACACCCTGGAAACAGTGAATGGAGCTGCAGCACGACTTTTATTCAGGCCAAGGTCCATTTCCACCTCTTCTTTTCCGCCTCCACCTCATTACTTTTTCTATTCTAGCCAAGGCTGCTCCTTAGCTCTTGACATCTTCTGTCAAATCCCCCATTCTCTCGGTTTAAAAAAAAAAACCCCACCATCCTGTTTAGTCTTTGTGATTTCTGGTTTAGAAGATATGGTCTGTTATATTTACTTCTTTGCTGTGTCATGGACAGAGTGTGTATAAGGCAGCCTTACTCAATAAAAGCCTCGTCATTTACAGTAAGCGTGCGTGGAGCATCAGATTTCTGAGGGAAGTGTAGTGCTGCCTGGCACTCGCTTATGGTGAATTTCATTGTTTAAAGTGGTTTAAAAAAAGAGAACAGTGATGCGTATCTCACTTCCTTTCTTTTCAGAACCTCATGTCTTTGTGTCTTCCTGTTACAGAAAAGCTAAACTCTACTCTCCTTTTTAAGACTTTTTGCTGCACAAATGTAAATAAAAGTTGCTTTATTGATTGACTTGGATGAATGAAATATATATATATATATAAAATCAATCCTGTAGCAATAGATTCATCTCTCTGGGTGCATATAAAGGCATACAAACACTCAAAAATGGCATAAACTAATGAAAACTGCAGTAAATGTTTCTGCTTTGATGGATTTAAGTGACAGACGCCCCCTACTGGCACCTTTTTAGCATTTTTCTTATGACAGGCAAGTCAAATGAAATGTGTCTAATTCAATTAGAGCTGCAAATCCCAAGCACTGACTAACTTCTTGATTTATGTCATCTCAAAGAATGAGTCCCTCTGGAAAAAAAACTGCACATTAACATAAACATTTAATCCCTTTTTTTGAGTAAATGCTGTGTAATTTGACACACGCTTGAATCAAGAGGCTGCATTTTCAGGATTAATGCGGCTCTGGACATGAATGGAAGGAACAGCCAGTCAGTCTAGACTCATCGATTCTTCATCTCTGTAGCTACCTTGCCTGCTGTTTTTGGCTTGATTTAATTGTGTCCAGTTCAGTTGCATTTAATTTGATTTATACATCCCACTGACTGATAATTCAGTTTATCTTTTGGGAGGACCAAGACGCCAAAAGATTGCTGTACCAGACCAGGGACCCAGAATACTATGAGGCTGAAAAGCTTTTGTTTTCATTGACAGATACCATGGACAAAGTTGAAGACTCACCCGATCTCTTTGGTAAGTTTCACCCTCTACCTCTGTTGCTTAATCAAAAAAAAAGTTCATGGATGACTTTTTATCTACATTTATTGTCATTTAATCTTCAAGCATTATTTTTTATAGTTTTACAGTGTGATAGGACACATGAATCACCTGTACTCCTGCATAATTAACTTATGAGCTCAGTTCATTACAAGTTGAAGAGCAGGAAAATACTAAATGTGTTGTAGTAATAGCTGCCGTCGTAGAGCACGTGGTTGTGTAGAGCTTCACAAACACACTGTCGCACTGTCATGGCTATCGTCGCCCCCCAGTGTCCCAGGTTGACACCACCCTCTGGCTGTCCGCAGATGATGTCCAAAGATGCCAGTGGCGGGGTTGAAGCTGCTGCCGATGTTGTAGAGGATTCTTTTATATTTCAGCCTTGTTCAAACGGACTCACTGAGCTTCCTAAAACAGCTGTGAAAGCCGACGTGCAGATGTGATGTCTGCGAGCGCCTTCAGCTGGCGCTCCTCAACCTGGCTTTTGTAGGACTGCAAGTTGGCTTCAGCGTTGGCCATTTTCTGCATCATGGTGCTAAAGTTGTCCTCCGGCGTGCTTTGTTTCTGCGTCATGGCTGCCAGCTTCTCCATCATAGCAGCCACCTCGCTGAGCAGGGGCGCAGGTGTCAGGTTGACAGACGGCCAGGCTGGTCCCAGTCCCCAGGTAGCTGTAATTCCCAGTACACAGGCTACTGGAAACCAACCACAACAGGAGGAACATGCACTACATCTTGAACACCTGTCTCCATGAAACATGGATGTTGAGTGTTAGTGTCAGTCCTTATATATACTTCCTGCACCTGGTGTTAAGTGGCATTTTTGGCACATTGTTTTGATTACAATATTATGTAAGATATTAAAACTTATCAGGGAAGCACAAACCTATCATAACACCATTTATAAAACATGTATTGCGAGTATCGGGACGATAAGGGTATTTTAATAATATAGTACAATAGGACTTTGTTGAATGGATATTGGTAGAACACAATAGTATCACCCCATCAACAATAGCAACGCTTTAAAATATAATATAACAGTTAGAAAAGGGAGAGCACATATGATAACAGACTTGTTCTTTAGGAGAGACTACAGCCTGAAGGTGGTGCGTACACGATGAAAGGCTCACTGTGTCAAGACTTAAATGGGTTTTTTATCTCGTTAGATCAGCTACTGATTGTGCGTGCAAGCGAACAATACGTCGTTAACTTTTACATCTGTAGATCAGTTAAGCTACACTGCAAAACTCAAGCTCACAAACTTGCTGTTTTTTTGGTTTTCATTTTTGTCGACTTGCGGTCTTCAGAGTGACTTTGAGAGTTGAAGTGAACATGAACACTAGGACAGACCACAGCTGAAGAAGCCTGAAAATATTAGATTATATAAGATATAAGATTTAAAAGCTACAAACATTTTCGGTTATTGTTCCTGAAGCCTTTGATTTGCTCACTGTTTCAGACTCTGGATAAAGTAGAAATGGAGATGAGTACCTGTGATGAGCCCCGTCCCCCCAATGGTCCGTCTCCCATAGCAACAGCATCAGGCCAAAGGTGAGTGCTGGAGTTGTTTCTTCTATACTTATTATAACTCCATCGTCTGCTTCTTCAAGGGTTCTTGTTGAAAAGACTCATTTCCTTGCCAAGATTGAAATAATTTTCACCACACAAGTTCGATACAGTTGAAACTCTGAGCTATAACTTACAGGTAAATTGTAATATCATAATCAAGGAAACATATCAAGCCCATATTTAATAGATATAAGTTTTTAAAGTCAACCTGTCCCTGTATGATTAAATCTCATGCACTTTTACTCTGCTTTGTGATAGTTAACAAATTTACGGGTCTGACTGACTGTAAAAATTTACTCAACAGCAAATAGACGTAAAGTTAAAGTACAAGATGCACAGATTTTTGACAGAGAAGAAGAGACAAACAGGTGGTGCTCAACATGCAGTGACAACATATCAGTCAAGACCAAAATACAATAAAACTTTCATGGTTCTCTGTTTATATAACGGCATCTTTTGTGTCTAAAAACTCTTTGGGCTAAGTTTAAGGTGACATGACATTTCCGAAAGTTCTCAGCACTCTGCTCCAAAAAGGGATGCGATGTCACATTCGTGATGCGGGTAGCAAATTAAATATTGATCAGAGTGATCACAAACTGTAAACAGTGTATCAGAGTGAAGCTACAGTTTGTAGTCTGGTAGTGTGATAAACTAAAAATGGTGATGAAACACAGTGCAGCAGTGTTTCTATTGGTCAAACAAGTATATCCACTCAGTCAAAGTTAAACAAAGGTGAACTCTGACCTGCGAAACCTCCGTAACCTGCTGGAAATTGCACCGAAACAGGAAACAGACGCTTGACTTTGTCCATCAGATGGGATTCAATGGGAAATGGAGCGAATATTTGGTGACCAGAAACATCGTGTGGCTGCACCTTTACTCATGTTTTAACTGTAATTCATGAGAGTTTATACTCTAGATAATCTGAGGTGCATGATTTATGACAGAAGAGTTTGAAAACCATTGACTTGACTGACTAATCAGTGTCATTTTAGGTTCAGTGTCATATTTGAAGTATTTGAAATTGTAATAATGCCGTTGAGGAGCCGGGGCTGAGATATTGAGAATATTGTATTGCACTCATCTGTTGCTAACAACTTCTTATCACCTTGTTTATTTCTCTCCACCCACATCTGCCTATCTGTCTCTCCTACAGTGAATATGGCTTTGCTGAGAAGGTGGTGGAGGGGATGTCTCTGTCCATAAACTCCATAGTGATCAGGATCAGTGCCAAGGCCTTTAACGCCTCCTTCGAGCTCTCTCAGCTGCAAGTCTACAGCGTCAACACCAGCTGGAGCATCAGTGACCTGCGATTCACTCGCATCCAGGACCCTCAGAGGGGAGAGGTCAGTATTTTTTTATGTCAAAGTAGAGACCGTCCAACTTTTAATGTACATAGTTTGTTTCCCACACAAGTTTTCCGCATGTATGTTCCAGATCCTGACATTTAAGGAGATCAGCTGGCAGATGATCCGTATCGAGGCTGACGCTATTCAGAGCGCCGAGCACGAGATGTTGAGCGCACCCATCCGCCTCATCACCAACCAGTCCAAGATCCGAGTCACTCTCAAGAGACGGGTCAGTTACATGCGCCTGCGTCTTTTAAAGAGAATTCACTTTATGAATTTTAATGGACAAGCCGGAGCTTTTGTTCTTTTACTAAAACCAGGCTGCTCTGAGCAACATCCTCTCATCAATTGTGAACAATAATCCCTCTGTAAGACGTCACAGCCTGCAGGGCCAACTCAGGCAGTGATTCTTATCACATAATCAAACAAAATGGCTATAAATGCCTGTGTAGAAGATTTAATATAATGTAGTATAAAGTGCACAAAAGACTTGTGTTTGGTTTGTGAAAGTAATTAGCCTCCTTTGTTGCTCAAGGCTTTTACAGAATTGCTGAAAGCATTTATCGCAAGACAAACTTATTCTCCTCCAAATATGCTGGCACTGCAGTTATAGCTCATACTGTGAAAAAGAAGGAGAGGCTGTTTCTGTTTTACTTTAATAAGTAGAAGCAGCTCAGCAAACTTCCAGTGAATTTAACTTATCTACAGGTTTAAAAAGAAACAGACCTATGAGTTTCATATTACATTAATGGGGAGCTCTCAGGCTACCTGCACTTGCATAATGCATGTTTTTACCACTGGCTCTACCTGATGCAGATTAAGGACTGTAACGTCGTGGCCTCCAAGCTGATTCTGGTCCTGGACGACCTGCTCTGGGTGCTGACTGACTCCCAGCTCAAAGCCATGGTGCAGTATGCCAAGTCCCTTAGTGAGGCCATGGAGAAGTCTGCACAGCAGAGGAAGAGCATGGCCACAGAGGACCAGGTGCACATATAATACATACATTTTTTTTTTTAACTTGTCTCAGTCTGTATGAATATTTCCTCCTCCCTGCTCTCACTGCTCATGCCCTAATTCCACCCTGTGGGTATGAACCATGTCATGGTCTGATAGTTTGTCCTTGTGTCCATAGAAATCATGTCTGCCCTTCCCTGTATCATCCCTCTGATGCCATATGGCGTCTATCTGCCTACACCATCTCTGTCTCTCACCATTTGTGTCAGTGTCTTTTAGTCTCTTGACTTATTTTTGGCCACTTAAACACACACACACACACACACATACAAAATGTACATACATTCATCGCCTACAGAAATTCACGCTCATTCACGTTCCAACAGGCTTTCTGTACAGGAGCCAATGAGATCTTAGTAATTTGGTCTAACACTCCATCTGCTGGACAAATTGAATACTGCAGCTGTTTATTGAACCTGACAATCTTTTTGACATCACTGTAAACAGTATTACCAAGACTGAGTGCAGCAACAGCATGAAAAAAAACCACCATTAGCACCAACAACATCAGCACTAAAAACAAAAACACAGCACCTTTTGTTTCACGTATGTGCCTGCGTTTGTGTTCACCAGGTATCGTCGTCGCCGCCCCCCTCAGCCCAGCAGGTACGCACCCAGCAGGCGTCCACAGCCGCTGACCAGAGCGCAACGATGGCAAAGCTGTTCAGCGCTTACGACGTATGCGAGACGTCCCACCACCTCCAGATCACGCACCTCGACCTGCACATCTGTGACGACATCCACGCTATGGACAAAGGTAGCACACGCACAACACGCTTTCAGATGCACAGAAAATGTTTTCATGGACACAAACCTGCTCAAGTTCTGTTCCTAGAAGTCTTGTTTTCATTCACATTTCTTTGCTTATCTTTAAATTACAGATATAAGTGTGTAAAACGGTTTTCGGTTTGGAAATGTTTCACTTCATAGCTTTGATTTGAGACTCTCGTTCTGTGTTTCTTCCCACTGTGCAGTGATCAATAAGAGGATAACAGGTGGAGCCATGCAGCTGTCTTTCAGCTCCATCACTCTGGACTACTACCCCTTCCACAGAGCAGGTGTGTACCTCACCATGACTTCACTGTAACTTCCCCATCTTCCTGCACCCTCACTGTTAACTCACAAAACATGTTGTGTGCAGATTTCCAGGAAGTTCAGAAATCCTTTTACTTTCTATTTCTCCAATTTTATTCTATTTCTTCTTTTATCCCTAAAAACGTTTCCTCCTTTTTTTTTTGTTGTCTTCTCATCCCCCCATCACTCTTACCTGCAACGATTTTCCTACTCTCCGACCTCTCCAGGTGACAGCTGTGCTCACTGGATGCACTACAGCGAGGCCACCAAAACCAGAGAGGGCTGGGCACGGAGCCTGCTGGATGAGTTCAAGTCCAACATGGAGATGTTAAAGACCGCAGTTAGAGACCAGCAGGGCCCGGCTCCTGCTCACGGTTCCCCACAACATGGTAAACACACACACATTCAGACATATATTAAACATAGTTAGTAACTTGTTCTGGGTTTATGATTTTGATGTATCTCCTGGCACACAACGCAGCACCGCTCCAGCATTTACGTCATCACTGTGGGTTTTCTGTCCTCCAGTGTCCCTTAGGGACGATGTGTATGGGCCTCTAGGAAGTCAGGAGAGAGCAGGAGAAGGAGTAGGGCTTAGGGAGGCAGATGGAGGACTCATAGAGTGGAGCCCACAAACACAGCCTCCGGCCCAGTGCTGCTGGTGCTTAGAGCCAGGTACCACGGTGTGTGTGCGCACAGCTTGGTGCGGTGATACACACCTTTTTGAAAGGCGCAGAGGTCTCTCAATGGAGAACTGAGTAGTCGCTCTCTTTTGTCTCCCTCTCTTTGTTGTTCTGTTTTCATTTTTTATTCCTCTTTCTCTACTTCTCTTCCATCTGTCTTTCTTTCTCTCCAGGTAAGATAAACACCACCTCTTCCAGTACTTCCTTCAGTCCTCCACCTCAAAGCCCCAAGACCCAGCTGATGTCCAGCTCTGTTGTTCTCAGGATGGCTGACTTCAGCATCTACCAGGTCACTAAAAACATACCGACTACCATCTTCATGTGGGGAAACAGTGAGACTACATACATCTGATAGTTTGTGTTCTTTTGTGTGTGTTGTAGGTGTCAACAGCGGACCAGCGTCGCTCCAGCCCGAAGGCCATGATCTCCTGCAATAAGAAGTCCTTGTACCTTCCCCCAGAGATGCCGGCCATCCATGTTGAGTTCACAGAGTACTACTTTCCTGATGGAAAAGACTATCCCAGTAAGACGAGATGCATTTGTTGTATACTCAAGAAAGTACCATCAGTTAAAAAAAAAAAAAATCTTAATCTTAATGAATAGGTCATGAGCTGTGTAACTGTTTTTATACACCAGCTCCACTGTTTTTGGCAGCGACAGAAGTCATTGGCTGCTGTGTGGCTGAGGGGACATTGATTTTCTGAAACACACTCAGTGCTCTGAATGAGGGATCACCCAATTAATTCATCTTATGGATTTCCCACAAATTCACCCCATTAGGAAACATTGTGTGAACATCCAGAGCTTTTTCTTCTCTAACTAATGAGTTTTTGCCAAGACAAGAATGAAAAACACTTTAAAAATGTTAATTTGTAAAAGTGTATACTATATATGTGATGTGATTTTGTGTTTTTGTCACTATTAGACTGTATTTGAAATATTTAATTTCTTAAAGTTTGCTTTGTTTATGGTTTACTTTCAGTCTACGTTGGCTTTGAACCTTGAAGGATGAATAAAACATGTTTAATTTAATTGTTTATAAAAGCATATTCTGGCCTGTTTGGATCAGAAATGTGTTCTGTATTCCAGCAAAGTGAATTTTGTTCCCCCGTCCTTCCTCTCTGTGATTTTGTTCCCTCTCAATGTGCCTTAAGGATGTGTAACACCATATCTCTTCCACCCTCTTCCTGCTCCTGCAGTCCCGTGTCCCAACCTGTACGCCCAGCTGAACGCCCTGCAGCTGGTTCTGGATCCTCGCAGTCTGGTGTGGATCAACCTTTTCGCCCTCGACCTCAGGCAGAGTCTGGAGCAGTTCATGGAGATCTACAAGCTCAACGACTCGCAGAAACCGGACGAGCATGTTGACATCAAGGTGGACGGCCTCATGCTCAAGGTAAAGAGGAATGGAGAAACTTTTCTACAGGTTTAAAGCACTCAATGTATTTTTTGGTATTTATTCACATTTCTCCCTCTCCTCTCCGGTTTCTACTCTCCTTTAGTTGGTGATTCCCACCGATCGGGACCCCTCCTGCCCCCCAGACCTGCCTCGCTCCATCTCAGTGCAGACCTCAGAAATGGTGGCCACTAACACCCGGCACCCGGCCAACTGCACCCGCTCCCACCTTGAGGCCCTGTTGCAGGCGTTCCAGGAAGAGCCCTTCTTCTCTTCCTCTTTTGCCTCATTCCCTCGTTCCTCCTCCTCTTTACCCCTCCTCCATCCCGTCTTCCAGCATCACGCTCACGAACAAGACACCAGGTTGCATGACATCTACCGGGGCCTGATCGTGCCGACGATGGGGGCGAGCGCCCTGAAGATGCCAGCCGCCACTGACTTTTGGGCGTTGCACTTTGCACAGTTCTGGGTGGATTATGAGGGCACCCGTGGAGGCAAAGGGCGGCCGCAGCCCTTCGTGGACTCCTTCCCTCTCACCGTGTGGGCCTGTCAGCCAGCGAAGCTTCTCCAGCACCAGAAGAAGCTGAGAGATGCCGCTGGATTAGGTCTGCCCAGAAGCACATCTGTAGAGGCTGTCGGACGCATACAGAGGAAACGCTTACTAAAGGAGTATTACAGTACTGACAGCGCGCCGACATCATCTCACAGCAGCGATGCAACACTGCCACCCAGTAACGGACTCCATAAACCCCTCTCATTGGACAATTTGCCTTCCTCATCTCCCTCTTCTTTGGCGTCGTCGAGTAAAGACGCTGACATACATGTGTTGGTGCATGTGCAGAAACATTTAAGTGCTCAGGTATGTTTTTTGCTGATTTTTATTTTTCAAAACCACAAGTTTACTGTTGATTCATTTCCGAAGCTTGATTCATCACAGCTCAATCGTTATAAATCACTCATTATCTCTTCAAAGATTCATCGCCACACGTTGTAATAACCACTGTTTCTGTGTGTGTGTCCACCAGGTGAGCCACCGGCAGTATGTGTTTCTGATGCATCTCCAGCGCAGCATCAAAGCCCTGCAGCAGACCTTACAGCAAGACCTGGAGGAGATGGGCTCCAAGAGAGACCGTAAGGATCCCTCCCAGCATGCCGCGGACCACCAGCCCTTCACCGTCTGCCTGGGCCTCCTGCTGAAAAGCGCAGAGGTCTCCCTGCTCCTGAAGCCCGTCACCCAGCCCGAGGGTACAAGATCTCCTCTGGGGTCAGAGCTCTCCCCCTCAGAGAGCCGAGGAACCCTGGAGCCCGGGAGCGACGCCGGAGAGGCGGCAGAGAAGGGCGAGAAAGGGGGTGAAGGAGCTGGTTGCGGGGCCTGCACTGTAGACCAGCTGTTATGCGGAGAAGGCTCAGAGAGCAGAGCCACGCAGGGTCCTGCTCCCCTCATCCCCACCTCCACTTCCACCGCACGTCCCGACTCGAATCACAAAGCCTCACTGGAGGAGAGGACTTCAGCTAAGAACTCTGGGAGGAGGAGTTCAGATGAAGGGGGTGAAGTGGGAGTGGATGGGTTGGTTGGGAGCGAAGAAACGGGAGCCGGACTAGACTCCAAACCCCAGGCGAGTGACACGCTGTCTGACCCACTCTGCACCAAAGACTGGAGTGACAAGGACAAGGCTGCAGCTGGCAAGATGCCTCAGTCAATATCCAGGTTTGTCACTCAAAAAGGCTTTTTTATACTACAATGCAATTTACTCTGAGCTCAGTACATTGTCTTAACTTAACGTTAAAGGGAAATTTGTGCATTTTATACATATTTGATCTTATTTCAATGTTTTTTTGTTGCCATTTTCTATCAGTAATAAGAACATCACACCCACAAAGTTAATTTCTGAGGAACGCTGCAACAATGCAACATGTTTTTAAGACACTTCCAGGTTAGCCAAACTTATTTTACAGTGAGAACAGCAGGTGAACAGTAAGGTTACTAACCAAACTGTCTGTTGTGAACATCTCTCACAGTTTACAGAATCACTTCCTGGTGCAACTTTGACCTTCTGCACTTGCCATAGTTTTGAGCACACAGTTGATGCAATGAAGGATCATTACAGTTATTTAGGGGATGCTCACTTTCCAGAATTCAGCAATTACTTTAGTGAATAGAAATGATGGTCAAAACTACAATATTAAGTTGTAATAAATGGATTTTTCCTTGAAGTCAATAATCTAACACAAGGTCATCAACACATGTAGGCTTTTTCATTTTTACATCACAGGATTATACCAAAGTATCAAGTGTAAAAAGAAAAAAGTGTTTAATATTTTAAAATCTTGATTGCTTTCAGCACCTTTCAAGCTTGATTTGTTCTCTACTTCATAATTAATCAAAAGTAAATCATATGTAACAGTTTTTCCCTCTGTACTTTTCTGTGGTTAATCTAAATGATGAATCTAATGAATGAACCTCTTTCTCTAATTTAATCTGTCAACATCCTTGAACACAAGAGCTGTGTGTTGAACTCCCATATGAGAGTGTTTGTCAGTATGGATGTTCAGTCCTCTGACTTCACGTGTGTCATTTTAAATGTTGGCGGTCCCCAAGCTGCCGTGTCCTCTGCCACCTGTGTGTTTTCTCATCTACTGTCTGTCAACAACACTGTGTGTATATGTTCGTCATTTCTTAACTCATTCTGCTACTTTCTTGGCCTATTTGACCTTTGCTGTGACCTATGCGAGGTGTGTGTGTGTGTGTGTGTGTGTTTTCTCTCTACCAAGGAAAGGAAGTTTGTCTGTCGTTTCTGATCTCCTCAGCTCCTCAAACTCCAGCAGATCCACCTCCCTTTATTCCATGTCCAACATGTAAGGCACTGGATCTGTGACTAGCTGTACTAATAATGAGTGTGTGCGTGTAAATGTGTATGTTAATATATGTTTGTGTGTGTCCTCCTTCTTCTCGTGACCCTTGGGTGAATACATATCAGTACTAATGTATGCGTGGATCCCCTGTGGGCATGCATTTGCATGCGTGCATGTCTTTGATATGTCTGTATGTATTAATTAAATAGGTGTTCTCTGTGTTTGGTGCTTACCTGTTGACTCGTGGTGACGGTAGAAGTGAAACAGGGAGCCCCTTGTTTGTGACAGTTCTTTTTTTCAGCCTTGTGTTCTCGCTCTTTTGGGAGCTACTTTGATTTTGTTCGTTGTGATTTTTTTTTTTTTTTTTTAGATTGTTGCTGACGCTTGGGAGGATAGCACACTTGGTTCTTACATGACCTTAAACAACACCACACAAAGGACTGAAGCGATATTTAATTCATGACTTGTCGAGTAAGCTCTGCCAGCTTTCTAAAGCGCAGTGGTCTCGGCTCAGTGTTGGCATAAAAACAAAATTCCTCTCAGAAGCACTAAACATTTTTCTCTTCTCTTTTTGCCTCTTTAAATGAAACAATCAGTCAATCAGTGTCTCAGTTAATTAATCAGTCATAAACACGTTATTTAAAGACAGTGGACAGTTTTGCTTTTTTCTGCTACCTTCTCTTCACCATCTGACCCCAAAACAATGTGTGTGTATTGTAGTGGTCGTTTGATGCGGGACCGCTCCCAGTCCAGTTTCTCCGTTTCCTATAAGAACATGAAGAAGAGCCCGTCCCTGCAGTCCCTGGACAACATCTCCATAGACAGCTACCTGATGGAAGACGGAGACACCTACAGCCTGTTGGAGAGAGGTGAAAGAAACACACACACACAAATTCACACATACACACTATTAAAGGAGAGGTTCATGTCTGTCTTATAACAACAGTCAGGTGCTCAAATGAACATTGAAACAGGTTTTGCTCGCTGTAATCGTTCCTCCTGTTCATATTGACCATTAGAGGGGCGCTTGGCACTAAAAAGACAGTAACCTTGAAAGATATTGACTTGATTTGACTCATTTGGACGGCTGAAGCTTCATATTAGCTTTGAATAAACTTTTAAATTATTTTTCTATGGATTCTGTGGATTTTGTCCCCCATTACTTACATTGTAAGTGCATCAGGAGCAGCAAGAAACAGCAAGAAAAACATCAGTGTCAGTGTTAATTTGGGCATCTGACTATTGGTTTAGGACAGACTAGAAAAAATGTGAATCTATCCTTTAAATATGTTTTTCAACAGCAGTCTCCTCCAGCTGCTGAGTAGCTGCTCTTTATCTTATCTTGACCTCTGACCTCCATGCGTAGAGGGGTGATGCAAAAGACGTTTCCCCACAGGGATCAAGAAATTATCATCACTGTACTGTTCATGTACTTGAAGGTTACTGTTTCTACCAGAAGGTGGCAGCATTGTGCTGAGAAGCTGGAACTGTACAATGAAAACGTGTTGATAAAGTCAGTTAATTTATAAAACACAATGTTAAATTTGTGTCTGTATGATTCACGTTTTCGTGCTGCACAGATGACGTGTCCATCTCGGGATTTAAGGACGTCATCAGCGAGCAAAGCGCCACGGAGAGCGCCACCGAGGCTGCGACTGGTCAGGAGCAGGAAGGAGGCGTGTCCCCAGACACAGTCAGCGCCACCTCACAGAGCATTGACGAGCCCACCAAAGATATAGTAAGATGCCAAAAACTAGAGGTCTAAAATAGTAATTTCTCTGATCTACATTCAAAATATCTTTAAAAAATAAAGAAAAACACTTATTACTGAAAGATGCTGATGACCATAAACATCCACCTCTAGGTGTCGGTGCTTGTGTTGAAGGTGCAGTCGGTGTGTGTGGGCATGGAGGTGCTGGGCGAGAGCACGGCCGTGGCTTTGGAGGTGGGCCGGGTCACACCCAGCCAGCTGGGCAACGTCAGCCTCAGACAGTACCTCAGTAACCGCAGCCTGGGTAAGAAGAAGTCTACACGCATGTTTTATCATGCTCTGCATGAAACATGCTTTTTTATTTGAGCTCTGATTCAATCCAGTTCAGTTATAATATCATTTAGTTACATTTGACTTTTTGTGCATGGTTGCTAATATGGACTCACATTTTAACTTGTGTTAAATATCAAAGTATTTAACATGAATCATTGCCACACTAATCTGAAAGAGTGCTATAAATACATGATCACAAGAACAACAGAGTAAGAGATTCTTTGCATTACATTTCATGTTATGAGCTGACAGCTGAAACCTGTTTGATTGCTAAAACAAAAAAGTTTCTCAAAATGATGATGGAACAAGAGAAAAACAAATAGGAGTCAAATGTGTTGATCCCCTTCCATAGAGCATAACAAAAACTTGTAACGGCTAGAGAGGGGACTGCAGAGTCAAGAAGTAACATCCTCCAGACAACAATAAGGCAACAGAAGATTTAAGCACACAAGTAGGGCAGCTACCAGACAAGACGGAGCAGCAGGGGAATGACTTTACTGTGTTTTTGTGGATTTAGATTAAAGCCAAACACATAACCAACTTCCTACTGATTATTTTTAGGTCATCTGTTATGACATTCTGCCTTATTTGACAGACTAAAGTGACAAACCCCACAATGATAGAGAGAGAGAGAGAGAGAGGAAGGAAGGAAGGACGTGTTGTAAAGGTCCCAGACCAGACTCAAACCTGGAAGTGGAGTTTTGACAGCTGCAGCAACATCAGGATGTTCCTACTTCACCCAGAATAGACACAAGCAGACTGATGAGATGAGAGTCTGTGTGTGGCATCGGTCCTAATCCTCAATTATAGAGAGAGAGACACACACACACACGGAGCACTTTTACACACTAACACAGGCACCCCCCCCCCCTCCCTCCTTTTATTTACCTTGCCATAACTCCCCACAGGTATGGTGTGTTCAGTACCAATACCTGCTCAAAGCAGCCAAGGTAACTGCTGTGTGTTAACTCGCCATCTGTAAATTAACATGCATGCTTGCCTCTGCGTGTCTACCTCCATGTGTGTGCGTGTGTGTGTGTGTGTGTGTGTGTGTGTGTGTGTGCAGGGCTTTCCACAAGGATATGGAGTAACCAGCCACTATTCCATAATACACACTGATCTTAATTATTGCATATTTTAATGAGTTCAATTGTAAACATGTAGTGAATGATTGTAAAGGAGAATGAGGCTTCTTCTGTAAATAGCTGTTAATATGTAAAATCACGCCTATTCATGAATGAGCAAAACTTTTCAAATGAAGAATCATTAAAATTATTATTTTTTATTTATTTATTGACCTTCACTGTAAGGTTTATCAAGATATGTCATAATGATAGTTAATGTGTTGTTTTACTAGAAACTTCAATTCAATGAAAATAAACAAGGTTATTTTTATGTGGGACGTGTTTTTAATCCTACGTCTTATCTAGCCTGTGTATTGGTTTTAAATTAAATTATTCATAAAATAAACCTAAGCCAAAAATAACACTAAAATAACAAAACATCTGACTCGAATCATGTGAATCTACTGAATCAACTTCTAGTCGTCTAGTAGTCGTTACTTTGACAGCATTTCCTGTTTTAGTGTGTGTTGGCAATGCGTCTTAGACACAACTCTGCTGTTAAAAGCAAACGCAATATAAACAAATATAATTTTTTTTTGTTCATTCATTAAGCTCTGGAAATTGCAGGGCTTTCAGAGGACTTTTTTTTTTTTACTGCGCAATCATCAAGTTGTTCCCACGGGTGTTTTCCGAAGTAGCTCGTCTAATGAGGATGTCCCCCGTCTGTGCAATCAGTGCAGTTCTTAATGTGTTTTGTCATCAATTATTTCGCTAATATTTGTCGAACGCTGAAGACGACTCTCTGCTCTCTACTCAGCAGGACGTTCGTATAGAGCATGCGGGAGCTGATACAGACAGACAGACACGTTTCTCCGTCATCGTGCTCGCTTTGTTTTGAAGCGGAGGCTACTGGTGGTAAATGCACACGCGTCGCGAATCGCATAAATCAAAAATTAATACAATAAAGTAGTCAGCTGGACTTAAATGAGTAGTCGGCTGTTTGGCCGGCAGCCGGCGCTTATAGAAAGCTCTGGTATGTGTGTGTGTGTATGTGTGTGTGTGCGCATTTGTGTGAGACTTTTCTCCCAAGTTGTCAAATCTCATTTCCAGACTCAGGACTTTGGCATGTACTGCAGATGCACTTGGATGCAGTGTGTTGGATTGCAACTGATCGCATGAAGCGTGTGTTTGACTGCTCATTTTTCAGCAGCAGGGTGTGTTTATGTGACATTGAGATCTCTCTCTCTCTCTGTATGTGTGTGTGTGTGTATGTGTGTGTGTGTGTGTGTGTGTGTGTGTAGCACTTACAAGAGGGTACATTTGACAGTAATGGAGTGAGTGGTCCCATTATTTGCAACATTAGGCCCACAACCTTAAAAATGTGTGTGTGTGAGATTCAAATTAACTGCTGCTATTTGCGCAGACGAGTGTTAACCCCTAATCTTCCCATTCTCTTCTCCTCTGCCTAATTTGCTCTCTCTCTCTCTCTCTCTCTCTCTCTCTCTCTTACTGTCTGTCTCCCCCCTTTTTTCTCCCCCCCCCCCACCTTCCTCATCTCTCCACTGCAGCAGACTTTGCAGTTTCAGTCCAGTGATTCAGGCAATGAGAGAAACGCCAGCTTTACCCCTCGCTACCTCTCATCCTCCTCCTCCTCCTCCTATCTCACAAGAGCAATCCCTCCTCCTTCCTTTTCTTTCTCTTTTCCACCACCTTTTCCTCCTCACTCTTCTTTCACCCTTCCCTCGAGCCTCTACTCCATCTTCTTACTAATCCTCTGTCATTTAACCCTCCCTCCCCCCTCTCTCTCCGCTCCACCTTTCTTTCCCTTCATCTCTCTCCCCTCTCTAGGCTATCTTTTCTTTCCCCTCCCTGTCTTATCACAGTCACTCAGTCCTTCGCTGCTGGCCCCCGTCTCTCCTCCTCTTTTTCTCTCTCTCCCTCTCCTTACCCCATCTCTTCTTCTTCCTCTCTCTCTCTCTCTCTCTCCATTCGCCTCGACCCAGCCTCTCAGGATTGAGAGAGAATATGTCATTTTATCTGAGAAAAGCTGACACCATTGTGTGAATGTGTTTGCCGGTCCTGCAATCGCTCTTTATGGTATTAACCCTCTCCTGACTTCCCTTCAGAGAGCATATTTAAAGGGATGTGACGCACTTCTTCTCACTGTCATAATGAAAAGCTTTTTTTTTTTTTTTTTAAGTGGTCATTTTCATGCCTTGCTGAGTGTTTCACAATTACTGCAACTGTGACTCGTGGTGTCTCTCGCCTGTTCAAAAAAAGACGTGCCTGTAATTGTGTGCTTGCCAGCTGAATTAGCTCATGTCTATAAAGTGGTGAAGTTTGTGTTTTAAAAGAGGGTTTTAATGACCTTCCAACTTCTACTTTCATCAGTTCCTGTTTTTCCTCTCGCTCTCTATCCTCACTTTTCCACCTCCTCTACCTCTTTTATCAATACAAAGAATCATATTGCATTTTAGGGTTTCTGAGCGTTAAACTCAGGTCATTCAGGGGTGAAACTCCTTTTTTTTTTAATACTAGTGTACTGTTATCTTTTTCACAGTTTCAGCTCTTAGTTTTGTCTATTTCATAACAGCAAGTCAAAATGTTTCAGTGGTGAAAACTTTGCTTTGAATCTTCAATACTTGAGGTGGGAGTTTCCACTGAAACCTCTAATCCCTAGTCCTCAGAAATAATTAAACATCACTGCTGCGAAGAGCCCGTGGGATTGTACAAAATCTAGACTCTTTTTTTTTTTTTTTTCAGTCTCCTCCAGCCCACTTTTTTTTTTAATTCCTTCCCGCTTCTCTTTTTTTTTTTTCCAGCTCAGTTTGCTTTTAGTTAGTTTCCAACTTTCTCTCCCACTTCTCTGTCTGATATTCTGCTTCTGCTGTCTTTTCCTTCATCCCACCTCTTCCTTCAACATAGTTTAAACCTGGCATTAACATGCACCCTGGGCAAAAATAAAATGAGATCTAGGCATAAATGTATTCATCATGGCCTGATTATGACCTTATTTAAAGGTTTTTTGAACTGTATTCGACACATTTTAAGAAGTAATGCGTCTTTAATGGCGATTGGAACTTTAAAGTTGCAGTGAAATGACAGTTAGCGTCTGTAATGTAGCGTATTTCAGAGTGAGGTTTAGTTACATGAGGCATTTAAATAAAATCCTTCAGATTCGATTAGATCACTTAAATGTGGGAGAGGCCCGTTATAAAAATGTTAGCCCCCATCCACACCTCCCCTCCCTGTGTTAGAGCAGGAGGAGGAGGAGGAGGAGGAGGAGGAGGAGGGAGGAATAAATAAATTAGGCTGAAGATATCCTATTAAGATATTGTTCTGCTAGCAGTGAAGTGCAGTTTTATATGATGGGTGGGGTCAGTTAGTCATGCCGAATTACATCTAATTGGATAAATTTATGTACAGTTACACACCCTGAGTGCAAGATGAGTCATTAAAAATGGTTTTAAATTGTTTAAAAATACTACAAATATATTTTTGACATATATTTGGCATATAACAAGAGTATATTTCACAGGAAAGATTATGCGAATACTTTATATTTTTCTTTAAGACGGTTTTAAGACAGTCAGACATGCAAAATCACCAGAATGTAAATTAGAACAAGACAGACGATTACAGTCAGATTCAAAGTCTGCAAATTATTTCAATTAATCTCAGATTGTGTGCATTTTAATGTCCGGTGTAAATATAATCCAGCTGATCATATTTGTACACGCTCATCTACGTAACACCGGGAATAACAGCAGCCTCCGTCTCTTCCTCACAGCCGGCGGCGAGATCAGCTCTGCGTCCGTCAAAGGCCTCCACAGTCCGGAGGTGCGGGCCCGGCTGGAGAGCGGGCCCTGCGCCGCCGCCCATTCCCCGCTGGCCGAGCGCAACGGCTTCCTGCAGCTGCGTCTCCACGGTTACCAAGCAAGCTTCCTGATGTCCACGCTGCGCAACCTGGCCCACTTCCTGGAGGACGACTCGGCGCCGCAGGTCCTGCCCATGGAGATCAGCGTCAGGGACACACACATCAACTTAAAGGTGAAATTCCCAGATGTTTCCAGCGGTGTGTATTTCCAGCTCGTTGCATTCAGAGTTCTGTTTTACCCTGAGGTTACTGTTGCAGAGCTACACCTGCAAGATTTCAGCAGGATATTTGTCCTATTGTGTTGGAGTAATAGACCCCATAACTCACTGTCATACAGTGCAGCAGCTTCTATAACCAAGTTAAATATTTTGAACCATGGCCTAATTGGAATTTGGATTTGAACTGAATGCTTAATGACATAGAAAGGCCTTTCTGCCTTCTCTCTTGGGTTCCTTCACGTGTGAGTAGATTTGCTGTGGAACTGATGTGGGAAGCTGGATGTGAATAATTTCTCTCTCTCTCACACACATACACACCCCGAAGCGTTTTCTACTTCTACACACAACATGTACTGTGTCTCTCCTGCAGGATGACGGTCCCCGTGACAATCCCTCCGACTCCGAGCCGTCGCCGATCACCCTGCACGTGGACAGTCTCGTCATACACAGAAGAGACGACGGGTCCTTTTCCATAGGAGGTGAGAAAAACACACACGTTTCCACCTCCACTTCACCGCTGATTCACTGCAGTTATATAACATGTCCTATTAAACGCTTTTAAGTCCACGCTTGATACATCCACACCTCCCAAATTACTTTCTGTTGTCTCTTCCTCCACTCAGTGGACGGTGCAGCCGAGGCCAAACCTGGGAAAGAGGGCACGTTGATTGACAGCTCTCTGAGTCCAGTCCCTGAGGCTGCGAGCGGCATTGCAAAGGCCACGCAAACCCAAGCCCCGCCCACCACCCCGCCTCCATCCTCCAGAGAAAAGGTGAGGCGGACGCCAAAAAACCAAAGAAAGTAGTAGACTAAGAGTTTAGTGAGATGCATCTTCCTCTTCTTCTTCTTCTTCTTCTTCTTCTTCTCGTCTTTTCCTCCTACAAAGATAAACCGCTGAACAAGAATGACTGATTATTCTGGAGGCTGATATGAAGATGTAATGCCAGATTTTGGTTTTGCCAAAGCTATTCCAGTTCCGTGCTTGGCTTCAGTTTATTTTACAGTGGGAGTGATATTTATCAATTTATGTAAAATACAAGTGTTACGCTCTGAAATGGAATATTGATACAGTTACATAATACTCTTTAAGGCCAACAAGTCGTCCAATCTTACTGACATAACAGATCGACAGAAATCATTGACTTCCAAAACAACCCATTTGAGTGTTTTTTTTTGATTTGCCACATCAACAGTTGAAGTTTGGTTTGATTTAGGCTTATATAACTACTGAGACGCAGGGTTCTCTGGTGGCAAAGTTGGACGATTTGTACTCTCAACTATCCACCTCACCTCCTCCTCCTCCTCACGAGGTTTTTGCAACACAAAAGCAAGAAAAAACAGCACAAAAGCTCGTCCCCTTACTTCTGCTTTTGCTTCTCGGAGACAACAGTTTGCACGACCACAAGTATATAAACAAAGAGTCGTTTTTAAGTGTTTTTTTGGGGTGAGTCTATTTAATATAGCCTCAGTGCCGTCTCATAAAGCTGACATGTGGTGTCCTGTTTTCTCCCACTCAACAATATTTTAATTGATTCTTAAATAGGAAAACAAAGTACATGTCAAGTTTACATGTCCAGTCCATGGAAGAGGAGTACCCACCTCCCCACCCCTCTCTAGCCCCGTCTCCGAGCTGGCATACCATATATAAAGGGTACTTTATCATATCCTGGTCCCATCAGAGCCCGTATGGAGAAGCTGTTTCTTATTATAAGCGATTGTGTCCTTACAAAGCTGACTTCACGGAGTAATACAGGAAAAAGTTGGAAGTCAAGGTTTTATATATAGACGATTTTGAAATAGATGTATGCATACAGAGTATAGTACAGACACAAACACACACATGAAAAGTGACGGAATAAACCTTTAGTTTGGCTGAAGATCCTGAAAGTATTTCAGGAAAGGTCCCCACATTTTTTTGGAACTTTTTGTTTGAGTTACAAACTTTCTTTGTATAAACCTTTTTGAGATTTAGACAGGAGGTAATGTCCCCGAGCCAGTGTCCTTTTTTTTCAAATATGATTTATTATTTGATCCGGGATTGGTGGAAAGTTCATGTTTGACATGACTGGAAATTTTCTGGAGCTTTCGGCTACATGTCTCAGTTGTTACGTGACCAAATTTCCTGATAATACCTGAACCATCTCTGGAAAATGTCCATTAAAAGTTATTTCTTTTATGCCACTAACACACGTAAACACACACTGACTCCACCCTGCGGGCCCTTTTTTTCATTATTTATTTTACAGATGCTGATCGAGGAGAACGAATGTTTGAAAGTGGAGCTGTCCCGAGCCAAGATGGCACTGGCCGAGGCTCAGATGGAGAAGGACTCGCTGCTGCACCGCATAAAGAACCTCAAATTCAACACCAGCTAGGCTCTGCTCACTCTTCCCAGCGAGCCGGTCGCTCAGCCTCCCCTCCCTCCCTCCCCCACCCCCCCGACTGCTCCAAAGTGATAAGGACCGACACTGACGGGCAGGAGAGCGCGAGGCTCGGCGAAATAATTCACGGCAACATCAACATGTGAAGACAAAGAGGGATTTCTTGACTGCGAACGGCTCTCTTTGTGTGCTTATGTGTTCAGCGAGCCACCACGTGACTTAAGACTAATGAATTCCTTCATTAAGCAATGCAGAGTCTGCGAAGACTCAAAAATACACCATTTTACATGCTCGTCGTCTGTTTTATGTTCTCCACTTTACAGTTTTTGACTGTGGAGAGAGCTGAAAAGGGAGAAATTACATTTAGTGGAACTATGTGTGTGTGTACGTGATTGTGTGTGTGTGTGTAGAGGAGGATGTAGAGGAAGAAGAGGATCTATATTCATGGTTGTGCCTACAGAAATACCCCTCCCACACTGCTCCTGTTGTGTTTAGTTAAAATAAAATCACAGCTAATCAGCTTCATTCTAGATATGAAGGAACACTGAATGTCACACCTTCAGAAGAATGTCTCAAAAAAAAAAAAAAAGACTTACTTTGCACTACACTGAAATTTAACTTAATTTAGTGCTTTCATATTTGGACGAGTCATGAATCATGCTCTTACTTGTCCTCAGAGTGTGTACAGTGTATATTGTATAAGAATGTGAACACATAACTATTTTCTACAGAACTCTGAATGGTTATGCAGTGTTTCAGTCGAATGTGGAAGTGTGTGTTTCTCTGTGTGTGTGTGTGAGAGTGTGTGTGTGTGTGTGTGTGTGTGTGTGTGTGTGTGTCAGCCCGAACAAGCATTTCATTACAAGTAGAGGATAAAGTTTATATCTATCACGTTCCACGGCTTTGTCAGCAAAATGCACCCCACAATAATGTCTGTACCCCCCCCCTCCCCCCTTCCTATTTTTCTATGTGTAAATAGCTTCTTAACATGTGCAGCACTTTTAAAATCGAGGCACTGTAAATAAAACAACCTGAACTGTGAGAGAGAGCGAGAGTTGAGCCGACAAGTGAAGACAGAGCAATCTAGAAAGGTGGTTCTCAACCTTTCCGGTGTCGAGGACCCCCACATTGATACACATCAGGCCGTGGACCCGTATTTGATAAGTCTCAGGGATCCCCATCTGATAAGATTTAGATATTCCATAACTGTCTATACTGTAGATTGGCAGTGAAGAGTGTGAAAATAGTCATTCTTATACATTCTCTCATTGGGTTAACTTCAAGTCAATGAAATGATAGTTAAATTAAAATATTCTCCATTTTTCTGAGGAACCCCTCCAAGGATCTGTGGGGGTCTCCGGACCCCAGGTTGAGAACCGCTGACCTAAAAAAAAGCATAGAAAAGCCGCCTGACGACATAAATGTGTGTGTGTGTGTGTGCGTGTCTTTATGTAAATTTCTAGATTTGCATAATCTTTCCTGTGTAATTTCTCATGGACAAGCTTCGCCCATATCTGCTGCTGTTTCATGCTTCATGCCTGTGTGACGACTTCAGGGGGGAAATCCCTTAAAAATGACTTTTCTAACAGCACATGCTTTGGCACAGCACAAAAGACTATATAAGGACACTCGAAGGTCCCAAGAGTTTGCTCTCTACACTAAACAGTTAATCCTGTACATCCATCAGTCTACATTATGCAACTGTCATAACATGTACTTCAGCCTGACCCGGTTCATTTCAGTTTCAGTCTAGTTTTTTTTTCTGATTTCTGTAAAGAAAAAAAAGAAAAAGAAAAGATGAAACACAGCTAGTTCTCTGCACAAATGTGGGATCAAGACTTGAAACGTGAGAGGGAGGATTGTCGTGAAGACTTTTGTTTCACTTTGTTTTTCCTGCACTCGGCCCCCGCTTCACTAATCACAGCTCTCCTCCTCCTCCCCTCTCTGGAAAACTCAACCATCTGACAACCTGTGGAGGAAAGAAAAAGACACAAAAAGTACTACGTTGTATTTTGTCTGTCAAAGCTGCTGAAATATTGATGAAAATAAAAGTTATCCAGTTTAAAAGAAAAAAATGTCATCTTAAGTTTTTGGTGTGAATTTATTTGCAAACCTGCTATCAGAGACATCATATCATGACATCAACTTATTCCTTGATTAGACAGTTTCTGATCTAAATCAAAATTTTGCCTTTTTACATTACAATTATTTTTATTTCAGCAAATCTTCTCTACAGTTGCTTATGATAAGGCAATTTTTCCTTCTTTTGATACATGGAACAAATGGTTTTTATACAAAAACATCTTACATCATATTCTTGGTTAAGTTATCAAAAACTATCAATTTAGTACCACTGCCATAAATCAGATATTATATTGGCATTAGTGGTTTCCAGCCTTACTCTTGCTGTATTTATCAGAACTGTGTTAAGGCGGCCAAAAAATATTATTTTGTATTTGAGTGATGGGAAGGATTAAAGTCCTTTGAGGAAGAACTAGAACTGCTAAACTGAAGCCAATGTTGGCGGAAAGTGTTGCAACAACTTTTTTTTGGCATTTTGGCAGTTTTTGATTTTGAAGAGGAAGTTGATATACGTAACATGGCAGAAAGTACATTTTTACATCATTTCAGGGTCAACATACGGTACTGTTGAAAACATAAATACATGAAGATAGAGGTAGAGACCCAGTTAACAATATGTAGATTTTGAAGTCCAACAAAAATGTCCCATGAGGAGGAAATATTAGGTGAAAACATATTGAGTAAACACAGATATTTATATTGTTACCTTCCTAAAATGTTGGCCCAAGTCATTTTTTCAGGTTTCCCAGAAAACACAAAAAAATCATCATGGTGTGCACAAGCTGCCTCTAGACACTGCACAACAGGCATACTATAATACCGGTCAAATGATGTTATGATTACTAATATTATGTTCAAGTGAGATTTTCATTAAATAAAAACACAAAGGTAAAGAGGATCCTTTGTAATTTCTTAGTTATACACATAATTTCTAGTGGTTAGATTACAATATGGTATTCAAATCTTTCTTAATTAGATCATGTAATGTGGAAAAAATGAGACAAAAACTGTAGATTAAATATTGTTTAAAAGGCGAAGAGTTAACAGAAAGCCTTGTAATCACTTGTAACAGCCACAGATCCTGGAGCCTTTCCACTCTTTGCTAAATGCTAATGCTAGCTCCATGGACTTAGCTATTTTGCTGACTAAAATGCTGACTAAAAAGACTGAATAAAAAGACTAAATAACTACGCAATATGACGATTTAGTCACACTCTTGACATAGGCCATTATACTACAGGGGTAGAATCGCATGATCTGTTCAACTGAGGATGTAGATGATTTTACCAGAGGTGGCCAGCATCATGAGGAGATGATTTAGGCAAAAAAAAATCAAAAATCAAAAATCAAAAAATGGCTTGGGCCATTATTTTAGGACGATATTATGCTGTTTAAGTGAAAGAAGCCACATCCATCTACTTTAACCAGAAGCAGGGTGAATACAGTGCTCGTCTCAACAACTTAAACTGGAACATCACATTTATAACCATTCAAAATGACTTCATGTTCATATCTGTTAAAAGTTACTTAAACTAATAAGAAACAATGTTGAAGTTTGCTCTGCGATAAGTGGAGAGAAGAAAATGTAAGTGCAGCCTCTTTGTGTGCTCAAATGGGCTGCACTGAACCACTGCAAGAGTGTTTGGACTTTGTGCACATAAATGGTCATGACATTTTACGGCTGGAGTAGTGCAGTGAGTCATAGAAGGGCTTTAAATGTTCGAGTGTGTGTGTGTGTGTGTGTGTGTGAGTGTGTGTGTGTGTGAGAGAAAATATCTGCTCCTCCGCTGCTGAAATGAGAGTCTGTTTACATTCTGCAGCTTAATGTTTCAGTGATGACGGCTACGTCACAGCACAGGTCCATTTATGTAAGCAAAGCATGTACACATTCATTTATACAGTATACTGTATGTGTGTGTGTATGTATGTATGTGTATGTGTGTGTATGTGTGTGTGTGTGTATGTGTGTGTGTGTGTCTCAAATGTAAGGACTAGTTTGTTTTCTCTGTTTTACACTTAGTGTGAACTTAATATCTTTATGGTTTTGACAAAAAAAGACTAAAATTGTGATGGGCACCCACTTTCTTACAGGTCTGGTAATCTGGGACACTTTTTGGTAGATTACCAAGAAAACCAACTAAAATTCTGAAGACTAGCTTAAGTGTTACTTTTGTACATTGTTGTGGATCTATGCTATATTTATATAAAGAAAATATGTTCCCAAGTAAAATACTTTAGAAACTTTGGACCTTCAAACACCAGCTCCCACCTTCAAACCCTCACCTCACTCCAATGAGATGCTCAAGTAAAATGGGACAGCTGGTAAGGTAAAATGGGACAGTCACTAATGGTTATAAAGGACACCAAAAATTTCAGCTTAATTAAAAGCAATTGTATGTCCTGTTTGTTTTTTAAATGGTTAAAACCATTTATCAGTTCAGAATGGGCTAACACAACTAACTGTTTTATGGCAGTTGGTAGCCTAGAAACATGCCGGTTTCACTTCAGAAAAATGTCCCATTTTGACTTAATTTTTTGTTCCATTTTACCTGAATGTATTCAGGTAAAATGTGACAGTCACTCAAAGCCCTTTCCCATAAAAAGTAGTGTATTGTGAAAATATTTTGATTATAAGTCAAACAGTTAATTAAATATCTTTTTCTTTTTATTGTTTCAGCTTCAGTACTCTTATTACCAAAAACAGAAAATCAACATACCACATGGTTTGCAAGTTATGGGACCAGTGATTCTTTTAATCTTTGCTCCGCCCATCCTAGTTATCTCAGACCAATCAAAATGGTTGTTTCATGTAAAGGACATTTGTAGCAACAGTGCAATAACATGTTTGATGATTGGCTGCTAATATTTAAAGGTGCAGTGTGTAGAATTTAGAACGGACTTGGCAGAAATGGAATATAATATTCATAAGTATGTTTTAATTAGTGTATAATCACCTGAAAATAAGAATCATTGTGTTTTTGTTACCTTAGAATGAGCCCTTTATATCTACATAGGGAGTGGGTCCTCTTCCACGGAGCCCGCCATGTTGCACCGCCACGTTTCTACAGTAGCCCATGATGGACAAACCAAACACTGGTTCTAGAGAGGGTCTTCTGTGTTTTTATGAGTTTCATAGCCACCTTAGGTTTTCCTACACATTTGGAGGGGGAGGGGTATTTAGTTGGTTGCAATCTGCAACCTCACCACTAGATGCCACTAAATCCTTCACACTGCACCTTTAAAGAGCCCAAGATGTAAAACCTTATTTGTCCCATTTTACCTGATGTCCCCAGTTACCTGACTTCACCCCATATTTACACCAAATTATCAATAATTAAATCATTTAGTTGCAACCCTAACACCCCCGCTACCCCTCCAGGAGCAGGTGTAAGGCTTGATTGTGTACATGTGTCTGTTCCCACATCTCACACTGAACACTGTGACGTATTCACACACATGTAGGAGTGAGTGGTGATGCTGCTTTTGAGTACTGACAGAAATATTACAATTCTGACTAAACAACCTGGTCTTTTTTGCCTTTTTTTTTTGAAAAGGGGGCCGCTTGCTTTCTGTAGAATAACCTTTAAATTGTACACAGCTGGAACAGTGAAGCCCATGATGAGATGGATAACACGGGAGTGTGTCAGCAACTGTTGGAAAAAATTATCTGTCATTATTCAGTGTTAGGATTTGATATTCAGTGGGAATAAATGTTGCTGTATGTATATTTTCAAGTCATTTTACATAACTTAGTTATATTCAAGTGTACCAGTAAGCCGTGACAGCAGCACAATAGCAGGACCTTGAAACTAAAACAGCTATATTTACTCCTGCTTTTCCTACTGTAAGTTAATGTCAGTACTAAGTTTTAGTACCCTACTTTTACTGCAAAAAGTGTAAAGTCACCCAACTGGTAAAGGTGTAGATATGTCCAACATAATGGTAGTTGCTAATAATTCTGGGTAAATTTCACCTAGATAAATCTAAATTGACTGGCTCAAAACCCTGCGCTCATCATTTTATTGTCAGATTAAAGCAGTAAGGCGCCTTAATTAAAGAACTGATAAGTAAATAATCCATCCATCTAGAGGATCGCGGGGGAGCTGGAGCCAATCTCAGCTGACATTGAGCGAGAGGCGGGGTACATCCTGGACCAGTCACCAGTCAATCACAGGGCGGACATATAGTATACAGACACAGACAACCATTCACACTCACACCTATGGGCAATTTAGAGTCATCAATTAACCTAAGCTGCATGTTTCTGGTCTGTGGGAGGAAGTTGGAGTACAGGGAGAACATGCAAACTCCAAACAGAAAGGCCCCAGCTGCCCAATGGGTTCAAACCCAGAACCTTCTTGCTGTGAGATGACAGTAGTGCTGACCACTGCACCACTGTGCCGCCCCAACAAACAAACAAATAAAAATATGACAAAGTGGAAAGTTCTTCTGCTGAGAGAAACCACCAAACATACTGTAGAATCATCAGGGAGATGCCAATCAAGCACACAGCTCTGAGAAGAGGTCTAATCAGGTAAATAAGTGAACACACCTGTGTGTACGACCCTTAACAGGTTTCAGCTTCAAATGAGATGAGATTTTCAGCTTCTCCCTTTTTATTAGATCACTGTTCATTAAATATACAATTGAGTTTTGGTCTTTTGGTAAATATTATATAAATGGATTAATATATATTATAACTAATGCATTAGAATCAGCTGATTGAGGTGCAGCTAATTTTTAATTTTCTATATTAACATTATGTTTAACTTTATATTCTGTTGTAGTTTCATCTGTAACATGAAGTCATGGTGTGTTAAGAGCTCATCAAATACTTATATGTAAAATCTGAATCTGCAAAGGAGCTTCAAAGTACATACAGTGGAGTAAAAAGTACATTTGCCTCGGACTTATAGGATATATTGGATTGTAATGAAGTAGAAAGTACATTCAAATTTTACTAAATTACAGTACTTGAGTTAATATATTTAGTTAGATTCCACTCCTGTTTGACAGTGTCGTCACAGTTTTTGGGAGCTAAAAAAAGTTTACAGATTAATTGTTTCATCAGGGGAAAATCAACAAATTACTACATAATAAAAATGATCATTAGTTGCAACACTATCAGCTACATGTCTGGTTTCCTTCTTTTTTTGCCTGATTTCCTCGATTCAGAATCTGCTTTTATTACTTCATAGATCTGAATGAGCTTCAGTAGAAATGGGATACGGAGGCTGCAGATGAAGCACTTGTAGGCAGCAGCACATCGCCTCCTTTTAAAATCCAATTAAGCAGCAGGAGTGAAGCCATCAGGCAGGTCCCAGCATGCACTGGGCGCAGTGGAGAGGAGGGGGGCGTGTCTGCTTCTCAGGCTGTCAGTGGACCAAACCGACCACATTAAAAAAAAATCAGTCAGCTTCTGCCTTCATTCTCCTCTCACCCTCCTCTGACATGACAGGGACACTATTTTAGGATCTCACCTGTTTCCAAACTCATCCAGCAGCAGTACCGGGGCCAGCCGTGAGAAGTGCGCATGTGCGTGTTTGATAGAATAAGTTTATGATCTGAAAGTAGCAACAACTGGAACAGCTGGTGGACACGAGTGTGACTTTTTCAAAAAGAGCCCTAACAAAGGCATCGCCTCCTGTTGGTGCTGTAGCATCGTCATCCACGCCCAGACTATACAGTGAGTCTGTGAGTCAAGACACACACAGTCACAGCCGGAAGTAGGCGGCTTTGCTTTCAAAACATAAGCGTTGACTACAGTACCTGAGTGCTACTGTATCTTCACATCAAAACAGTTTAATATAGTTATTAGTAGAGTATAGTTATATCTAGAGGACTTTATTAGTCCCAGTATTAAGTTGTAGATATCGGATACTCTGTAGTTGCAAAAACAGTTGCAGAATATCCAAAATACATAATTATTTAGGCAAAATAATATTATATTTTGTGAGTTGGGTGTTTTATGAGTGAGTTTATAGTAATTTTCTATGATTATGATCTGCTTTTTTTGTGTGTTTTTTGTTTTTAAACCTGAATTTCTTTCCTTTTTTGGTTTGGTTTGTGGACCACAGTCTTAACATATTTAGAAATAAAACATACCAAACTTAATCAGGGATGTGAAGTAATGGAAATATTTACATTGTTGATGTTTTCACAGTCCACCAAAATGTATCAAGACAGAAACAAGCATTCTACACTTGACATAAGGAAACATTATAAAATAGGACTTAAACACCAGAAAACTGAATCACATGAACAAACGCTTGATACATATTTTTCAAGAAGAAATCTTGAATTCAGATGGCTGGTATCAGGCTATTGTTTTATAGTTATCTTTATTATTTCTGTCAGGATTAAGTTATCGTCTTGTTTACTTTTATTATTGCTAAATCTATATATCTACAGTATGTTAGCCATTTCTTTACAAGTGCTTTACAGTTATGAAACAAGGCATTAAGACCACCATGTAACAAATTTTTACTTGTTTTTTGTTCCTGGGTAGTAAGTGCTGTTTCCTAATTGCTTAACAACCAGAACAGACAAACCAAACACTGGCTCTAGAGAGGGCCTTTCGTGTTTCTGCAACCTCATCGCTAGATACTACTAAATCTTACATACTGCACCTTTAAAGCAACGACGGCAACAAGTTGCAACATCCGGTGGTTGAAACCGTTTTACTTTGAAAGCTGCAACCGGACGTGTGGTGTTGAATCCTGGGTAACTTCACAGCTGAGTGTCAGCGACACAGAAAGGCACCGGTCAGTGCGGGAGGTTCAGGGGAGAGAGGTGGAGAGTACAGCGGGACTGGAGAGCCTCTTCTGCGGGCGGACAGGGTTTCACCTCCCGCTTGTTATCAACAGGAGCTTCAGACCGGAGCGGAGCCTCCGTCAGGATAGTGAAGGAGTTTGTGTTGTTCTTTTTTTTGTGAACCGGGGGTTTCTCTTCACTTCACACTTAACGGTGAGGGGATTCGCTTTGGAGCCTCCGGTTCTCCCCGTTGCGCTTGTTTGCGCTGAGGTTACACCGGGGAGCCGTGCGCGTCAGCGGGTTAATACTAGAGGAGATTACGGAGCCGTGCGTGTGAATGGACTGAGGTTATAAGGCACCAGGGGGGAGCCGTGCACGTCAAAAACCTGCTCTGCAGCATCAGTAACACCTATTACACCGTGAAGCGGCAGCAGCATGCAGTGAGAGGAATCCTTTCAGATGCTTTCCCACACTAGACAGTGAAAGAGGAGGGCGCAGGAGGAGGAGGAAGAGGAGAGGGGATATATGGGAGATTTGTTGGGTTTTCATCACCCCGTCGTTGCAAACTTGTGTCCGGGATGGGGAAGGAGCAGGAGCTACTGGAAGCCGCCCGGACTGGGAATGTCGCCCTGGTGGAGAAATTGTTGAGTGGGAAGAAGGGGATACTGGGATCAGGCTCCGGCTCCATCCCTCTGCCCAACCTACTGAGGTAAGAAACCTCTCTGGTATCTCTGATCCTGCTCCCCGTGACCGCTACACTGTCCGGGGAGCCCCTCTGGGTGCAGGAGGGGATTCCTTGGGGGGTCCCCATGCGGCAAAATTAGATATAATTTAGTTTCATTATTGGTCATTGCACCAGAGATGAGCTCAGGAGCCACTACCCCACACACAGGTTCATTCATCCCAGCTGCAGCAGTATAGACAATATATTCAGTGCTGTATCTTCCCCATATGGTGTCCCTGAGACAAAAACCTTATAAAATGAGGTGATTAAGAGCTTTGACTTGCTGGGTTGCAACATGCTGCCTGACAGAGCAAGGAAAGGAAGTCTGTTATGCAAAGTCAAGAGAGTTATGTGAGGCAAAGTGCACTTTAAGGCTGATTGTGTGTTGCAGGCTGCAGGCCAGATATACATAAAGCACATATCTCATAAAGACAGTATTTCAGGACTGGTGGGGGGGGGGGGGGGGGAACTCAAGCTCAAAAGAACACACAGTACCTTCAGCTTCACCATTCTGACAGTTGTCAAAATGTTGATTTCTGGGACATGAGGAGGAGGCAGAGTGATGCTTGGATGATGGAAGCATTCGTGAGTGTCTTTTTGCTTGTTTCCTGTGCAAGGAGTCACAGAATCACCATTCTTTATTTATTTATAGTCACCTTACTGGCATTTCACTGGTATTCTGGTATCACTAAATTGGTCCTATGGGGACTTTACTGGTGTTTTTGTGTAGCATTATGTGTTCACATGATGGTTGGAAGGCCTGGTATACAGGATGTCCAAATTCATTCATGTGCATTTTTCTCAGAAAATCAAACCCAGACCACAAGATAATTAAGAAATACGGATTTCCTTAGAAAAGTGATGTGGATTCGTCTGCTTCTTGATATTTAAAAACATTTGCATCATCGCTTCTGGTTTCTTTTGTGAGCATGAGGAGGAAATGTTGGTCTATGTCATCATCAGATTAACAAGCGGCAAAAACGGTCACGGACTTTAGATTTCCCCTTCTGAAATGAGTTCCAAAAATATTTGAAACTGCAGAGTATCATACCTAAAATTAGATCAAATTGATTGTCTTCTTTCATTACAGTCTTTCAAAAAATGTTAAAATCATCTCAGAAATTTGTAAAAGATTAAAAATCTTAATATTGGAGGTCAACAGCTACTTTTCATCCTGAGCTAGAACCTCAAAGGAACCACAATAGTCATGTCTGCGAGAACAACTTGCTGCTGAGGTGGTTATTGTCCCCTCCTCCCGCCCCTGCAGCCTCTCCTCCTCTTTGCTGAAGATGATGCTGAGCCAGGTGATTAGGAGATCAAAGGCAGGGTGGGTGTCCGGGTGGAGTACAGCCTCGGGGCCCTTGAGCAGAGCGTCTCACAACCAGGTTGAGGTCACACACTGGCAGGGAGAATGCCAACCAATCGTATACTGAGGGGTTCACAAACTGGGAACCTTTGGGGTCTCCTACGGGGGCCTTAAAGGGCAAAGGTTAAACTCCTTTAAAATAAAGAGCTTAATTTAAATACTATTTAAGAGTGAATGTATTAAAATGCAGTTTCTGATCAGTGTCTTGATCCTGCAGTTTTGAGTGAGTTGGCACACCTGCAGCTGCACAGTGCCAGGAAATACATGTTCAGATGCAACAACAAATGCAGTCTATTTTCTAACATTACAGTTGTTGTTGAGTATTTGCAGCCATCTGGCCTCCTCCATTAATACTGTCAGTCAAAGTTCACAGTGTCGGACAATAACCGCCATGTTTCTGTGAGTCACCTCTGCTTATGACACCTGTAGTTTCTGTTGTGTTTGACTGACTGTTGTTTAGTTGTGTCTGAATGTTTCTCTTCTTCTTTTTCTACATGTGAATTTCCTCTCTGAGATAATTAAAGTTGACATAAATGGTGGAACGGATCATGGAAGCTTCTTCCTCATTGGTCTTTGTTTGGTGGTTCCCAATTAATCTTTATATTAAAAGAGAAGTAGGCTTGCCACATATATCCCAGTTCCACACTGTATACTTGTTGTACTAAACAAGGCTGCAACTAGTGATTATTTTCATTATTGATTAATGATTCATGATTTTCTTGATTAATCGATTAGTTGTTTGGTCTATAGGATGTCAGAAAATGGTGAAAAATGTTGATAAACGTTTCCCAAAGCCCAAGATGCAACATAAAATGTCTTGTTTTGTCCACAACCCAAAAATATTCAGTTTATTATCAGAGAGGACTAAAGAAACCTGCAAACATTTACATTTAAGAAACTGGAACAAGAGAATTTTAGCATTTTCTCTTAAAAAATTACTCAAAATGATAAATTGATCATCTAAATACTATTGACTAATCAATTAATTGACTAATTGTTGCAGCACTAGTACTAAATACTGTTTGTTACAATGTTTTTGTAAGTTTAAAATGCTAATTGAAGTTAACAAAGAGAGACAAACAGATCACTCAAAAGCATTTTTTAGTCTGCACACTGACTTTTTTGAGTATATTTTATGATGTCACTTTTCCAGTATGTTACTACATGACTATTTTGGGACAAACATTGACCCGCCAGTGTGGTGGATAACCTTCTGTGATTTTGCAAAGATATTCGGTTTATTATATGAAAAAAAGAAGCATCAAATAGTCGCTTTTGAGAAGTTGGAACCAGTGAAACTTTGGCATTTTTGCTTGAAAAATGACTGAAGCGATGAATCGATTATCAAAATAGTTTCTGATTATTTTTCTGACTATCAACTAATCAATGAATCATCTAATCGTTGCAGCTCTACGTAGGATTAGAGTCTTACTGATACACACTTCCTGATTCGATGTTTGTCCTTCATGCTTTGAATCTGTGTTGATTAAAGGGACTTAATGGAAACTAGAAATCCAACTTGCCACTGTATGTATCTCATCTCACACACCCCAAAACTGTAAACACTGTGTCGCATAATATGTTTGCTTTACAAATTAGAATTTAATTGAATTTATTGAAGGACACAGAACACAGAACACTGAATTAATGTGAAGCTCACCGACGAGATTAAAAAGCGACACAACAAAGTTTCTCTCAGCGGAAAAAATGTCGCAGCTGTGAGAAATTAAGTTACAGTAGCTGAAACTTTTGAGAAATCCAAAATAGAAAGAAACACTAAAACCAGGCTGAGTTGAAGGGTGATGTTGAGGTCATTCAAATGCATCATGGGTGGAAATACTTGTGTAGGTTTTGGCGTTGTCAGTGAGTTATGTCTACTGTGTTACACACACTTGGCTTTTATTGGGTCAAGACACTGGCTCATGAGGAGATGTCTGTAAAACACTGGGTGGGCCGCACACATCTGTCCATCTGTGTGTGTGTGTGTTAATGTTAATGTGTGTGCCTGTGAGTGACCAGAAGTGTGACACACCTCCTAATGTATTTGTACATTAGCAGATTGAGTGAGTCAACAGGTAGGTCACAGTGGAGGAGTGTGTGCAAGCTAATGTTCTCCGGGAATCAATGCATAGTTTCCCATCTTAAGGCCTCTGAGCCATTCATAGCATTCCTAAGTCATGAGGTTCCTCTTTTCACTGAAAGAATCGCACTAAACAGCCAACTGGGACGTGAACATGGACGCGCACCACACACACACACACAGATACACACATATACTCTATATACTCTTTATACTCACACACACACATGAGTACAGGATGTAGAGAAGATGATCCTCTTGCTGTAATGCTGCAGTTTTTGTGGTGTGGAGCACTGCACACGAACACACACACACACACACCGGCGCACACACACACACACACAGAGTGGAAAATCAATACTGGATGATCTCATTGCTGTTTAATGGGTCATACTCTCTTGTAGATGACCTGTACTGTACATGATGACTGAGCTTTACAGGAAAATAAAATCAAACACTTCCCCAAAATGCTTTGACATAGTTACCCACATCTCCAGCTTTTACTGTAGTTGGATGTCAGGGTGTATTTTGCTTTTTTGTGACGTATATTTCTACTGATGTAGCTGATAGATAACGACAGTGGGATATATCCAGAGGCTATAATGTTGTTTTAAAGGAAGGAAATTTTCCTGCGAGATACCAATATGTGAGATAACATCATCTATAAATGTCAGATGTTTCCATCTGTCCCTCTGAGCTTCTTTGTAGAGCATTCATATAACAACAACCATCATCTGAGAAGCAGCCAGAGACACAAAAATCTTGATAAACAGAAGCCTTAATAGACCAGAAGGTATTGCAACTTGAACACATGGTGGTAAATTCCCATTCAAAGGTCAATCAAGGTTTACGCACATTTCTGAGAATTCAATTAAATAAAATGTGAATCTGTACACGTTTGAACATGTTGTATGTTAGGTGAAAATACTCAAGAAGATGTGACAGTGTTACGTAATTAAATAAGTCTGGTTCATCATAGCATTGTATTCCCGCTTTGTATTTAAAGGACCAGTGTGCAGGATTTAGTGGCGTCTAGTGGTGACGTTGCAGATTGCAACCAACTGAATACACCTCCACTTCCAAGCATTTAGGAGAACCTACTGTGGTCGCGAAACTCACGAAAAACGCGAAAGACCCTCTCTAGAGCCACTGTTTGGTTTGTCCGTTCTGGGCTACTGTAGAAACATGGCGATACAACATGGCAGCCTCTGAGGAAGAGGACCTGCTCCCTATGTAGATATAAAGGGGTCATTCTAAGGTAATGAAAACACAACAGTTCTTGTTTTCGGGTGAATTTACACTAATTAAAACAATACTTATAAATATTATATTCCATTTCTGCCAAGTCCGTTCCCCTAGGTGCCACTAAATTCTACACACTGCGCCTTTAAGATGTATTTTAACAAGAGAATCTGCCTTTTTCTCTCCTGGCACCAATTCCAATACCTCATCTCATGCTATCTGCCGATAATGAGCACCACACTGACCAAATTTTAAGTACATAAATTTTAAATGAGCGTACTTCGCTATGTGGAACTTATTAGGAACATTTTTATGTAAGATAACAGGAAGCCAGGGATCCCTGAGGCACTAAAAATTTAGTTGGCAGCTTGCCGTGACTGAATGAATGCAACTGATAGCAGAAACACTGAGTTGTATAATGACATTGATGAAGAAACTCAACCCGTCTGGCTGATACCTGATCCACCTAATAAGGTCAGTATTGGCACACCCCTAATTAAAATGAAATTTTCTCTCTGATCATCGTCAACTGTGCAGCATTTTAACAGCCGCCATCTGGTCAGCTTTGATTGCATCTTCTTTTTATTGATATGGCAAGTTGTCCTTCTCTGTTTTAGCTTATTTGCAATATTCCAGCTTTTTTAAATTTGTTTTCTCTTGTTTCCACTTTGATCTTTACATACAAATAGCAAGTATGTGTAAAAACAGGTGGTGACAACCTCAGGCATAAAATGCACAAAATCACAAACTCATCTGGAGCAGCCAGGAACAGTCACGGGAAATTTAGTGCATTAGTATTGTTTGTGATTTCATCATAAAAAAATCTCCTGCAACACATTAAGCATTCAAAAATTTGATAGTATTTAACCCTTTACCACCCTTCCTTCTTTTAGGGCTCAGCATGAAAAATAAATGTTTGATTGTTAGACTCTTGCAATAAATTAGGACATAAAGTTTTCAACAGTTCTTTATATTATTGTATAGCCAAACTGCTTTGACGTTAGGAAAACAACACATTTTTCACCAGAGTAGAATGAAAAGAGAAGAATCTGATCTATTGATTCATATATTATATGCAAATATTAATTCCATTTTTCATAGTACTAGCAGTCCTTGAAAGTTCCCCATTGTGCTAGTGATCTAGTGATGAAAGGATAACCGTGTTAAAGTATATGAACGCAGATTTTTCCTGTAAGCAGCTTTTCATACAGACTAATATTAACAGCGAGGATGAAATTGTGATAACAGTCCGTCATCATGCACGTCGCGCCCTGTGTTGCGTCTTACGGACAAAATGAGGATAGATGCGTGCGCCGTGCCTGTGTGTGACAACATACTGACTGTGATGAAGTGATGGTGATTGAAAGCTGATACACACAAAGGGAATGACTCATGATACGGCAGATGGCGGCTGATCCCTCTTCTCGCTCTCGTTCAGGGGAAAGCCCGTCTTGTTTTTTGTTTGTGTGTGTGTGTGTGTGTGTGTGGCTAGGTGTGTTTAACGCCCTCCTCCTTTGCAAACAAACAACCTTGAAGTGGAGAGAAGTGACTCCCAGTGGAGACACACGCTCCTGTATGGACTCTGTTTTAATTGGCATCCTCACAGGCGGTCGTTTTCTTTCTGATATCTTCTCCTGCTTGTGTTGGAGGCTTTTTAACTGCTTGCTGTCTTTGTTGCTCACAGCATGGGGCTCTGTGTGTGTGTGTGTGTGTGTATGTGTGTGTGTGGAGTGACTGTGTCATCCAATGAGGATGAACCGCGAAAGAGAAACCTGCAAGACTCTTGTTGATTTTTCTCAAGTTGTTTCACAGCCACAACACTTAAAGCTGTTTTTCCGGAAACAGAAAATCAGACAACCAAAACTGAGTCTGGCCGGCTGCGTCTTTGTGTGTGTGTGTGTGTGTGTGTGTTTTTGTGAGTCCAAGTGTGTGACATAACCAATGTCCTTGCATAACCACTGGCAACTTGTGTGAGAGTGTGTATGCGTGCGTGTGTGTGTGTGTGTGTGTGTGTGTGATGGAAGAGCAGTTTGGGAGGGCTGATGGGGGAATCCAGGAGCTCCATGTGGACTCTGAAACTGGGTCAAAGGTTAACTGTGGAGAACGCAAGTCATATTAAGGAATGGATTAAGACGGACACACACAATTTAAGAACATCTGTGTGTGACCTGTTATTGCTCCATTCATAAGATGTGGGCGATGGGTAAAAATCTTATGTAATTTTATATTTTAACAATAGCAATATACTGTGGTTAGCGCTGCACCTAATAATTTAATGGTTAAAATGTCAGAAAATCCCCCATAAAAATGCCTTTTATAATTTCTCAGAGAAAAAGGTGACATCTTCAAATGTCTTATTTTGTCTGATCAACAGTTCAAAACCCAAAATATTCATCATCACGACGCCAGCTCACCAGCTAGCTCACAGATTTGATGCTTGGTAGAGTGTTTGTGAAATCTACAGCAGTTTTAATGTCCTGCTAGGAGGCTCACCTGCTGCACATAATGTTAAACTGACAGCTGGGCTGCAGGTAAACGCAACCGTTTAGCGGTTAGCTCACCTGCTAACTGGTAGCTCTAACTTCTGTTGTGCTGCAAGCTAGCATGTTGTCAGCTCGTGTCGGTGCCTTTTTTTTAACAAAGCATATCCTGCTAGTTATCTGAAATGACACACTTAACGCTTTTACACAACATCAACTGTTTGCTTTTCAGTTGTTGAAGTAGTTTGGTTGTACTGTTAGTTTGGTTTCCCACTGCAGTATCCATTTTAAACAAGGCCAAATAGACTGTCACTACTTTTTAATGCAGCTTTGCACACTTGCTCTTATTTATTTATGGAATTGTTTGTGTTTTAAAGTAATTTTATGTGAGTCTGTAAAGGGTGTATGTTTTTATAATGTTTGTGAGCCCCTAACCTAAGACACATTTCTATCATGTGATGGACAATAAAGTTTTTTGAATCTTGAATCTTGAGTACTGTTCAGTAACTTGCAAAATAGTCTTACAAATCAACATGAAGAAGAATCATGATAGAGTTGCGGATCCTGATCCTGCCAGATATTTTTGGCCGCCCATAGTTATGCTAAAGAATGAATCTTCTAGCTCAGGTCCAATTGATTGTAACAAAGTTTTTAAGACCTGGAAAGTAAAGTGTTTAAAAAGTAACTTAACACCAGGCTGAAAAGTTTCACACACACAGCATCACTGATGGATGTGGTGAGAAGTTTGCTTTAACCACACCCAACATTGACTACGTTTACATGCACAAAATATTCCTGTTTTTGCCCTTATTCCAACAAAGACAATATTCCTCCTAAGCTGTTTACATGGCTAATGAGAGTGAATATTCCACTAATATTCCCGTTTACATGCAGATGATATTCAGGGTTGCTCCAGTGGGAACGGGAATCACAAGATCTCCACAGGCAGTGAAGTAAACATAATGAGCTGCTGCCTGATAGTTAAATGATATTGATATGACTGATATTATAACGTTATAGTTACAGGCACATCCATTTCCTAGGTTGTCCCATGATGTTTACTACACTGCTGAGTGTTTTTGGTGCATCACACCGAGTCGTCACTGTCAGTCAGGATAATAACCAAACCCTCGATCCCCATTGTGAAGAAGGGTGCACTCTGTTTTTCCAGCCCGCCCTGAACAGCTCTCCACTCTCCTCTCAATCCTCTCCTCTGTCTGCCTTCCTGCTCCAGTATATGTCATTTTGTCTGCGCAGGGGTAAACAGACAAGAGGGGCGTGTGTCACAAACTGTGGTAAAAACCCCAATTGAGACACATATTCCAAATGCGCTGTATACATGTCCAAAGAATGCTCCTAAAACCAGAATAATACCAGCATATCCCACATGTCTTAATTGGAAAATGCTACATTTGGAATAAGGCCTAATTCGGAATATCCAAACGGAATATGCTGTTTACATGACAAGTAACAAATTCAGAATATTGTCATGATGGGTGTGGTCAGGATTGTGCTTTTTTCACATTTGACAATGATGTACAAGACTACATTGGTACATCACTGCAGCAAAGTGAGAGGTTTAACCACTGGCAAAGATGAGGTTTTCAGGGAGTCTTTAAGTAATTGAATATTACATCATGTTATTAATGTTTTATTGATTTATTGGCCAGTTCTATGTCTCACTGTTTTTGTTTTATTATGAATTTTACAAAAAAACCCTTTTTAAAAGAAGCAAATCCATTTAAAAAGTATTTTTAGTCACATTTTATGTTCCCAAACAGTCAAAAATTGTGTTTTCTGCTGCAAGAAGAACATTTTTGTAGTAGGTTACAGTGAACATGGTCATTTTCAGACGAGGACAGCTTGGAAACCTCATCCAGTGATGGAAAGTGAAGAGAAAAATTTGGAAAAAATGCACAAAAACCCCCCAAAATAAATGGTTTATCTCTTGAGTATTGCGCAATGCACTATGAATGGTATTTCTTTGGCTATTGCTAGATATCTATTGTTTTTTTCTGTTTCTCTCAAGATTTTTAATGTTAAGATAAGTACTGATAGTCCTGGAACACACTGGCTTTTTTTTATAGGTACATAATGTGCACTGTTGGATTCATTCAGTGATCATTTTTTTTCTTAAGTTCGGGTTTAACAGTGGCGTCAGTGCATTGAGTTTGTCTGGAGCCAGACTGATCGGGAGGGGATGAAGGTGTGAAGTTGTGTGTGTGCGTGTGTGTGTGTGTGTGTGTGTGTGTGTGTGTGTGTGTGTGTGTGCATGTATGTGTGTGTGTCTGTGTGTGTGTGTGTGTGTGTCTGTGTGAGTGATCAAACTCAGAGGCTTCTTACATCTCCATTAGGGTGTGGGCCAAGCTCTGTTGCAGCATGCTGCCAAGAAACTGAGACCTCCATACTCGCCAAAGCACACACACATGCCGAACACACACACACACACACACACACACATACACACACACACACACACACACACACACACACACACACACAAACACACACTTTCCCTCTCTCTCTTGCACTCTAAGCCTTTGTCTCTTTTTGTTTCTCTCTCAATCTAAATCTTTGTTTTTTGTCTGAGTCTCCAATCTCTCCTTGACTCTCTGTCTCTCTCTCTCCTCCCTTCATCCCTCCATCTGGTGCCCTGGATTCTCTGTCAATATCTCCTTCCTCTGGCTTCCTCTCCATCACTCACTTCACTCTACAATCTCTCTCCTCCCTCTATTCGTCTCCAGAGATGGACGATCCAGCCTCCCTACTGTCGCTCTTTATCGTTTTCTCCTCCCTCCGCTCCCTACTTTCCTCTATCTTATCAAAACCTTCCCTCTCCTCTCTCTCTTTCTGTCTCTCTCTTGCATCTCACACCGCACTACATCTGTTATCACCATGTGGGAGCATCATTTACCAGTCGTGCCTCTGGGCGTGACACCGGTGTTGGTTGACGGTGGCAAATGGGGAATTCGGGGAATCCACAGCTCTTCTGAGAACTGCTCTCCCTTTACAACCACAGCCTGAGATTTATTAGTGTTGGCCAGGTCGTGCCTTCTGTTAGAAGAGGAAATATGACAGTGCTGATGTCCCAGAAGAGGAGTAATGTAGTAGTAAATATATGTGTGTGAGGTATGACCTCCAGTTGTCAATCACAAACACACACAAAAGCCAGACTCAATTTGTTATTTCCAAAAGGATCATTTGCAATATCTGTAACTTTCTGAAACCAGAAATCCCCCATTCATTCCCATCAGGCCAGATGTACAGAGGTGAGAAATAGGGCTGCAAATTACAATTATTTTTTATGATTAATTAAGTTGCAGATTATATTTTTGATTAATTGATTAATTTTTGGTCTTAAAAACATCAAAAAATAGGGAAAATGTCTTGTTTTGGCCGATCAACTGTCCAAAATCCAAAAATATTCAATTTATTAAAATGTAAGACAAGTAAAAGCAACAAGTTTTCACATTTTAGAAACTGGAACCATCAAACGTTTGGCATTTCTGATTGAAAAATGACCCGAGGGATTGAATGATTATCAAAATAGGCTAGTTGCTGATTAATTTTCTGTCAATTGACTAATCAATTAATCGACTAATCGTTGCAAGCTCTCTCTCAAGCTCCTTTTTTTCATTTATTACACAACTGTTTTTGGCATTTATTGTGTTCACCCTCTCTACACTATGACGATTGAGGTACGCTAATCTCATTGCTTCATCTCTGTGAACAGCAAAAACCATATACTTCTTCAAAAATAGAACAAGTTGGGCCACGTTTGGTGGTCTTGGTCAGCCCAGGCTGTGGCCAGTAGACAGTATTGCTGCCAGATTTGGCCTTGATATGGAGATGCTGACTTGGCGGTGAGAATTAGCTACGGTTAGCTGTACTTGGGCCAGTTTGGGCTCTGTCCTTGGAGTTTTGGCACATTGTTCATTAAGAGCCTGGTAACAAGATGTGCTAGATTTATGTTGTTTGGCCAAGTATTTTTGGTCACCTTGGTGATTTCTTTGGTTTTTTTTCCCATAGAAGACTTTAAATTGTTTATAAAGGAAGTACATATACACTTCATTTTACATTTAAAAGGTGGACAAAGTGGATTTAAGCACCTTATCATCCATTTTTGACCTCCTAACCTCCACCCATTGGTCTGTGGTTTTGGTCATGGTCCATTTTCTCATTTGTAATCATACACTTACATCATACACGATTTAACATACTTTACAGGGATATATACACAAATGTGTTTAGCTGAAAAACTACAAACTATGTAAACTGTTAATCTAAGTGTTAATGATACATTATATCAATAAATAAACCACTATTAGAAACCACTTAGTGTAGTGCCAGATGGATTTTTTTTTTTTTTTGCACAAAACAACAGATTTCTTGAACATTTTCACTCTGACTCAGTTGTTCTTAACAGATAAGACACTTGAAATGCTTCTATAAGTGGTTTTATAAGTAAAATATAACGTAGTAAAATCAGTGTTGATCAGCTGATTGCGTAAGTCTGCGATGAAAGACGTAATTCATGCTGTTTATCGGCTAAATCCATCACCAGGAGAGTGTTGCTGGGAATTTCTTGTTAATTTAATTCTCTCATGACTTTCCCCTTTGTTTGCGTCAGCGTAAGTAGATTTTGCACACTTCCTGTTCTGGTCATGTCATGTTTGGTCCTGAAGACGCAAACATGTTGACACTGAGTGGAGGAGACACAGAGGCAACATGCAGCCAGAGGACGATGGAGAGGTGTGACGTCCAGTCTGTCACACTAATCTACAAGTCTGTGACCCCACATGACACCGCAAGTGTTGTGGAGACACACACACACATTCCACCCGGCTCCCCGTCCTCTGATAGATGGCGGTAGTTAATGAAGCGCTGCTTTTGAAGTAGATAAGATGTGGAGTGAAGAGGGCTAGAAAATGCTAATGCCATTATGTGGTTAGGGCAAAGGCTACGCTGGAAGGCATTGGAGGGAAGTTATGCATGTAAGTGTAAGTGTGTGATTCATGAGGCTGGACCCATGTGGGCTTTTGAAGTCTGATTCTGATATCTTTTGGAGTGAAACTGACAACGCTGTGTTTTTTGTGCCCATATTCAGTATTTTTGAGTTTGGCCTTTTTCATGCCAAAAAAGCTCCCAGTTTTACATTTCACCAGAATCGTCTTCCTGTCATTTAGGCCACAAAACTCACAAAATAATAGGCTACTTCTATAACCACCACTACTGCTTCTGCTCCTAATATTAATGGTGATACCACACATCCTTACAGTCCTGTTGTTGTATCTAAATATCACAGTAAAACCAATCAATTTAATGGATTTGTTTTTCAAACCAGGCCTTAACTATTGTAGTTTTTTCCCTCTTTCTTATGGGTTATGTTACATGTTAATAACTAGCTTATTTGATTTAGAGGTTGTGACACAAAGGCAAAGTGACAGTCATCATGTTGTTAGTTGTAAATTACTTTTGGCAACTGTGAGATGTGTCAGTGGATGTTAGAAAGGAGGCCTTCGGAGGTAGAAAGGGAGAATGTCAGAAAGGCTTGATGCACATCCACAAAGCTACAGCATGCAGTGATATTTTAGATAATATTGTGGTTCCAATTTTGCAGCAACAGTTTGGATAAAGGCTCTGTCTTGTTTAAACATGACAGTGCCCCCCTGTGCACAAAGCCAGATTCATAAATAGTTTGACATGCAATAAGCTGACTTGCCCAAAGTCTTGACCTCAACCCCATCCAACACCTTCAAGATAAGCAAGAACGCCAGCTGTGAGCCAGGCCTCATCGCCCAACATTAGTGTCCAACCTCATTAATGCTGTTGTGGCTGAATGTGAGCAGATTCCTGTAGCCAGGTTCTATATCAGCAGATTAATACTGATGGTTTTAGGGATATTCAACAATCATATATGGGTGTCCACATACTTTTATCCATGTAGTCATGCCAGTCCATCATCTTTCCCTTCTCCACAACTGCTGTAGTATCTCGTCTTCACCATCCAGCTGCTGTGACACATGAATAAGAGAAACATTAAAGAGACACGAATGTGCATCATGAATACACATCAGCAGCATGCACAGACACGCACCGCCACACATATGAAATATACATGTGAGATAACATGCAAAAAAAGGGAGGCGGACTGAGACAGAGAAGGCAAAGGGGAGCGATTTCAACCATATTGCACCGCATTGAACTAATTCACTGATAAAAAAAAGATCCAGAAACTCTTTCATCATTAGTTTGTTCAAATATGGAGTTTTCCCAATTATGCTGCACTCCCTCAGTCTATTAGTGACACACACACACACACAGCTAATCACCTCAGATTAGTGTGACTAAACACCTCCCCAGCCTGTCACAGAGACTCTACAAATATTAAAAACAAATTCAGAGTGTGTGTGTGTATGTTCTCTTGACATATGGATGCTTATGTAATTTGTCACCAGGTGTGTGGATAACAATGGCTGTGTGAGTGATGGAGCTGAAGGCTGGGTTTACAGTTTGTTTGTGTGTTTGAGTGTGTGTGTGATACTAGCATGAATCACTGCTTAAGTACAAATATGTCCTCCGGCAAGCTAAATCTAATTCTTACTCAGATCTGATTTCTAACAACAGACACAACCCCAGATTCTCATTGAACAGCAATGGTTAAGCTCACTAAAACAACCCCACCCACACTGGTTTCCTGCTTTACCGCCATGGTTTTTAACAATTTTTTTTCATTGAAAAGATTGAGATAATCAGGAATGATGTTACTGGTAAGGCTGTGTCTCTGTCCTCTGATCTCCTCACCCTCTACTTATTTCTCATACTGATTACCAAACCATCAGCCACCTTTTTCAGTTTGATCCAGTTAATCCAATCCCTCTCATATTGTCACTAGCTCCAAACCAACCACATGTGTTCTGGATCCCATCCCTGGCATCCTCATAAAAGTCCTGTTCACTGTGATAGGAAGCCCTCTTCCCGACATCATCACTAAATCCCTCAGTTCCGGTATCATTCCCACTGCTTTTAAAACAGCCATGGTTACACCCTTATTAAAAAGACAAAACCTTGACACACAAACTCTAAACAATTATAGACTGATCTCACATTTCCCCTTTATGTCCAAGCTGTTAGAAAAGGTTGTTGTTAGCCAACACACTGCCCATCTATCCAGTAATAACCTTCTTGATGAGTTTCAGTCCGGTTTCACACCCAAACACTCTACCAAAACGGCACTGACTGAGGTAACTAACGACTTGTTAATTGCAATGGACTCTGATCTTTCATCTGCTTGATTTAAGTGACACTATGGATCACGACACCCTCCTACAACGTTTTGAGAACCTTATTAGTATCAAGAAGCAGGCACTTTCTTGGTTCCATTCATGCCTGAGTAATAGAACACAAAGCGCTGCATACAATAATACTATGTCTTCCTGTTTTAAGGTAAAATACGGTGTTCCACAGGGATCAGTACTCGGTCCACTTCTGTTTTGTATTTACTTGCTGCCTTTGGGTTACATTTTCAAAAAACACAACATAATGTATTTCTGATATGCTGATGACACACAAACCTATCTTCCTGTAATAGTCAACGATTCCTCCCAGCTGGTTAAATTATATATGTGCTTGTCAGAAGTCCATCATTGGATGTGCTATAATGTCCTGCATTTGATTGCACACAAGACCGAAATGTTGCTTGTTGGTCCAGCTAGATTCACATCGCTTTTTCCAGATTTTTCCATTAATCTTGATAGCTGCATAATCTCTCAGACCCTTACAGTTAAGAATCTGGGAATAGTATTTGGTCCACCTCTTAAATTTGAGCCACACATCAAGTATATAACACAAACTGCCTTCTTCCACCTTGGTGAAAAGCCCAAATATGCCCCTTTTAATCAAATTCATATGCTGAAATCCTCGTACATGCCTTCATAACATCTATAATAGACTACTGTAATGCACTTTTCTCTGGCATACCTAAGACAGCAACTAGAGATCTCCAACTGGTCAAGAATGCAACTGCCAGAGCAGTCACTAGGTCAAAAAAGTTGGATGATATAACACTGGTACTGATGTCTCTGCATTGGCTACTGGTTCACGCAAGAGCTGATTTCAAAATCCTCCTTCTTACCTATAAGGCTTTAAATGGACTGGCTCCTTCATATATCTCCGGCTTTATTGCTTCATATACTTCATCACATCCTTTACCTTCCCTTGATGCCAGTTACTCAACTATTCTTTGATTTAATAAGAACTCTCTTGGTGTTCGAGCCTTTGCACGCCAAGCTCCACTTCTCTGGAATAATCTACCACTGCACATTCGGGAGGCAAGCTCTGTTGATACTTTCAAATCCAGGCTGATAACACATCTTTTTTTCTGTTTACTATGACCTCTCCTAATTTCACCTTGCCTGATATCACACAGAATTGTCTACTCATCACACTCAATTTCCAACAGAATCAGTCAACTCGACTTGGTGGAGTGGGCGGATTCAAAGGTCTGGACCCAGGCAAAATTTCACCAGCTGGGAGCCCAAATCATCGACTGTTTTCCTCCTTGACATGTCGCTACCCTAACCCTGTTACGGTTATATGATCTCTGATTTTAAAATTACTAACCTCAACCTTGTTGTAATATTAACATTATAACCTGTGTATGTGTGTGATTGCAGGTGTATGTGTGTGTACTTTTACATGTAATATCCTTGTGCTTCTTTTCTCTGTTGTTTTTATTGACTCGTAAAATGTACATAGACTCTCTGAATGATGTTTACTTTAAATAAAGTGAGGTTGAAGTTGATACCTACAGCACAGTAGCAGGGCTATGATGGCCTCTGTGATTGATTCCCCACTCGTCTTCTCCTCCCCTGCACTGACAGCATGTGCAGAGCAACCAGGAAGTAAATTACCTTGAGTGTGACAGCCCTACAGCCTCCCACGGGATATACGTTTCCCAGCAGGCTTCGCTGATGCCAACAGATTGCCTCTTGTTGTCTGATTCTCTCACAATCTCACATGTGCACACAGAAGTGGTGCACTCAGTCTGTATAATATGTGCTTCAGGCGTGTAGATGCAGCATCGTGAAAATATACTGTGTGGAGGTAATGTATTCAGACACCCATATATACTCCATGTCTGCCCACACATCGCTGACACAACTCATACATGTATGATTTAGTAAGCCAGTAGCTACTCGGGCATCCTTATTTATAGTTCAGGTCATGTTGTCTCTCCTCTTCATCACTTCATTTGTTCAGATTGAATGTAAAAAACAATTATATTCCTATGTGAAATTCCCTTTTATCTGCTAAAACCTATAGGATTATTGAAATATTATGTGTTCAAATAGTCAAAAATCTACAGCCATGCGAGGCTACTCAGCACAGTTTAGCTAAATGCTAACATGCTCATATGACAATGTTAACATGCTGGTGTTAGCATCTTTGGTACAATGTTTAGTTTAGCATTAGCATGCAAACATTTGCTGATTATTAGCACTAAACCCAAAGTACATCCTCTTCTTAAACTTCTTTTGTTGTTTTACATGTTAGCATTTTGTTCACTTCACATACAAACTTAGCTTATTTGAGTATATTAGTGTTAATGTTGTGTATTAATTCTGTTTTAACCACATGGCAGATATGGCTGTCAGAAACCAATAACTGATAACTATGACCCAAATAACAACTAGGAGGCTGATGTTAACAGTTTTTCTCACACAACTGCTCGTTAAATGTGAACGCAGCATTAATTTCAGGTATAAGAAAGTATAGAATAAATTGAAATTTTGAGCATATGATGGCAGTTAAGGAAAAGTTATTACATTTCTGTACCAAATGTCATGGCAATCCATCCAAAAGTCATCAAGACATCTGACATGAAACCAAAAAACGAACAAAACACAAAAGTCAGGAGATCACCAAAGACATTCATCATATGGGGACCTTGGATGTTCATACAAAATTTGATGTTAATCCATTCAGTAGTTGTTGAGATATTTCAGTCTTGACCAAAGTGGTGGACTGACGGAGCAACATTTCAGTTGTCATTCTTGAGTTGTAAATGAAGACTGTTCCTGAGGTTCAAGCTAGGGTTAAGAGCAGAAGTTATTTTTATAACACAACTTGACTTTTATCCATCAAGATGAGTGGAGGTTAACTTTTCAAAATTTACTGTAGAGGCTGACCTGCAAATTCAAAAAGTTATATTAGTTTCTGGATGGGAAAAACTTTGAAGCTCAATATGTCCGACTTAAAATACTCTGAATGGAGCCTCATCCGGCGCCACAATTCACACCTCTCCTCCCGTACGTTTCTAACTCTATCACCAGCGTACTTTATCTTCTTGATAATGAGCCTCAATAACTGGGCACTTTCCATAAGTCTACCTTGCTACAACCTCATCCTTCGTTTTCCAGTGTTCCCCTGGCCAGTGTGAAACTACGTGATGAATGAGTCTTTTTTAAAAAGATATCAAATATTCATCTGCCCCGAAACTCCTGAATGAAAAATTGAGAATATATCATCCACAGAGCGCTCATTTTACTTTTTCCCTACTCTCAAATTCAGAATTCACTTAGGCCTATCCCTGACAAGCATCGAGGCTCAGAAACCAGTCGGATATGAATTATCCTGCAGATTGTTTTATGCATGACGGTTAAGTGCGAGATTCCTTTGACTGATAGGAAGGCAAATCAGTATCCAAAAAAGCTTTCTTTGTCATGATTAGATTTGCCTGTGGTGCATTATTTTGGACCTTTACTAAGATAGGAGAGATGGGAAAACAGGGAGGATGACAGGAAAGGAAGGAAAAAATTTAGTTTAATTGCTAATCCCATTTACAATTGGAAGGAATTAGTGAGAGATTAAATTAAAAAAAAAAATCTAATGGGAAGAGGAGAAAAGAGTGAGAACGTTTGGAAAAAGAGTGTGTTTGTGTTTGTTGGGGGGAGGAGAAGGAATGATAGAAAGGTCTGCGTGTGAAGGTGTTGTGTGTCTGTGGCTTAAGGCTGTATATGATGCACATTCACACACCTGGCAACCCTGAGGGACAGGTCTGCAAATTAGAAATCTAACCTCCACACAACCTTTCTCTCACTCCTTCTCTCTCTATGTTTACAACCTTTCCAGTCTCCTTACATTATCTTTCACTTTTTAAAAAAAGCTTTTTGTATTATTCCCCATATCAGCCATGATTACAAATTAATTTAGTTTTTTTTAGTTTGTAAAAAATTTTTAAAAATGGACCAATTAATTTTGAGATAATCCTTTATTTTTATCATTTATTTTGTTGTTGTTTTCCCTACAATATCTGCTCCTGGCTGCAACTAAAAGCATGATTATGGTTTTTATGGTTATATCAAGGTGGGAAATTAGCACCAGCCATCATCCAAATGCTGCTGAAATATGAAAGTGGCTGGTAGATTACAGACACAAAATAAATTTACTATTGAGTGGCTGGTGAATTTGAACATTTATCTCTCAATGGCTGTTTTAAAAAGTTAATTTCCCAACCTGTTATATTTGAAGCACTTGGCTATGATGAGGGAAAGATTGTGATCTTGTTTATATGTTGAAAAAGTTGGCGCTGACTTGATGCACTCAGCCATCGCTGCTATGGAGAAGAACAATACCCCGAAATCAGTTGTTAATTTAAAACGCTTCATCATTGAAGTTGTAAACAATAGCCATAGTTGATAGTTAATTGACTCAAAAGTGACCTAGAAATTAAAAGTGAAGTGATTCACTCTCTTAGATTGTAAAATCAGTTTTCTCAACACCACAATCTTTAGCTCGCGGCTGCCATTAGAGGTGTACGTGCCCGAATATTAAGCTTTGGTTGTTTGGTTGTTTCATGCTGAAATGCACCTTGGGAGTTGTAGTTGACTTCTACCTGAAAATTTTTATGTACACAGTCTTGTACCCTCGACCCTCCCTCCCTTTTTACTAAAGAATCTGATATTTTCTAATGCAGTTTTTCATCTTTTGCAATGAGGATTTAACCAGGAGAGTTTCATGCAGATCCGAACTGTAAAGGAGCTCAAACAGTGAGTCACATAAAAATGAATGGGATTCATACTTCATGAACCAGGGGTTGTCCAATCACATCTAAAGGCAAAAGTGTTTATACATGCTGTTAGATGATCCGACAAGCACTTTGTTTGAAGCATACTGAACCTAAATCTCATACAGGATGCAGGTCATGAACCTCGGTCTCAGCTGTCAAAGTCCTGAGCTCTGCACAACCAACGTATGACTTTTGTATTGTGTAAGGACTTCATAACGTTGCCAGTGAACATTATTCAAGTTACATTCCCTCCAAAACATATCGGCAAAGCAATTTAGTAGAAAACAATCATATTTTGTATCTCTTGAATCGATTGTTTCTCTTGGCATTATCCCCAAAACTATAAAACTGGCATTAATACAAAGCCAGCTATTGTAAGTACTTTCCTTTCCCTTCACCCCTTGTCCCTCCTTCTCTGTTTCTGACTCACTCTCAACATAACAGGGAGACACTGGAGTTCTGCTGAGTAAGCACTCTCGATTCTTGAACTAGTGAATACAGCAGACCCCCCTGCAGACTTCAACCTACACACCAACCCTTTGTGTATGTGCTTATGTGTGTGTGTGTGTGTGTGTAAGCCTGACTGTCTTTCTTCATGTCCTCTGGTGTCTTTTCCTTCTTTCTTTCTTTCTTTCTTCTTGTCTCTTTTCCCCCAACCTTGCCTGTCTGCCTGCTTGTATTTTTTCATTGTTGGTTTCATGCATTCTTCTCTGCCTCTTTGTTGTTATCTGGCAGCCTGTGTGTGTGTGTGTGTCTGTTCCCTGTCTGTCTTTCCGTCTTGCTTGTTGGCATCTCCACACAGCCAAAATGATTTTTATAGCTTCTCCCCTGTGTCTCCACCCCCACACCCCCTCTATTTTCTGTCTCTTTTTGAAGTGGATGAGTAAATGAATCTCTTTGTCTTGTGCTGTAGTGTAACCCCTTAATCAGGCCATTCACTGATTACATGCTTCACACTAATCATGTATGCGTGTGTCTGACTGTGTGCATGTGCAATGCCTTTGTGATGGTGCACATGTTCATGTGTGTGTCATTGTGTCTTGTACTGTATACCAGCGAGGGGCATTAGTTGACACTAAGCCTTCTACAGTGTCAGTCGTCAGCTCATGGTTCGGTGAGACAATCAGAGGTGCAAAAAAAAAAAAAAAAAGGAAAGGAAAGCACCAAATCGAGAAAATGATGTGTTTACGGCAAATACCTGCTGTGCTTTCTTTTACCTGCCTGCCTGGCTGTGTCTGGGAATGTGTGTATTTGTGTGTGTGTGTGCAGCAGAGAGGAGAGCAATAGTAGGGGTAGCAGGCGAGGTAGGAGGGAGGAGGAGGAGGAGGAGGAAGAGGAAGGATGCGAGAGAAGGGGGAAAAGGGGTGGAGGGGTGTAGAGGGGAAAACCAATTATCGTCCAGATAACAGACAGGCTATGGATTTTCTACCAGGCCTCTTCTGCAGCTCTTTCATTCTGTTTCTGTCTCTCCATCTATTTTTTTTGTCTCTCTGTCCTTGTGCCAAATTTAAATTCCTATTGAAGAGAGCTTTATTGACATGATAGAAAATCCCCTTGTTTGAAATTGTATGGATTCTGTAGTAAATTGTCTTGTTTTTGACTCTTCGTGTGTGGTCTAATTAACTACATAAGATGGGCTGTTGAAATGTGTCAGACAACAGAATGACATTTTGTCAATATGCCCCCCCGACTCTGTGAGTGTGTGCGTGTGAGTCACTGTGACCGACAGGCAGTCACATTATCTAATCTGCATTGTCATGTTGCCCTTCCGCATTAAGGGCTTTTGTGCCCTTGACAGTTGTAGTGCAATTTATAGCCTCTCAATGAGGGGTTTGAGATTTGATGCTTGTCTGGTTTTTCCTTATCTGTCCGACATTAACAATCAGAAATGTTCCTGCCTGCTTTATCATTCACAAACACTGCCAGTAACACTCTGTTGCTCAGACATTTTGCAGGGTTGGCTTTTTACAGTAGCTGTCTTACCAAGAGTTTGATAGCAGTGTTAGCAAGCTAGCTAAGCTTAGCTAACAAGATAACAGCTTGACAAAGTTAGCAGTTAAATGTTAAAAGTAGTCTTTTAAAGTTCTCATTAGCTGTATATGTATTAATTTACAATTAAGGAGAATAAAAAACACAAATATTTTTGGCATTAGCTGAACCTGTTTGTTTCTAGTTGGTCTCTGTGTTTGGCCTCTTTGCATTCAGCAAGCTAGTCGGTTTGCTTGCAAGATAACAGCTTGGCAATGTTTGCAGCTCAACGTTAAAAGTAGTCTTTTAATATTCTCATTTGCTTTATATGTATTAATTTACAATCAGGAGAATAAAAAACACATATGTTTTGAACCATTTTGCTTGTAGTAGTAGACATTTTTCTGGTGTAAACGCATCTGTTATTTGAGCATATTCATGAAAGAAATTAAAGTAATTATAATTTTGGATGTGCGATAAAATATCATATTATCATCATTGCTGTCATTGATGTGACATTTGCTTTCAAATTAAACTAATTAAAGTGCCATGCTACGTTAGTTTTATTTGAAAGCATCTCACCAGTCACACAACATCTGGAGCAAGTAGCAGTGCTTTGTGTTTCTCATTTACACATGCAAAACTCAGCGTAATAGAAGCTGCAAGAGAGAAAACAAATATGTTCTCAGAAACGAGGAGAAGATGCAGGATATTGTATGAAGTGAATAGTGAAATAAACATGTACAAGGAAGCTTAGTGGAAGGTTATTGAATATTTTCCAGCTGAGGTTAGTAACATTAAAGGGTCGGTTCACCCAAATGATAACTATCTAGCCATGCAGATTGCCTAATTTTGGTTTTATGGTTGTCAAAGTTTTGAGATATGTCTCTGCAATTTCTTCAGTTAGTGCAGTACAGAACAAGCATTGAAAAACAGCATTAAAACATGCCAGTTATCTCTTTGCACAAAAAAAGGTCATTTGATTAATCTAAAAACCTCACTGTTCCCTGTACTCTCTACAAAAGAAGTAGTCTTTATCAAAACTGTTGTTGTGCATTCTGTGTAACTTGACAAGAGAGTAAGAAAGAGATGGTGCCATCACTTTATTAAATTAACCTTTCATTGCATTGAGCACCACAAGCCTTCATTGTATTGGAGTAGAAGCAAAATCTCAGACACAGATACACTCTCTTAAACCTTGACAAATAAAAAACCCTGCATGGCTAGATTGCCAAGAGAATAGATGATGAGAAGTGTCTTCAATGTTCACAAAAGAAGCATACTTCACTTTGTGTCAATTCACAGTTTTAGCGATGTCAGTTTTTTTGTAAACACCTCCCAATACGATTGGAAAAACTGAACTTGAATCCAGACTCGGCCAAGTATTTGGACCGTTTCTGAAAGCACAGACTGTGTGTGTGTGATTTACAACAACATGCAGCATGACTCATTGTCCTCGCTGGTGTCTGTTTTATTAGTATTAATCTTTTTCCTCTTCCATTATTCCCTTTTTTTTCTGTCTGTCGTTCTCCTTGGCTCGTCTCTCCTTATTCCTCTATCGTCCCATCTTTACAGCTGAGTCACTGTCCTCTATCTCTCTCTCTCTCCATCTGTCCCTTGGGCCGGCTGCTTTTAGACTTTCATAAACTCTTTAAAAGGTTCTGTCTCAAACATGCACTTGACCTCACTGCTCCTTGATAGTCTATCCCTGCTTTGGACACACACATCTATCTCTACACACAAACATTTGATTCTGCAGTGTTTACACATTTCATTTGACTCTGCCAGTAATGCAGCGGTGTTGGTTAAATGTATCAGGGTGAATGTCAGTGATATTTCAGGCTGCTGAGCACCAAAAGAACCTGAGAGACAGAGAGGGAAAGATCTGTCGGCCCTCTCATCTTTTAAAAAATGTTATCATACATTCCTTCTTACCTTCATCTCTCTGTCTGTCATCCTGCTCTGCAATAAACGAATAACAAGTAAGTCAAGTTTTGAGTGTAGTGGGATCTTACACTTTTGGTTGCAGTAAGGGCAATTTGAGATTCAACAGTGTCCAGAAACATTAAACATGTATTGTTTTTGTGTGTGTTCAGATGAGTGACATATTAAAGGTAAAAATGGGTGGTGGAGAGCATTTTACAGCTGAAACTAATGATTATTGCAATGATTTATGAATGATTGCATTTTTTTTAACATATTTTTATGTTACAAAACAGAAAAAAGAAAATCATGGCACTTGAGAAGCTGGAAAACATTAAAAATGTCTGAAATGATTACTTGATTATCAAAATATTTGCAGTTTAATTTTCTGTTGATCGGCTTATCGTTTAATCAGCTCTAGAGCATTTCTAACACTTTGGTCCAAAGTCTCTCATAGATGTGTTGAGATCTGGTGACTGTGAAGGCCATACAGTATTATATGATTCCCATCAAACCATTAAGTGATCCATCTTGCCCCGTATGGAAACTTTTGCATTTGTTGTGTTTATACACTCACTTATTCATGCAGTATTAAATCCCTTCCATAAACCAGCTTCTTACAGTGAACAGTGGGGTGCTACATAAACATTTCTTTTACAATTTTGGTTATTTCACGTAAGAGATTTCAGATTGTCTGTCAGACAGTCTTTTCTATCTTTCTGACATCAAAAAGGTGATGTCAAACACTCCCCGGCACCAATCAGGAATCACACTTTAATTAAAGTCTAATGACAGCAAGCTGTCAGGTTGTTGCTTATATAGTTCAAGTCTTATAAACAAAAAAAATAACCTAAGGCTATTTTTGTTTTTAGCTTCAACTTTGATTGATGCTTACTTAGTCATGAATATTTAATGTTATAGAGATACGTGTAAGATTTGAATTTGTTGATGACCACAGTGGATCAATCTGTAAACAAAATGTGGACATATTACAGCATTAGCATTTATTTGGAGTCATATTTGAGGACACCTGATGAATGTAAATCTAATATTCACTTTCCTTTTAGCTGTGTTTTGCTCAAATCCTGAGGGAAATGTCTGCTAAATGCTTCATTGTGTTCACTAGCGAGTCCCTAAATTGATCTGTTTGCTGTTTGGTGCTGGGTAGGTAATGTACAGTTGGTTTATCTGAGCTTTTTTTGGCTGAAAACAGCTGCCTACCGCATCTGGAAACACAGTGGTTGAGAGTGTGCCGAAACAGTAAAGTCGCGGTCAATAACACCAAAACAATGAGCTGAAAGAGGCTAAAATGCTTCATAGTGCTGCTAAATCGTGTGATTATTCTCTGTGGGTTTGTCGTCTCGAGTGACTAGTTTCACATTAAACACCTTCATTTGATCTGTTGTATATTGATTAGTGCAGCTTTAATATGTCATCTGTGTGGAATGATCTCAAATCTCACAGTAATCATGAAGGAAGATGAGTCAGCTCGTGTGTCGATTGGATTAGAAATTACTTCTACTGCAGGATGTCGTCTACTGGAGGATGTTGGATCGTTTAATGTGAATCTAGATTAATCCCTGAGACTCTTTTTTTTAAATCAATTTTTTCTTTGTCTTCAGTGCTAAAGCTTTATATGTTCACCATGTTGTAATGTACTAGTACTACTAAATGTACTGCTGTTGACAGTACATTACTGCAGTTTTGTATTAACAAGAAATGACAGAAGCCACTGACAGACGTCAATCAAACTGCGACTTTGAAACGCTACTGCCAGTTTTAAATCATCACATCAAGTCACTGGAGGTATTTTTCCATGAATATATTACTTCATGTTTTGCTTTAGAAGCTGTTGCTGCAGCACAGTTATTTTAGCTTTTCAACTAAAGTTTTGCTTTACATTGTGAAACAGCCCTGCACGTTAAAAAATCAAGCACATTTCGTATGCATGCCGGCATTATGAAATATATCTTCATTTTGTCATCTTTTCCTTTGCGAACACACTACAGAACACTGTTAGAGTTGGATAAATGAATGCAATTGGGACACAGATTTTTTGGATGAAAATGCTAACAATACCTGACTTCATGTTTTTGGATCTGCCAATAAAAAAGCTCTTAAGAACTGCTTCAGAAAATTCACTGCAGTGCTTCAGAGTGAATTTAATTACTTTACTTTGATTGCATTTCACTTGGTATTTCACTGAGATAAAAAGGCTTGACTTCTGTTGTGGGGTTTTCTTTAGACTTTTTACATTTCTAAGTTCAGGGAGAGAGATATTTTTGTATGAATGAGTTTGTGTGTGTTTGTTGGGATGCCTGAAGACGGGATATTTCTGAGAGTGTATATTGCTTATGGTCACGTTTGTGTTATTTTTTTATTTTTTATTTTTTCTTCAGTGCTGTGTGTGAACTCCAGACGGTCCCCAGTGTCTGACTGGGCTGTAAATAGCCATGGGAAAGCCAGAGAGAAACACACACACACACACACACACACATACACACACTTATTGGACGTTTTCTTTTCAGCTTTCAGAGATTTGGCTTCTCAGTAAAGCTCTCTTTCTCATCATCCCTTTATTCTTTCCCATACCAGTTTGGTTCTCCTTTTCACTCACTCTCGCTCGCTTGCTTTCTCTGGTAATTAAGTGGCTCTCACTCTTTCTGACAAGGTTTTTGATGCAAATCCAAAAATCACACAGCGATTTGGTTCCTTCCAGTTTCATGATTTCTTATGAGGTGTTTTTCTCCGTCAGTGTGCGAGTGTGTCTGAGCATGTTTGTGAAGTGATGGTGGGGGTGGTGGGGGTGAAGGGAGGGGTAATAGATGGAGCTTTTTCACACAAGACTACCCTCTTTGTGTGTTTTCCAAAATTGCTTTTCTTGTCATATGTGTATGTGTGTATGTGTGTTTGTGTTGACTCTGGGCAGATACTGTAACATTTCATTGGTATGAAATCTCGTTATTGATTGTGAGAGCATGCGTTTGTGTGCACTGGTGCTTAGAGACGCCAAGTGGCTCTGTTTGGTACATGTAAAGATGCTGGAGTGTCAATAATGAGAGCACTAAGGAGACTCTAATAAAATGAAAATGCCCATCACAATTTCCTAGAGCCAAAGGAGACGTCTTCAAATTATGTGACAGTCTAAAACCAAAAGTGAAAGCAATTATTTTTCTGTTGATTGACTAATTGATTAATAGGCTAATCATTTCAGCTCTAATCATACATTATTGGCTGACTTTCTTCTCCCTGCCCCGACCACCTGCCAATCACAGCGCTGATTCCTCCCTCTGAAAGCTAATCTCTCAGTTGGATTCAGTTTTCCTAGTTTATCTCTAAATGCTCATATATTTAATCACTTTGGGGATTAGAAAAGGTATAAGAAAATTTAAAAAATATATTTTAAAGACATTGTTTGACATTTTGGCTTCAGCTTAATACGTACCTGAAAATAAAGGAGATTTTTACATATAATTTTTACATTATGAAAAGGGTTTCCTCTCTCGAGATTGGGTTAACTAACCTTCCTTTGTTGAAGGGTGTTCAACAAAGGGAGGTGATGATGATCAGTTGGTTAAATGCCTGACTGAAAGTAAAATGACCTAGCGGATAGTAGGACTGTAGTCTGCTGGTCGGCTGGTCGATTAGTTGGTCGATATGCTCTCGTCCGACTAAATTCTCATTGGTCGAACAATCTCCGTGTTATTTTCATAAGGAGAATCCAGTAGTAATCCATTATTTCCTGCGGCGGGAGGAACAGGCTAACAAATTACTTGTATTCAAAACACCCCCGTTGTTTTCACAACTTTGAACTCGCCCAACCTAATTGAGACTGCTGGGTCTAACTGTACTCAACGTTTACTGAACGTACTGAACGTTTACTGAATCTGTGTTTCTCCATAATGACACAACAAGAACCCCCGCCAGGCCAAAAACATTTTTTTTTAATATTTAATATCCGAAATCCGAAATAATATTATATAATATTATCCGAAACAATATTTGAAATCGATAGCGTTTGGGAGTCTCTGTGCAGCACTGTTCCGGTATGTGAGTCAACCTCTGTCGTTGCCTGGGAAACTATTGGTCGCGTGGCTCCGTTGAAGAGTATGTTTGCGTAGCGTGTGGGAAAGAGCGAGGGGCAGAGAAGTGATGGTGGATGCGAGCGGGGCAGAGGACAAGGTCAGTAGTAAGTTGTCAGTCTGGCAGTAAATGTACAGTACAGACTACAGTGTGTCAGTTAATAAATGCTAAAATGTTACGTCTGTTGTTTCCCCAAATGCTGGAAAAGTAAAGGGAGTTAGCTCCAAAGTTAGCAACAATGGGCTAGCATAACCTGAAGAAAAAAACAGAGAAATACAGAACAGAGAAATGTGTGGCTGCCGAGTTTACTGTGCACTCTGTCTCATTACATCATTTTTCCTGGCATCTCACCTACTTTGTTATCTGTTTTTCATGCTGTTTGTGGGCTGAATGACTGTCATGACTTGTCAAAAAGAAGAAGACAGGCACAAGGATGCTTATCATAAAGACAGGAAATGGGGAAACAGCTAGCCTGGCTCTGTTTAAAAGTAACAGAATCTGCCTACCAGCACCTCTAAAACTAATTAACACATTATATTTTGTTTGTTTAATCCATACAAAAACTGAAATGTAAAAACAACATGTTGCAGTTTTACAGGGGTTATGTGATGGACTATTTCTTGGCCAGGAGCAGTGACTTTCTGAAGTAAAACTGCAAATTGTCGTTTTCAAACTTCGGTTTTTGTATGGATTAAGCAAACAAGATGCAACATGTTAATTAATTAACTTTAGAAGTGTTGTTAAGTGTATCTTTTTTTTTACCTTAGCGCCTAGCTAGCAGTGTCCCCCTGCATCTAGTCTTTATGCTAAGCTAACCATTTCCTAGCTTCATATTGAACTGACAGATATGAAAATAGTATTAATCTTATCTAACTTGGCACTAATAAATGTATTCCCCCAAAATGTCAAACTATTCCACTAAGTAATTTTGTTTTAGTAACCTCAGACTCAGTCTAAGCATCCCTTTTGCCAATCAAAACAAATAGTGAATTAGTTGCCTGCCCTGCTTGTTTCCAATTTAGATTCACTTGTTCCAAAAATGTTCAAAAAATATAATCAGCATCTTGAAAGTCAGAAGACACAAACAGTCCTTACAAATTCTTGAAATAAGTAGATTCAAGATACAAGATTCTTTTATTGTTACATCCCATTATACACGTATAAGAGAATAAAATTCTTGGGTTTTGGCTCCTCAACATTGCAGCAACAATAGCAGTAAAATAACAACAGAAATAGCAGTAAAAATAGTGCTAAACAAATACAATACTATACAAACATAAATAATGTATAGTGTGTGTAAAATGCTGTGCGTGTGTACTAAAAATAGTACTAGAAAAGTAGTACTAAAAATACAATACGATAAACATGTGAATAATATAAATAATGTAGTGTGTGTAAAATGTTGTGTATGTGTGTGTAGGTCTTGCCTTAATAAAAGTGCATGCTTTATGTAGTTGTTTGCATGTTTGTGTGTGTTTGTGCATGCACATCTACATCTGTATGTGTGTGTGTGTGTGTCACAAACAGGCAACAGGCTGTCAGTGTCCATTATTCATAAGGTTGGTTGCTTGGTGGAAAAAGCTGTCCTGGAGCCTGCTGGCCTTGAGGCTGCGGTACTGCTTGCCAGCGGTACCATAGTCCGTGGTTGGGGTGGCTGGGGACTTGATAATCCTGTGGGCTTTAATGACACGCTGTCCCTTGTAAATGTCCTGAATGGAGGGAAGCTCACATCCACCGATGATTTGGGCTGTCTGCACGACCCTCTGCAGTGCTTTGTGATTGAGGTCGGTGCAGTTCCCATACCAGGCAGTGATGTTGTACCTTTCGGTTGTACCTCTTTAGAAGGCCTGTAGGAACCTGGGCCCCATGCCAAACTTTTTCAGTTGCCTGGGGTGAAAGAGGTATTGCTGTGCCTTTTTATATACAGTCATCTGCCCCAAGCACAGCGCACAAGTTCACTGCTCCCCTCCGCTAACATTATGGCGTTTTTCCATTGTTTTAGGGGTAGTCACGCCGAGCCATGACTCGAGTCGAGCCGGCACGCTGTGAGTGTTTTTCCATTACACAGCAGGGCAAAGTAAAATAAGTTGTTTACCTGTTGGAGATGTGCTGGTTGTCTGCAGCTCTTCATCAAACATCATCATCGCTGTGGCTGTTTCTGCTTGTACTATTCCTCCCTGCATTATTTCTAACTGATCTGCTGAACAAATAGCTCCTAATTTCTCCAGATGTTGTGTCGCCCAGTTTTTAGAGCTGCTAATGAAGCTCTGCTAATTCGGTGAGGAACACCGTCTCATTTCCTGTAAATTCTTCACAATAAAAGTCAAGCTGTTATTAAGTCATTTTAAAGCTTTTAATATGAAGAAGTAAAACAGGAAATGTTAGGTTTGCATCAGCGGTAACTCAACACAACCCTGATACGGCTACCCCTCAGCAGGCTTCTGAAAACTAACCAATCAGAACAGAGTGGTCTCAGGGGGCCTTAAAGAGACAGGAGCTAAAACTGCCTGTTAGAGAAAGAGGCAGAACTAAGGGGCTGCATAAAGGGCCAGTATAAGATAAATGAGGAGTTTTTTTTAACTGTGGATCATGCAAAGCTACTCTATTGGAGTCCCAGAATAAAAATATTGAGCTGGAAATTAGCATAATAGACCCCCTTTAATTGCCAAGTTGGAACTGTGCGTGGCCATGCAGTCATGGGTGTACAGGGAGTAGAGGAGGGGGCTCAGGACACTGTGCCCTCCTTTACTCTACCTGTGTCCTGTGCACAAAAGTAGATATAAATTGGATACAGTTGAACTTATCTCAGCCCCACTGGGAGTTTAAGACTCAGCATGAGATGAAATGACTTGTTAGGGTGAACAGCTGATATTCCTAGGAGAGGGTAAGGAATAGAGAGTGAAACAGTGTAGACAGAGATGAGGGGTAGCTGATAGAGGAATGGAGAGATGACAGAATCATTATGGTAATGCTCTCACAGTTGCTCTTTCTTTCTCTCATTCCTAAACTAAAATCTGAACTGCAGATTGCTGTTTCCCAGGCTGCTCAGACAGCCATGGCAGACATGCTGATAGTGACTGGCACCCAGGCCATTTTCACAAATGAATGGAGCTTTCACAAATGATCTGTCAGTCTTTCTCTGTATCTCTCCTTGTGCTCTTCTTGCTATGATGACATGTGTCTGTGCCTGTGGCTGGAACACACACATTGAGAAACACACACCAGTTACTACGCATGTCCCAACTGTCATCTGCCGCCTCCTCTCAGTGGGAGCGGTCAGCCTAGATCTCTGCGCTCTGCTTCATGAGGTGTGTTAGCTGGATGAAGGGGTCTCTGACCGTCTGTTGCTGTGGTGGAGGGCACCAGCAGGGGCAGGACCGGGCATCAGGCACCAGCAGGCACCAGCAGGCAACAGCAGGCCCCAGCAGGCGTCACCCTTCCTGACCCCGACCAGAGCCTCTCTGCAGGGCAGCTCACGTGTCACAGACAGGCCTGTTCGGTACATGGTCACTGACCAACATGCTGTATGTCCCTTTTACTTACTACACACTAGTAGACTGATGATACCAGTAACTCAGTAGTGTGATTAAAAACATTAAAGCTCAAATAACTCAGGGTTTTTTTTAAAGGGGACATATCATGCACATTTCTAGGTCTATATTTATATTCTAGGGGCTCAACTGGAATATCTTTGCATGATTTACAGTTAGAAAAACTTCTTATTTATCTTATATTGGCTCTTTATGCAGCCCCTCAGTTCAGCCTCTGTCTTAAACAGGCTGTTTTAGCTCTCTTGTCTCTTTAAGCCCCCCCCAATGAGTATTCACCTGAAGTTTTGGAACTTTAACCATGTTTCACATAGACATTTGACAACATAACAGTAGAAAAATAAAATAAAATCACATCTGTTAGGTATTTAATACTTGTTATTACCTGTTTGTGGAGATATTTGATGTCTTGTATAATCTGTGCTGAAGACACATTTTCACTATGGGCCATGTGGTGGATGAAAAAGATTCATTTGAGCTTAAAATTAATTAAAAGAACTAGCCTTCTGTAAAGTTGTACTTCTACGACTAATAATGTGTGATTGTTTAATGTTTATTTAATCCTTGAGAAGACACACTATTTTAATTAAAGCATTCACTGTATTGCTGTTACATAACTGCCTTTTATTAGCTGGGAAAGTGGCTACTTATGTTGCTGCATGCATAATTGATTGCTATTTTCATGTTTATAGCACTATGTGAGATGGATAATTATTAGTTATGTCTCATATATTGTATTATGTGGAAATTTGTCATTTTTCACCATCTGTCATACCATTTATACAGTGGTACCTCTCTTTTAAATATCTTTGGGCAATTGTAGGCAATTTTGCAACTGCTTTATGCCAAAATTGCATATTTATATGATTTTTGCATCAATGTATTAAGTATTTTTTCAGTGGATTGGCCAAAAACAGAGATTTTTGTCTGTTTCACAAACACTTTCTCCTTAAACCGTATGATTTTTTAATTTAGTCTTGAATTCCTTACATGACCTCAGAATGCACCACAGTCGAGATATTATATTACTGAGACATATTACCAAACTTCGAATGACATTTGTAATATATGCACTGCAGAAAAACAAAAAAAAGAATACCCTCTAAAAACTTTTGGAGGACATTTTAAAGCCAATTTGATACCATTAATAATTTTTATAGACTTTGGAGCAGCTTATCTGAAGCGGTCAGGCTGGCTAATGTAGTGTCAGATTTTAAATGTCTTCCTACAGTTGAGCTTTATAGACTCTGATGTAAGGCTCCTTATGAATTAGCTTTGATCTACCTCTTTTAAATGTTACGTTTCACATCGCATTTATTGTTAATGATCTATATTTCCCTCTTTCTATATAAATAAAGATGATGCTAGTTGGCAGAATTCAATGTAAGATTCAAATGAGATGTTTTGTATCTGAGCTCTCACATGCATGTTTTGCAGCCCTTTGGCCTGCCCTGATCAATGCACTTCTCCTTTCATACACTCCTAGCTGAGCAGAGTATAACGGCTGCTCAGAGGTCATGACCTCTCTAATGAGCAGCTAATTTGTTGATGCAGTTCCTCAGACTGTGATGTCACGACAGCAGCCAGGCAGTTGTTTTGCTCCGCTCTGCTCTCCTACCCACAATGAGTTAGCATATTTCACTGAATGTGTGTGTGTGTGTGTGTGTGTGTGTGTTTGCACGCCCAGAAGCTGTTTTGTCAGCATATTTGTGGTCGTGTGGGAGTTTTTAAGACATGAGGTGCATCTTCATATAGAGAATATACTGAATGTGTATGTGGATTTGTTTGGCCATGTGTCTGCTAATATCACTCTTTATAGCACGTAGTCATTTTTCTAAATAGAGTAGAGTCTAAATGATTTAAAAGTCAACACTCTTTGGCATTTGTGCTTATAAACATACTCAAACAATTAACCGACTATCAAAATAGTAGCCAATTAATCACAATTAATTGACTGGCTAATCGTTTCAGCTCTAGCAAGGTTGCAAGCGTATCTTATGAATATTTTAGACTGTTGAGTAGTATCACCCTTAATCATAATTTAACTCTTGTTTGTGTAACTATAATGGATATGATTAATTTGGATTTGAATTAAAATGTCAGGTGGCATCTCATTCAGAAGGTCACAGTGTTGTCTTAATTGTTGAAAGAAAAGTGTATTTAATTAATAAAATAAGGAGCTTTTAAACTACAATGTGGAGCATTTTCTTTGGGAATTGCTGTGATTATTAAACTGAAAAAGCTCCAGAATTGTCATGACTTTTATTAATGTAAGCATCACTTCAGCTGATCTCTGTTTCCAAGGGGTTAGGTTTAATGAGACTCCAATATTTTATTAGTTAGACCTTTCTCGTGTGTTTGTTTTAGCGCTCTGGCAGCACAGGAGAAGGAAAATTTTGGCTGAGGCTTTTGTTTAATGCAAAATCCATAGAGAGTTTATACTGGATGTGTGCATCTGATTAGGTTCAAAACGATCAAAGGCAGTGTTGACAGATACAGCCGATGGTTTCCAGCCCAAAAAGTGCTCAAAAAACGCCAAAATGAACAGGAAACCACCCAAAATATATATGAATATTTAGTTCAGTATTTTAACCGTTTCCTGTACAACACTTAAAAGCAACTACCACAGCAAAAACCCTGATAACATAAGGCTGCTTTCACATGATGAGTCTTCTTTATTTGTAGTTCAGCTCTGCCATAAAGTAGAGAGAAGTGCTCTTCTTCTTCTTCTTTTTCTTCCTCTTCTTCTTCTGTTTGATGGTTGGCAAACAGCTTTTAGGTGCATTACCGTCACCTTCTGGACTGGAGTTTTTCCCTCCTTATAAATAAATGACATCATCAAATTGCTTCGCTGTTAGTTAGCTTTAACCGTGGCTAACCTGACTGTGAAATGAGAATATCCTCCACATGCTTGTTCATAAGGCGACTGTTGTCTTTTTGCAACACTCATTTCCGTCTCATTTCAGCCAATGACATGATAAGACTTAACTTTATTTCGGAGATTTTGGGTAACGTTGCATAACTGACAGATGTCGCTCTTTGTTTGGACGTTGTGGTTAATGTCATGGTTACATAACGCTGTTGTGTCATTGTGACTAGCAACCAGTGACTCTGCAGTGGGCGTGGCTGTCAAGTAATGTCATGATGACTGAGGGGATGGAGTATATGCACTCTCAGGTTTTGTTTCAAATTAGCCTATAAAATGTGTTTGTAAACTGCCAAACTGAGCCCAAACCAGCCCAAATTTTGTTCACCCACCCAAATCAATAAAAAACACCACTGATCAAAGGATGACTTGTTAAAATGCAAGGTCGAAGTTGTTGTTGAAAGAACATTTTTTTGCTATGAAACACATCAGAAAAATGCTTTTTTATCCAACCAAAATGTGCTTCTTGATGCCAAGATTTAAGTGTAACACTGCAGATAAACTACTTTGAGAAACCACTGTGATACAGCAAAACTGAATACCCACAATCCTTCAGAATTCCCCCACAATCCAAAGGGCTCTCCCTCTTTCCTCCTACTGTGGCGGTGGCCAAGTGCTGCTCAGCCCAGGATTTTATCGATCCTTTATGGAGGAGTCCTCTCTGGCAGCTTCCGTTGTTGCCCATGAATCATCTGGGTAACTGTGTGGTGCATCAGCCTGCCTGGCACTGTAATACGTTTTTTAAAAAAAAAAGATGTGCAGGAAGGTGTGTTGATGGTACAAACTACACTGAGTTTTCCTTCACATAACCTCCCGCCCTCTCAAGTTCTTTCCTTTTTTCAAGCTGTTACTGTAACGCTGAGCATGAATAAATGCTCCACCAGCTGGCACGATAGCAACTTAACACTCCCATTAATTTGAGTGACAAAAGAATTGATTACAACTGTAATTTCCCTGTTCGCACCAGCAATATTTTACTTTGCGGCAGACTTGAACAGGCAATTTAGACGCTGGAGATAAAACGAATCGGGCCTTGAATGAATTATTATTTAACTAATTGCACAAAAAGGGTGGAAGAGCGATGACTGTGAAACAAAGAGAGATTTTTAAAAGGATACAAAAGTCAAGCAAGGAAGGCAGTATTGTGATGGATTGTTTTTACACTGGTGATAATAGTGGAAAGACTGCTAAACTGTTGCTTTGTTCTTTGGTTTTCCACTCTCCTCCTCCTCTCTTCTCTACCACAGTGCTGTTAGCAGATATTCACTCTTAACATGAGATCATCTGCAGTGGTTCTCATCAAAGTCCAATTTTACGCTGTGAAGCAGAAAATATGAACTGCTGGCATCATCTGGAAGCCAGCATGCACCGTCTGTCGCACGCTATCTACTAATGAAAACGAGAACCGACTGATATTTAGGAGTAAAACAATTCACATAAAAATATATCAGCTGATATATGTTTAATTTTATATTTATACATACCTAAGTGCATTTATTGTATTCAGTTTGGTTATTAAAGATCTTTGGTAAACGTAGAACAGAACAATGAATGCATTGCTTCACACTTTCCACTGTATTATACAGTATACCACATTTATTTTTTTATTTTAGGGCTGCTACTTAATAATTGTTTCAATCATTAATTCATTTTCAGATTATTTTCTCAATTGTTTTTTTTAATAAAATTTTGGAAATTTTGTGAAAAATACAATTTCCCAGAGCCCAAGTGAAGTGTTCATATGACACTTTTTGTCTGACCAACAGTATAAAACTCAAAGCTACTTAGATTACGATCATGTAACACAACGAAAAACATCAAATCCTCACATTCAGAAGCTAGAACCAGGAAATATTTGGCATTTTTGTTTAAAAAAATGACTCAAATATATATTTAAATGTTGCTGATTCATTTTGTGTCTAATCTATTAATCGACTAATCATTTGCATTCAAATTTATTTGTTGCGTATTGAAACATTTGCCAATTTGTGATATGAGAAATAAAAAAAAACAATGTCCGTCATAAGTTCCCCAGGGCGAAAGGTGGTGTCTTCGAATTATTTGTTTTTAATCAACCAAAGGCCCAAAACCACAAACAGAAAACTGAGAAAACCGGCAAATCCTCACATTTGAGAAAATGAAACAAGTGAATCTTTGGTACTTTATGTGCAAAATAACTGAAATGAATTCATAAATTAATTTTCTGTTGGCTGACTGATCATTTCAGCACTAGTTTTATGCAGAATTTGATATGTTTGATATGTTATGTTTGCAGGACTTCATGATCTAGACCAGAATTTTAAAATACATTTTAAAAATAGATTCTGAAAAACGCTCAGCTGCTAAAAACGCCTTTGTAATAATGACCCACCAGAGGGACAGTGTGCAGTCCTGCAGGTTCATAAAAGAGCATTAAATGTATGTATCTGTATCTGATTTCCCAGTTCTCCTTGAATACCAGCCACCAGTGCAGGCTGAAGAAATTCAGATCTGTTACTCTCTCTCTCGGCTCGTTGCTCTGTGCTGCATTACACTCCATCTCTCCCGCCTCCTTGCTCACTGTCACTTTGTCATCCGTGGCCCTCACACATCTGTCTGGTTGTGATAATAGCTACCCCTGTCAACAAGAAGCAGGGGAGGGCAGCAGAACGCCGAGGGGCCTCCGCGGCTCTCACACAAACACACACACACACGCTGCACCAGCCACACTGCCTCAATTAAATTACAAAACGTGTTCCCCGGCCTGATGATTGTGGGATCGGTAAATGTTTGTCTGCTCAATGAACACTTGGTTGCTGCCCGGAGCTGGAGAGTTAGTTAGCATGCAGGATGTTCATGGAAGGTTGAACAGGCGAGTGGGAGCAAGAAAGGAAGCGGAGGATGAGAGGAGAAAAGAAAGAAGAGCGAGAGCTACTAGATTGAAATCATTGCACCACAGTCATCACCCACCACTTTCAGTCATTTTCTTCCTGTCTTATTCTCCAACATGCACACAGTTTTAGATATTTTCCTAAATACAACCACTGACACTACTTCTTGGCCAGTATGGACAGCAGGAATGATTACACTGACCAATAACCCTTTTAATGTGGGTATTGTTTTAAAATAGACTTTAAACACAACTAACAGTCTGCAGACAGTCTAGCAACCCTGTGAAGCTCTGCTTAGGCACAGTGGTGCTTTGAGCTAAATGCTAATATCAGCATGCTTGCAATAACATACTTACATTTAGCAGATTATGTTCACCATTTTTACCCCACTGTAATTTAGTGTTTTAGCATGCTAATTAGCACTAAACACAAAATGAAGCTGAGACTTGCAGTGTTTGGACATAAACAACAAATTGAAACTTTGACCTCATGGTGCTGCTATATAAAAGTCAGAGGATCACCAAAGTTAACCTAAACTCATGGTGGTGCTAGAGGAAAAGTCAGAATTCCACCAAAGTGGACCAAAGTGGTGGACCAACATTTTCATGTGGCCAGCGTGGCTAAATATCCAAACATAACCTTTACAAGAAATGTGAGACTCTGCTTCAAACTGAACTGCTCAACATAGACATTTTTTACAGTGTGCAAAATCTGTAAGCGATACCATCCATCTTCATTGCTTAGCATCCCTGTGGGTCTTGCTGAGTCACATATTTCAGGTCATCTGAGTGTGTCAGAGAGAATACATGCGAACGAGTGTGTACCTTTTGTGTTTGCGTGCGAACGTTTCTGTGTATCTCGTTCTTTTTAGTGGAAAGGTCTTTTGGCGTTGACTGTGACTTCCTGTCCCGTTCTAAACCAGGCAAAATAGACAGGCTGTACTGTCTGCTCTGTGTCTCCCAGACAACCGCTGGGGGTGAAACTCAAGGGTAAGAGGGAGAGGGCAACACAGGGTGAGTATGCGAGAGAGAGACAGAGAGAGAGAGAGAGGGGTGAGTGTGTTGCTGTCCCGAGAATGTTTTGCTGCTGATTCAGAGGCCCAATATAGAACAGAACACTTGTGCTTTTTTATGTGTTGCTGCATATGTGGTGTGTTTGTACTCAGTTTTGAAGTCATGCTAGTGGCATGTTTCAAGGGATGGCAATGTTGATAGGACTCTTGGGTTTTTTCCGAAGCTTATTTCCAGACATTGATGTTATTTTAACACTGAAGATAAAAATAATATGTAGAGCTTTAAAGGACCAGTGTGTAAGATTTAGTGGCATCTAGCGGTGAGGTTGCAGATTGCAACCAAATGGATACATCTCCCCTCACCCTCCCCTTCCAAGTGTGTAGGAGAACCTACGGTGGCCGTGAAACTCACAAAAAACACAAAAGACCCTCTTTAGAGCCAGTATTTGGTTTGTCTGTTCTGGGCTACTGTAAAAACATGGCGGGCTCCATGGAAGAAGACCCACTCCCTATGTAGATATAAATGGCTCATTCTAAGGTAACAAAAACACAACAATTCTTATTTTCAGGTGATTATACAAAAATTAAAGCATACTTATGAATATTATATTCCATTTCTGCCAAGTCTAATCCACTAGATGCCACTAAATTCTACACACTGCACCTTTAACTGATGATATTGAGGACTGACAACCTGAGTCTGTTCTTAAATGGCCACAATAAGGATAAACTCTTGTTATTTATTTAACATATATCATATTTATCATATTATAGTATTGACCAAACTTAAAAGTGCTGTCCTGCCACCGTTACAAGTTTGTCTCCAGCCTCAAGGGGCTGCTAGCTTGGCTGTAGATTTCTAAATCTTTATGTGTTCAGACAAGTCAAGGAGATAAAATCTGGAGCCCACTTAACACTGAAAACTGCCCATAAAACCAATAAAAACAACAGGAACTGTGTAGTTAGTTAACTTGAACCAAATGAACTTTGTTACTGAGAACAAACAAAAGAAATGAGGTCAAATTAGATACCCGAGAAATCTGATGCATTGTTTCCTGTGTGAGTTCATGAATGTATGTTTTTACTGCAACCAGGTGTTGAATTATGCTGCCTTTACTGCAAACTGCCTGCCACAGATGGTGACATAGCAGTTTTCTGTAAGTGTATGTCTTTATGTATTTGTCCAGTGGTCACATTATGTCGCATGTGCATAATGTGACCACGTAATGTAATGTAACACACATTTCCTCAGACATCTCTGGGGAAGCACAGTCCATATTTCCATCCCCCTCTATTACGTTATACCGTAAGCCGGGAAGAATCCAACTCATGCTGTAGAGGTTTCCCAGCAGAGCCATGTGCAGCAGATGGAAGTGTATCATATGATATCGAGAATGCTCCGATACCACGCAGACCTTCCTTTGACATGAGATGTGGGGCCATATTATACTGAGCTCTTAATACACTCAGGTCACAGCCATTTACTCAGCATCTGCAAGTTTTGACTCAGCATGTGTCTCAAATCCCAATACGGTCATGTTCATGCCGTCAGAAGTGGATGTACTGTAATAGCTGCTGTACAGCAGGCTGATTCTCAAAACAATTATACGCTGACTCAACATTTGATCTAGTGGCCCGCCACTGTTCACTGCATGAGTATTTTGGCTCGCTGCCTGTACTATTTACTGTAATTGAGATTTAAAATGCTATAAAATCTGATTATTATGTGCTGATTTATAGTCTCAAAAGAAAAAAAAAGAAAAACACAGCCAGGTTGTAAGCAGTTGGAAATCAGATGAGAATAATCAATAATAAATATAGGTCAAAATCAGATCATAAAAATAACACTAGCGTTACAAATACATTGCAGTTTCAGTGTTTATTTTCATTGATATTGAATGAATTGAATTAATGCAAAACCCTGCATTACCTTCAGTGACAACATTTTTATTTAAGTCCAAGTCACCATTTTTAAAACAAATATCTGTGCACTGCAACTGGTGTGGTTAAGGTTAGGGAAAGATTGTGTTTAAGAGCAAATAAACTATGGTTAAAGGATATTGTTTTTCTTACTGTTGAGCCAAACCAACAATGAATAGATCCACTTACAAGTATTGTTTGTGTATCCAAACCTGATATATGTTATCCCTCTGTGCCATAGACCTCAGTTTTGTCCAAAAATTATTAAAAACACATCAGTGAGCCACACCGCTGCACTTGGTGACATGTTCCTTCATTACAACGATTACGGTCACGTTAGTTTGTTTAGAAATGGCTCCAAAGACTAATAACAGCATATTTCAACATCGTATTTCAGTCCCTAGAGAGTAGTTCTGTGTAAAGCAGATGCCACTGCGTATGTGCAGGAATGCACCTCTGTTTACAGAGCGTTGCTAGCTTGTTGTGCTACATATCACAATTTCTTTTTTGTACTACATTGTAAATTTCTCAAAGAACTTCACTACAAACTCTTACTTACCCCACTGCACTGAATGTTGGCACTTGACGTACATGGATGTAATTCCCAGGGATACAGGAAAGATCTGTTAAAACTAATCAGAGTAGTTTTCAGAGACACTATAATTAGTAAAACACAAAAATGAGGAGCTTAAACTTGAAATAAAGCAGCTGATGACTAGAGGGTTTCAGGCCCAGTACTTGCTTTAAGTGACTAAAGCTTTGTTTTTTCTTGTACGTTAAGGGTTTACAGCGTAGCTACGGACCATATGCTGCTCCTTGCAAGCATGAATCTGGCTTAAAGGACCAGTGTGTAAGATTTAGGGGGATCTATTGGCAGAAATGAAATATAATATTATAATATTCATGTAAGTATGTTTTAATTTGTATATAATCACCTGATAATAAGACTTGTTGTGTTTTCATTACCTTGGAATGAGCCACTTATATCTACATTAGGAGTGGGTCCTCTTCCACGGAGGCCGCTATGTTGCACCGCCATGTTTCTACAGTAGCCCAGAATGGACAAACCAAACATTGGCTCTAGAGAGGGCCTTTTACGTTTTTTTGCGAGTTTCGCAGCCACCACAGGTTCTCCTACACGCTTTGAAGGGGAGGGGGAGGGGAGGGGTAATCAACCTGGTTGCAGTCTGCAACCTCACCACTAGATGCCACTAAATCCTACACACTGGTCCTTTAAAGTTAACGCTTTCCCTGAATGACCAAATGCTGTTTTATAATAATAATGTTGCTTTCCAGAAACTGTGGTCTCTCAATTTCAGCTTCTATAACAAACTTAAAATGTTGCTGCTGCACCAGAAACAAAGATATCTAATTGATATATATTCCATCAGCTGATTTACACCACCACTGTGACAAGTCTAACCGACGCTGTTAACCTGATTGTGACCTGAGTTAGTGAACTGAGACAGTAAGCCGGGGTCAGCCACTTTGCAGGCTCAGGAGAGGTAATATTAACAACTGTTGTTAGAGTGAGGAGCTGCTGGCAAACGATCTTTAGCCAAGACTGTGATTGATTATGTTTGTTGCTTATGTGTATTTGGCTTAGCTGCACCACATCAATCATTAATATGGATCAGTGGACTTGAGCTATGCAAGCAACTGCTTGAAGTCACATATCCCCACTATAGATAGATCTTTTTCCACTAACATTGAAGATGCAGGTGTTTCCCTTTAGAATAAAGCTCAGTCCACTGTAAAGATCAAGCATTTTTCCCTCCTGGTGAGCTCCTGTGCTGCATACGAAATAGGTCATACTGTATGTGCTCTGTAAAGTACAGTATGGAGCTATCCATGTGTGCATGCATTTTTCATGAGCGTTGCTGTGTGTGTGAAAGATTTGTGTGCTCCTGTGTGTGCTGCCTCTTTCTTTGAGCGGAGCAGGGACGTCTTCCCTGGAAATCTCTCGGCGTGTTTCTGCTCCTCGGTCTTTAATTAGAAAGGGCAGCGAGAGAAGAGAGTGAATGGAGGAGTGTTGGAGAGCCTGCAGGGCTGTACAGCAAACCCAGAGAGAGAGGATGGTTGGAGGTAAACGAGAGTGGAATTGAGAGCGGGGGAGTGATGAGCTGGAGGTAGAGAGGGAAAGAGGATCATAGAGGAAGATGGAGGGAATTCCCCATGCCAAGAGGATACACACAGAAGCACACACATTTTTTTATCAGCAATTGAAGTTGGTTGATGAGGAGAATCGCGATCAATAATCATAGACGACCTACCTGGTTCGATTCCTTAAGACACAGCTGTGTGTTTTAATCTGTGGCTCAGCTCACAATACTTCTGCTGATCAGTTTATCTTTGTGACAAGACTGGTGTAAAAAATCTGCATTTTGACCAATTAAAGACACAGAATGTATAAAAGCTCAGTTTTATAAAGCAGCTGAGATTAAACTTGAATGATTCGTGTGGAGGATTTGGGGCATTGCAGCTACAGAGAATAATAGATGTAAGTAAAGATATGAGTAGAATTTACTTTGTAATTTATAGTATTTAATATCTTTGAGTTTTAGATTGTTGGTCGGATGAAACAAGCAACATGAATACGTCATCTCGGGCTTTAGGACATTGTGATGGGCATTAAACCAAATGATCAACAGAATAATTGACAGATTAATGAATAATGAACATAATTGTTAGTGCCAGCCCTAATGTGACTCACACTTCCAGTAAAGGTTGAATACAGCAGTTGGTCTTTGATTTTTTTTACTGGAAAACAGTATTAGACTCAATGATAGTGATTACAAATCAGAAAAATGATAAGATTCCATAAACAAGAGTCAGGCTGAAGGTTTGTAAAAAAAGTATCAAAGAAACTGGATTCATAAAATTATAACAGAATAGAAGAAGTTAGCTGTTCGGGTCACAACTAACGATTATTCATCTGCCTATTATTTTCTCGATTAATCGATTAGTCCTTAAGTCTATAAAATCACTAATCACTGATCAACCTCAAATATCATGTTTTGTCCACAACCCAAAGATATTCACAGGTATTACTGTCATAGAAGAGCAAAGAAACCAGGAAATATTCACATTTAAGAAGCTGGAACCAGAGAAATTTTTCATTTTTCTTTAAAAATAACTCGATTATCAAAATAGTTGCTTTTCTGTCGATCGACTAATCGATTAATCGACTCTATTCAAAAAGTCCTAATAGAAAGTACAACGTAGTAATGAATCTAGTAAACATATAGAGTCCACAAGATAAAAAAGTTACTCAGAATCATGTATAAAGAACACTTTAGCCTCAGTTAGCAGTAAACTTCCAGTGTCCACATATATTTTAAATTCCTCGTGCATGTACAGTTACAGCTATCGAGACATTATCTTGAAATACAGCCTGTATAAAAACTTGTTTTTTTGCACTTTGGGGAGACTCACTGTGGATACCCATAAACTTTAAGTGCACTGTTGTAATGTGAGGGAAGCTGGGGAGTGTGGGGTCAAAGGGAGGGAAAGGGGGGGTAACTCAAATGGACCTTTGTCTGTGGGCATATTTAGGCTAAAATTAGCCTGTTTATGTGATTAGCAGCATTCCTACAGGCATAAACACAAACACATGACATGACGGAGCGTCTCAGTGCAGCCCTGTGAGGCGAAACTAATCAGAGTCGACCGCAAACAACTTTGTGCAGATTGCTGATTTATTGTGGTTCATTCAGTAACAGACTCTCTATAGATCTCTGCCAAAGCTGTGTGTGAAGCAGAACAAAATGATGACAATAATGTTTGTATAAGAGTCCTATGAGAACTCATGACGTGTTTTCAAAGTGAGTTCACATCAGACCATTAGTGCATTTCTGACCTCTTATTTCAAATATTTAGATCTTAAAAAAGGAAATCACAGATCCATAAATGAAATGTCATGATAGGACAAGTCTGATGAGCTTAATAGTTGTGAGGTATCATTAAATAAAATAAATATGAAATCAAAGATGTGGTTGTAATAGCCATCTTTTCTAACATATACCATTGAACAGAACCTCCGTCATGCATTCGTCAATGATATTTTGGTGTCACACTTAAGCAAATTGTAATCAAGGTTTGACTTTGAGAAAAGTACATTTGATCTAGTCGATCCAACACTCCTCTGTTCTATAACACTAACATGCATCCTGGTAACTGGATTGTATTCAGACTTAGTTAAAAACACATAATGTTCAAGATTATTTTCACTCAGTCCAGTAATTTAAATAGTTACTGACCCCTTAAAGTGGATATGAAGCAGTCAGTGAAGTAATTTACTGAAAGGATTTACACTCTAATCAACAATTATATGACAAACATGACAAATATAAACATATAAAAGAACAGAGAAACTGCGTTTTATCTTTTGTGGCAAGTGCGCCGCCATCTTGCAGTATTTATAACCTGTTGCGTCACAGGTTTGGTTGGACTGGCTGAGATCCACAGATATAACAGTAGAGACAGTGAAAGATAAAGACTGTGGAGCCACAGGACAGAAGAAGACCAAAAGGAGGCCACTATTGTGTTGCTCCTGGACGTACAAATGAATTTTATTGGGTTAAAGCCAAGGACAAAAGAGTCCATTTTCATAAACTGCTGCTGAAACAGAGAACAGCTGGCCAGCAACACTGAAGAGAGAGAGAGAGCCCTCCAATGGGCACTGACTCCAGGAGGAAGATTACATAGAGACTATTGAGTTGGACAAGTTAGTGGTTTGCCAGACCAACAGACTGAAGGCTGAAGTTGCTCCATGTGTTTTCAATTTTACCGCCTGTAATGTGTGTTCTGCCGACCGCCCAACATACTCTGACAACAGCGGTACAGAGGGACTGGATACATCTTTCACTCCGAACAGCAGCACTCATGAACACCTGTTGCCCAACCTAGCAACTTTTCAGTATATCAGTCTAGTTTAGCTTTTGCCTTTTAGTGAACATATATTTTAGATACTGTCAGTTGATAACTAGTTTCTAAAAACTAGTACCAGTAACTATTGTAGCACCTAGTAAAAAAACAGTAAAACCAGAATAGAATCTAGAAATTAATAAAAAGATTAGAGCCCAATGGAACCAACCAACCCCGTTACGTAGGCAATGACGTCACTCCAAAATGGTGGCTAGCTAGATAGCTCGGTAGAAATAATGAAAATAAATTTGTCATATCTGTGGTTTTAACAACTTTTAAAAACCTGCTTTTAGGCAAATGTGCCAAAACATGCACGTTTCATGTCCCATTTAAAATAAAGGAATGTTTGTTATCAGTTCAACCAAAGAGGGGTTATGACTTTGTTTTATTTGGATCATGTAAGAGGTAAATATTAAGAGATAAACTTATCTAGTAAGGGCATAAAGGGCATAGATTAGAGGCAATTCTGAAAAAACATGAACATAATTTTGTGTAGCTGAAATATGTTTTTTCTGCTTTATCTTCTTAATCATTTCACGACCCCTCACATTTATCTTGTGACCGCTTATGGGCGTCCCAGCCCTCGACCTCAAGCCTCAAGAGGTAAAGAGACGTACATTTAGCCATTTTAACACAATTTACACCCTTAAAGCAACAAGGAAGTACACATACATTAAACTAGGGCTGCATCTAATGATTATTTTCTACATAAATCGATTAATTGTTTGGTCTGTGAAATCTCAAAAAATTATGAAGCATGTAGATCACTGTTTCTCAAAGCCCAAAATGACGTCCTCAAATGTTTTGTTTTGTTCTGTCCGACAGTCCACAACCCAAAGATATTCAGTTTACTGTCATAGAAGACTAAAGAAACCAGAAAATATTCACATTTGAGAAGCTGGAATTAGAGAATTTGGATATTTATTTCTCAAGAAATGGTTAATCAGTTATCAAGATAGTTGGTGATTAATTTAATAGACAACTTATCAATAAATTGTTGCAGCTACAGTAATAAATAGATTGTCAGGGGGAAAAGTTGAAGAATGACGTTTACTCATTTTTAGAGAACGTGAACATTAGAGGAGGAAATAACATTTACTGAAATCAGACCACGTGAAGACATCAGACCTCCAGTTCCTGTTGAAAATGAATCACTGTAGAGATCATTGTCATAATATAACTTATTGAACTTCACATCATGTCAGATAAACATCACTATGGGAGTTTCCCATGCTGTCCCCCCCCTCCCCTTTCTACCCTCCTAACAGGGGCCAAATGGGCATTTCCCACCATGTGGTCGAGTCTACATATGTGAATCTGTGTGAAAGAGAGTGAGTTAAAAAAAGATGAGGAGGGAGAGTGATGCATGCAAATTGGTCAAATTTGCCTCAAATTACTGAAACTGAGTCAAAAGCTTCTCTCTGGGGTTTCTCTACTTACTTGGTTGAGTTTCACTATTTGGGCCTATGTTTGTGGGTGTTTGGCGATCTACTCAAGAGTGTTTTAAAGTCTGGTAACCACAAGAGCATATTAAACACAGCAACAGCCAGCTCTCTTTGATCCAGAGTGCTTCATAAATACCTTTTAGGCCTTGTACACTTCTCCTCTTACAGAGATTTACTGAAGCATGGGGACTGATAATGGCTTAATTCATGGAGTAATATGACTCTCCTTGCTTTCTCTCTTTGTCTCCATTTTTTTTTCCTTACGTAACAGTCTGCTGCCTGTACAGACATACAATCATAATGTGTAATGTGAAGTTTTTGTTGTCTTGCTGAATGCGTTAAGTCAAGCAGTGCAGTTTTTACGCACATCGCTGTGAGCAAACAGTCTTGTTGTGTCCTTAATAACAGTAGAAATGACCCATTTAGGCAGCTGAATCTGTTGTTTACGAGCTTTAGATGATCAGTGTTTTACTGGATACATTTCCCCTCCATCTACAGTGGCCTTTATAGTCTTGCCATTCCATGTATTTATAGTATGTGTAAAAACTGCAGGGTTGTTTGCATATATAATAACACAGCATGCTCACACTGTGTGTGTGCTCTGCATGACTGTCTCCACTCTGCCTCGATGTGGCTCGCCATAGATTTATATGTTGGTCTGTAATTGGCCCTTGTTTCTCTGCACCTTTTTTCAGAAGCATCTCTCTCTCTCTCTCTCTCCCTGTAAGCGTGGGGATTTGTAATGACGGAGCAGGCAGGCTACACGTTATGTGTGTGTGTGTGTGTGTGTGTTGGAGTGTGTTCACGCGTGCGCATGTGATCATTGCCGCGTGCGTGAGACCGAGAAGTGATCATTATGACTGGGCTGTGTCCTTGTTTTTCTCTTTAAGCGACCCTGCGCACTTCAAATTACACCGCGCTACTTTGGGATTACAAGTAGCTCTCTGTGTGAATCAGGGCAGAGTCGTTTGTTTCTTCTGTACTCGCCGTGTCTCTTGTGCATTTGCAGGTGTGTTGCAGCTCAGCAAACTACAACAAAAAGACTGCTGGAAACTGCAGTATTAGAGATATTCAGTCATGAAATAAATGTCTTCCACAGCACACCGGTGGCCCCTGATACGCTGTATTACTGATTTTTTCCTCTGTAGTGGTGAAAAAGTCTTTGTTCCCTTTCTTTCGCAGCACCATTCACAATCACAGACAGCAGTTTTTTCTTGCAGTGTTACAGAAATGTGCTGTAATCACTTGTGACACAGTACTAGTAATGGTAATGATAAGCTTTAATCATATAGCTAAAGCATTAAATACAGGAATTTAAATGTATGAAATGTGATTAAAACAAGATATACAGCACATTTATAGAGGATAAAAAGACATGAGTTACAGAGAATATTCTACCAAAAGTACAGCTTCTTGCTAGAAACGGGAACTCCACTGACATGAAGTCCAGTTTACTCGTCATGAGAAGAACTCCTCAGCTTGTTTTAAAAAGTTGTATAATTTCTTTTTGCTTTTGAGGAGATTTCGAAAGTGTGATATCATCAGGATTATCATGGCCCGGCTTTGGAGAGTACAGATTTTTCTTAGCAGAAAGCCAGCATTACAAAGCGGGTCATGGAGTTTGAAAGGATGTGGGGCATTTTACCAGGCAGGGAAAGTCCAACAAAAGATGCTACTGTGCTGTGCTTGACCCAGACTAGGGACTAAAATGTCAGGATATCTCAGTCTCTGCTCTGTCGACTTGGACTGTATCTCTTATAAATTCCCCAAACTTTGTGCAAATTAAACACTAACTGATTTTGATCTTTGCCTCAACAGAAACATGACTGAATTGCTGTTATAACATGCTGGTCAACAATAGAGTCAGCTTGTTGTTTGTGTGAGGACCATTTGTACTCGTGTCTCTGCTTATTACCTGGGGAACAGCCTGAGGTGTGTGTGTGTATGTGTTTTCAAGGACGAAGTCGAGAGAGAGAGCAGAGCTTTTGTTCAAATAGGTGTACATGTATGTCAGATGATGCAGCAGTGAAGACTCGCTTTTCAGATGATTTGTTTGGATCTGTGCAGCTCGCTACAAACAGCCTCTGAGCTGCAGAGGATGAACGATCAGGTCCTGAACAGCACTGGCTGTTTATTCACTGTAGGCATAATTGGGGCTAAATTAATTGCCTCTCATGCAATAACCTTCTAGATTGAATGAGCTTCTCCCTTTCCAGTTCTGTGTTGGCAGGTCCAATTTCAAAGCGGTTTTTAACTCAACCTTTGGAGAGGATTAAATCCGTCTTAATCTGATTTAATGTATTATTTCATATTTTTTCTCGTTGTAGGGACTTGTGATAAAAAAAAACTTATAGAACAGAGCATAAATCACCCCCAAAAAATAGTCATTATATTTGATTTAGCCTCTTGTGTTTTGAATAACAGGCCATAATTCAAGAAGTGCATCGATTTGGAGGACTGTTCATCCTCAATGCTCAATTTTGGGTGCACTCACAGGTGAATATAGGTGCTTGTGTCCATGTGTTTATTAATCTGTCTTGAAAAATCAAAAAAAAACAAACAAGTGCAGCCTACACATTTACAGTTGTAGGTGTGACAAGGATGCCAAAATCTGAGGAAATCTAGGACAGACAGAGGCGAGGAGTGAGACTGATGCAGACAAGAGAGGAAGTTGTTTTTATGCTGAACCGAGACAGATTTCAACCCTCTGGTGCATTGTAAGCGACATGCCACTCGCCGTATGTATGTACACACACTCGTACACGCACACTTGGCAGGTTTATAGACATTCATGGAAGAGCTATTTTGATAGAACTGATAAATCGCACCGGGCCTGAGAGTCTCATGTTTTAAATACCTTCTCGTGGTGGGTAATTGCATGCAGCTGTGTGTGTGAACACAACTTGGCAGCGCATATGCATGCATGCTCTTTTTTGGGTGTCCGCGTGTGCGTGATTGGCATGTAGGGAAACAGCAGCAGCTAGGATGGGAAAAACTTGTGAAAGAGATTGTATAATTTTGTAAAAAAGAAAAAAAAAAAAAAGGGCAACAGATGGAGAGAGCAAGAAAGTGACTGAGATGGAAGTAGACTGATAGTGAGAGATGCATTAACTGTAAGTATCTGCAGGACACAGAGGTATTTACATGGAAATAGGGTTCAAGTAATGAGCTGTCGCAATCAGTGAAGTTGGCAGAGTGAGGGCTGGGCATACAGTGTGTCAGCTGTGGCCTCGTGGGAGATTTTGTTCTACCTCCTCTGCGGGATCTCTCTTCTTAAAAGTGACATGAGGAAAAACAAAAGACTCATTATATTTGCAGACACATCATATGAATCCCTGCTTTGTGTCCCGAAGACAAAAACCATATGTAACTGTTTTGTGTTTACAGTACTTCTCTGGTTTGAGTGATCGTTGCGGTTCATCAAAGCATTGTTTGAGCATTAGCCACTTCTTACTTCTTCACAATTGTCAAAGCAAGTAAAAAAAGGAATAGTTTGATATTTTGGGTTCCGCGCCTGTTGGCATTCTCGCGGAGAGTGAGATGAGAAGATCGATACCTACTTTCATACCTGTCTGTTCAGTCGGATGCAGGAGCCAAGAGATTGTTAGCCTTGTTTAGCATAAAGACTGGAAGCAGTGGGGGAACGGCTAGCCTGGCTTACTACGTGCTCAGACAGAACAGGAAGCAAATTTTAGATGTAGTGCAATTACGCACAAAGTCAATAAAAAGATGCACTTAGATGCAAATTTGCCCGGGGCAGCATGAATTGACACATCTGAGTTTCAACTTAAGTGAAAAATTCACACATATCCTGGGGCTTTATGAATCTGTTTCAGTCTCTGGTGAGTTCTGAGTTCAGTCAGAGGCTGAACCGAGCACAAATACACAGGCACACTTACAGATAACTTACAGCTAATGTATAGTTTGGCTGTTAAACATAAACATAAACAGTCCAGCTGAAAAGAGCTGTTTGCTGAGCCCGGTGAGAGTGAACCAAAACAGTAAGGTTGCAGGCCGGAAAACCAAAACAATGAGCTAAAAGGTGCTAAAATGCTTGGTAGAGATGAGTCGCCTAATTCTGTGTGGGTTCCTCACTATGAGTGATCCCTTTCACACTACACTTAGTTCCATCCATGCATGTTTTTCAGTCATGTGTCTATGGGGATTCACCCTCAGGGTACAATCAATATCTGTACAAAATTTCAGAGCAATCCATCTATTAGCTGTGGAAATATTTCACTGTATAAGTGACAACTTTGACCTTTTGATGGCACCGCAGTAGATGAAACATGCATTTGAATTATACTCGTACCTGCCTACAATTATCTCCAGAAATAAGGATCTCCTCCCACCTCTCTGCGCGGTTGTTGTGTGTTTCACTGTCTATTAAAGTCTTGTTTACCTGCGCGGTCCTGCAGCAGCAGATGTGTGATCCTGCGGTCTGACCGGTTTAAAAATGGGATGCGGCAGTCCTGCTGACAGGCCTATTACACCCTCAGAGGGGAAAAAAAGGGGAAGACTCGCGTGCGATGAGGAGACACAGCTGTCCAGCACACGAGCACTCAGCTTCCTCAGCCGTGTCAAAAAATCTTTACCATAAAATTTACAAAAGAATCCGTAAAACACTTTAGGGATTCTCAGTAGCAGTTGTCGTCAATTCATCACAGGACAGTTGCATGGCAGGTTGGTTGCCATGGTGAAACACACACTCATGTGCAGATGAGTACAAATGACTTTATAGTATATTTATCTCACGTGAGGTCAGTCGCTCATTGTTTAGAAATTTGGAGAACTGAGTGCGAGAGATAGAAACATGGAGAGGTTTCTACGTAAACCAAAGCCTTGTGTCAGACCATATATAGCCATGGCTCCTTGCTATAACCCTGATGCTGTATACACACACACATACACACACATAAACACACCACCTTCACCGGATAGATGCTCCGCGGCACAGCAGAGCTTTAGTCATCGCAGATGTGGTTTAAAATGTTTGTAAGTTTAACACAGACACTGAACAGCAATGTAAATGTTTGGTTTACAACCAAGCTGAGCTGTTTTCTTTGTTTCTTCATAGCGCCTCTGAGAGCTGTACCGAATTAAACACTTGTCTTTCAACACCTTTCCTGCTTTTCATCATCCCGACTACCCCACTGATATCGTTTTATCATGATTTCCACCGCACCTGCATGGTTAATTTCCTCACGGCAGAGTGGATAATGAAGATGGACTTAGTGCGGCTGTAACTAACCTAATGAGTTGCCAGATGATATTTAGCCTGAAGTGACTCGCAAAATCACTGCACTCCGTGTTTGGTAGTTTTGAAGCAAATAAGCCTGCCGTTAAATGCATTCGCCGAGTCGGATTGACCTCAGACCTAGCAGTAAATTATCATGAACAGAGCAAACATTTAATACGGTTTGTGGATGCCTGGCCTCACACATTTCTTTTTTCTGAAATATTCAGAAGGAGCTTTTGACAAGGGAAATGAAATAAAGAGGGCAGGTCGTGATGAAGGTTACCGGTTCAAAACCTCAGACTGCTTGCTTTCATGATTCTGTTCATTCCTCATCAGATGAGAAATAGCTGCCTCTTGCACTAGATCTGCAATGATTAGAAAATAAATCAGCATTTTTTTGTCTGATGTGACAGTAAACTGAGTATCTCTGGGGATTAAACTGAAGTAATTCAACAAAACAAGCAATTTGAGGACATCATCTCTGAGAAATTATGATGGGAATTTGTTTTCGCTATTAAATGACAACCAGTTGTTTGAATAATTGAGAAGATAATCGGTAGATTAATCAGTAAAGACCTACTTTGCTGCTCCCTGCTGTTTACTGATGTGAGTAAATGCTGGGCTGCAAGTAGAAAGTTTCTTTTTTTGAATAGTTTAATCAGTTGTTTAGTTTATAAAATATCAGAAAATTGTGAAAAATGCCCATCACAATTTCTAAGAGCTCACGGTCATGTCTTCAGATGGCTTGTTTGGTCCAACCATCAGTCTCAAGACCCAAAATGTTCAGTTATGAAGGTGAGTGAAAAACATCAAATCCTCAAATTTGAGAGCCTGGAACCTGTGAATTTTCAGTCATACACTTTGCTCCAGATTGAAATATCTCAACAAGTATTGGACATTTACCATCTACCAGATTGGATTGCTATAAAATCTTGTACAGACATTCATAGTTCCCGATGGAAGAATCTTGATGACTTTGGTGCTCCCCTGACTTTTTACTGGAGAGCCACAATGAGGTTGACATTTGTGGTTTTGAGTGAAACGTCTTACTAACTATCGGATGGGTTGCCATGAAGTTTGGTCAGTCGTGGTCCCATCAGGATAATCGGTTGACTGTGTCTATTAATCGGCTCATTATTTCAGTGTGAATCTCAAGTTATGTGTCCAATTTAGTCGTGTTTTATTTCCCGCTATCCAGGGTCGAGACGGTAGGTCTGAAGAACTTTAGTAGAGTTCTCCTCATTTGATCTATAGTATAAATGCATCAACTGTCTCAGGCCACTCTATGGATTAGTTACCCCATTTAGATAGAGATCCAGAGCCGACGTTTCCCCATCCTTAATGCTACAGATCTGGGCTGAATCAATGCTCGGCCAGATGGATTTGTGGCTCACTGTTGTTAAGTGGAGATCTAAGGCTTTCTGTCACTTGCTTACTGTGAGGAGAATTGCCTTTAGGAAGACACACACTCCACCGCACAATCCAGTTCATACACACACTTACGGATTGTTTGTAGCTCTCCAGATTGTGACTGATTGGAAAGGCTGCAGTGTAAATCAATAGCGGCAGCGGTGATGCAGACTGCGGCCATTTCTTCACCTCCGCTTCTCGCCGTTTGATTAAAGAGAGAGGAGGAAATGTCATCCGTCTCCCTTGCTCGCTATCTCTCTGTCTTCTCTTTCTCTGTCTGTCTTTCATTGTGTCCACCAGGTTTCTGTACGTCTTGGTCTGTTTCTTAACCTGCAGGCTTGTTTTTTCTTTTTCTTAATGTCTTTATGTCTTCTCATAATATCTGTTAGGGTTGAATGATTTGGCGAATGATTTGACATATGCAATTGTGATGTAATTTGCAATTATTTTGCTGTAAGTAACAAATTTATGTCACTTATGTGTACTGTAAGTCACCATAGCTACAGAAATAATAGCCAACTTATCTCACGTTAGTAAAATATTAAATTAGTTGTACACTTGACATTGTCGGTGGTTTTCTGAAATAATCATGACATTAAAAAATGGCATTATGTTTATTGATGACAGATACATTTGTCCACTTATGGTGATAATAAACTGCTGGTTAGAGACATTTTAATGTGTAAAAGTACCATAACTGTCTTGAATCCTGCAGACCTTCATTCAGAGCTTTAAAAACGGATTTGATGAGGTTAACTGGGAGATTCTGAGAACAGTTTGATATTTATCATTGTCATTTATAGCTGTCAACTACTAAACCACTTCCTGTACGTGGCGCGATCAGCAAGACAATTTATTTTAAGAAAGACTCACTACACAGTCTTTTCTCTCTGTTTTTAGCTATTGGAGTTATACAGAGTTGTGTTTAGAGCATTTTAACCAAACAGCAGCACTGAGTTTTGTTTTGTACTCACAGAATTACTGTTAATTAGCTACAGCTGATGGTTTTCCAACTACAACTTGTATAGCAACACTTCAGAATGACAGATATACAGCATAAACTTTTACATAAGCAGATGTTTCAGCCAAAACATGTGCAGTCTGATCAGTATATCAGGAAGTCTGTTATTTAAGTTATAATTTACATGCTGGTTCTTGCAAATTGGACTCCAAAACTGCTAAATCAAATTGATATAAATACAATAACTAACTAATAAAGTAACAAACTCTGGAAATACAGTAAGATGTCCTCATGCTGACTTGCTTTGATGGCAGTTTTTGTGCAATTGGAAGAAAGAAACTCAGCGTTAGGTATTATTCAGAAGAGGGTGCTTATATCCTGCCTCCTTTTATAGCGTCTAATCTAAAGTCAACTTCTGAAAACGGTTTGAAATTAAGCCTGAAGGACTCTCGGGTCTCCGTCGTCCAGCTAAACCCCTGTAAAAAAAAATAATACCGGAAAGGTCACAGGGGTGTTTTTCCATATAAAATCGCTGCAAACCTCGGTGCCGCTTGTGGGAAAAAGATGCCGGTTCAATGTGCATTCAGTGTTCAGATGGCCCGGTGCAGAATGTGGAGAGTCAGCTCAGGACAGAGGAGGGATGTTTCCATCTCTATTTAAGGTGATGGGCTGAGAGAGAAACTTGCCAGATTGTTTAAGAGATGGAAATAGACAGACTGCTCTGTTGAAGCTGTGTTTGTTTAAGTGGAACGTATATATTCAGCTATCTTCAGACGGTTGTATCATCTGGATGTCAAACCCTCTAAATGTATATCTTTAAAAAGTTTCTCTCTCTCTGACGTGCTGCATGAGAAGAATTTAGTCATATTACAGTAGAAATGTTGTCTCTTCCTTTCCTTGCTATTTCTCTCTCTTCTCTCTTCCTTCCTCTGACCCACCCTGCACTCTCTCATCTTCAAGTGACATGTCAGTTAATGATAAAGGTCAGAGGTCAGGGACATCTTGGTTCTCTAAGTACAGTTTTTTCCCACAGAGGAAGCAGAGATTGATTTGTGGTGTGGTTTCCTCTGAATTCTGAAAAATAACATTTTATTATATTGTATTGCCTTGTCGTATCTGTTCAGGGTGCTTCATTTCCAGTAAAAGCCCCAGTAAAGTGTGTATTTTGGTGTGTGGGTATTTCACAGTTAGTTAATAAATGAGTCTGAAACAAATGCAGACATTAGTCTTTACTTCTACTCGGCCATCTGTGGAGGGAAAACCAGCCTAATTAGTGCAGCCCGATCACACTGACCTGGATCCAGATCCAACAGCGGCCCCAACATCCTGTCCCATATCTATGTAGATGTACATACACTAAAAATTTTACATTAAAAATACACTATCTGATTTTTTTTTTTTTTTTAAATTTAACGTCACTGACCTCATGTGTAGCCTCTCACAGTCTCCCACTGTGTAACAAACCCTCAGGACAACCAAATGATCAATGATCAAACCTCATCAATAGACTCACTGAATCCGGGGGGGGAGTTGTGCAGTTATCGATTACGTGTGTCTTGTTTTAATTATTGGTGAGTGCGTATGAAAAGAGTGGGGTCAGCCTCGCTGTCACTATGCTAGCATGTGTGTGTGTTTGACCCACTGCCCCCTAACAGCAAACCTCCATGTTGTGTTGTGGACCAGAGGTCAGTTTGACCTGAAGATAAATTACTTCCTGTGATGGCAGCGTTGGCCTCTTGACCTATTGAATGTGTCAGTTGATGTTTGCTCCTCTGAGGGCATTTGTCAATGACTGACTGGCCTGCCTGCATATTCATTCATATGCACATAAATACGCTCTGAATATGTATTTATACAGCGAGCAGCTTCTCTGCATATTTAAGGATTTTATGCTCCGTTCCTTCCACTGAACATACATTTCAGCCACACAACACATTATGCATCATTTTGTACTATATGTACTGCACTAGTATCAATTACTCCAAAAAAAATGCAGCAGGCGTTGTTGCGGTACGTGCTAATAAATATTTATCAGGTTTATGTTTATTGACAACACTTCGATATATTTTAAAACGCAACATATCAGATTTTGTCAGGGATGGAACGATTAAGTCCTTGACTCATTTCCACCATTGCTCCTGATGTTTTTACAGACTTTCAACCATACAGGAAGATGTAGACAGGAGTTCATCGTCTGACATGAAGAAATATTACAAAACAAGCACCATTCTTAGACAACTGAATCCAAAGAGCAAATGTTTTTAGGGATGTAAAAAAGACAAAAAGGCAACACAGATTCACACAACATCACATCATAAGAGACAACAGTTGTGTGACGCAGTGTGATAAACAATGAATAATAATGTATCTTTTGTTTTTCAGGGACAAAAAAACACTCCCGTTTGACATCATGTGTTGACTCTTGCTGTAACATATTGTGGAAACGGTGCAATATCGAGGTCCTCTGGTGTATTTAACACAAAATTTACTACAGTAATTTTGGTGTTTAATGTTTGTTTCTTCTGTTTTGTTGCCTCGCTTTTTCTGCTGTAAAACAGAAATGTTGCAGCACCCCGAGGCCCATCCTGAAAAGAGAGATACAACATCTTCAGTTAAATTAAATTTGAACAAACTGTGTATTTTGGTGTTTAACCGTCTTCACAAGGACACCTGGCTTTAGTTTGGGTCAGACCTCCGGCTCTTACATCTGCTTGATTCACACAATCAGCCACAATCTTAGAAAATGATGTAGCCTTTCCAGCTATAGTTCTTCATTTTAAAATTTCATCATATCCTCTCGATGTGGTCTTAAACTGAGAATTTAAGTTGTATTTTGAGGGTTGTTAACTAGAACAAACACCCACTTAGGGAGAGACATCCAGCAAAGGAAGATTTATTTATGTTTTCCAGCAGCTATAGACCTAATTTGCTAGTTGGGTAGATTCCCATGCCGACGGGATACTACAGCGTATTCAAACGAACAAAATTGCCAACAAGTATTTTTGTAGAGGGCAGCTGTTTGCTAAATATGCAAAACAAACATATGAGGCAATTTTACAAGAATGAGTTCAGCAAATTAGAGATTCGGCAGAAGATGATAGGGTGAGATCAGAGACAGAAGTGCCCCATCCTGCAGTTCTGACGTCTCATATTTACTGATAGATTGTGTTGTGTGTGTGTTTACAAGACTGAAAAAGGAGGATTTGTTGTTCATCAATGTATTCAAGTATGTCTGTCCTCTGTAAATCTTCACCAACGCAGTAAGAGACCGTTTAATTTGACACACTGGGAGTTCTGTCACAGCCATATCAGTAATACTATGGATGAACTTGTCACTATAATGAGTGTAGAAATGAAGCTGTAGAGTGACAGATCTCTGCTCCCTGTGACAGCGGCGCAGGATTGCCTGTTGAATTGTGTAGGTGTGAATGGGATTTTCCTCATGATGTCGTGGGAATATGAGGTGAAATGAGATGTGCTGTTATATTGGAGGTTACATCATAACCTGGGGGAATCTCCCGGCTGTATGATGTGTTTGTGGTGTAAAGCTGATATACTCTGTGTAGGTCTGTTTATACAAGGACCCGACTGAGATATTGACAGGGCCGATATTATTGGTACTGATGTTGGATTATCGCGGATACAGATGGGTGACAAATTAAAAGAAAAACCTTATAGGCCTACGTGGAGTTTCGGACCACTAGTGGTGCTACCGCGTCTCCATTTTGTTTGAACACGAGGACACACACTCACAAGCATGTTTGCGCACGTACAGATGTACAGATTCATACACATCCTGCCAACGGTTTCACACTATTCCACTGATTTACAGGCGTCAACATGCCAAGAAGCAATATGCTACCAAGTAAACATATATTAGAGGTGCAATTGATTTAATTTTAGATTAATCTGTCGATTTTTTTCCCCTGATATAATCGAGTAGTTGTTTGGTCTATAAAAAAGTCAGAAAATAGTGAAAAATGTGGATCACTGTTTCCCCAAGACCATGATACAACCTGAAACGTCCTGTTTTGTCCCGACCGACAGGCCACAGATTAAAGAAACCAGAATATTTTCACGTCTAAGAACCAGACAAACACTCAAAACAAATATCAATATAGTTGGCAATTAATTTCCTGTCTATCAACTAATCTATTAATCGACTAATCATTGCAGCTAAAAATAAAATACATTCAGCAAGGCCTGCACCTAATGACTATTTTGATTATTGATTAATCTGTCAAATATAACATTGACTAATTGATGAATCATTTGGTCCATAAAATATCAGAAAACAATGAAAAATTAAGATTTTCTTTAACATCAAATTTTAGGAATCTCCGCCAAAATTCTTGTGTTACTGAGCGGCAAGTTAAGAACTTTGAAAACTTTCATAAACTTATCATAATTTTAGTAACATTGGTGGTATTGGCCTCAAAAAATCCATTATCTGTCAGGCTGCAGTTCATACCATGTCAGTATAAGCACATGGAGGAATGTGTACATGTATGTGTGTGCATGTGCGTGAGCCTAAGGCACATTTTAAGCATGAGCACCCTTTGAAGTGGCTGGTTTGTCATATAAGAGCATCACAACTCAGTTGCCTCTGTAGTCTTCTTTGAAGTAGTCGCCCTCTTTCTGCTCTCTCTCTCCCTCTCTCTGTATTTGCAGGGCGTTCACGTCCACTACACTTCTATCTCGTGAAACATATGCATCATATTGTTTGCAGAATATATAGATGTACCAAAGAAGCAACTGCAGATACAAGAAAGAGGGAAAAGGTGAGAGACACAGAGAGAGAGAGAGAGAGAAAGAGGGGGAGTGAGGTGCCTGATTCTCACTTCTCTCTGCAGAAATGTAATTGGTCTTTTGAGAGTTTCCACACACCTTGCACTATAATTGTCTCTCTGGTTGAACTGATCCCACCTGTGACACCACACAAACACACACACACACACACAAGCACAGACAGAGTTACATACACCTTATCCATATCCGCACACCTGCTCGAGACATTAGAGTGTAAAGCAGAATATTCATGCCCTGAAGCATCATGGGGGATGTGCTGTCTCCGTGGGAGTCAAGGTTTAAACATCAAAGGCCAGCTCCTGAGAAATGTGCAAAAGGGTGCGAATGTGTGTTTCCGTCATCTTATAGGTCGTATCAGTTAGTGAGCTCTTGAAATACTGCTCTTAATCAGTAAGTATCTCTTCTGCTTCATGCTCAAAACAGGATATGAAGCGAGCCCACTTCCTGTCTGGCGTTATCTGCTCTGATAGAAAACACACCTCATATTGGTTCCCCTTTTCGATTTCTCTTGAACTTAGAGTTGTCGAGTCGCCTGTTTCTCTTTGACTTTCATTTTATTAGGTGGCACTGTGTGGCGAAGGTAGGGGGGGGGAGTCCCGTCACACACACACACAAAAGAAGTTTCCTGCTAAAAAGAAACTACAAAGGTTTCCCCAACTCCTTAATTTCTCGTCCTTTGAAGACAATGCTCCGCTTTGATGTAGCCTGAACTTTGCTGCAACATGATGCCAGCTTTAATATCCGTGGTGAAGCGGCAAATGAAGGCGTTCATTCCGAAATGCGCAATGAAACGTTTGCATCCGAAATGAGAAATTTTTCACTACTTGAAAGACATTTACAGGCCCTCTTTTGAAATTACTGATAAAAAAAAAATACACACTTCTAAAGAGTTTGGGAGTAATTTTAGCTCTTGTTTGATGAGCAACAACACTTTAAATCCTGCTTTTCATTATTCAGTTACTTCAGGTGATGTTTTGTACCAAATGGAATACATAGCACTTAAAAGTCTGGTCATGGATCTTAACTTCAGCTCGTTTAGCTTCAATGAAAATGCTAATAAAATTTCTGTGTGAAGATTTGGAGAAGTTATACTTCTCATCATGTCTTCAATTGACCCTCTGAGTATCAAAAGTCTCAGCCTTAGTATAATTTTAGTTTAACTGATTCTTTATTGCGAAGTATACTTCCCTTTATTCTACATTCAACTAAAACAGGTTGTTCTTTTTTTGGTTTTCTATTATATCATGTCAGTGTAGTCCTCAGTGTGCAGTGCTGTTGTAAACTGTCAGACTGTAACTGAAGGAGGGTTCAAACAGAGGGCAGCGTTGCTCTGCATGCTGGGAGGCCTTTCATGACGTTTGACCCCTTTACCTTTCAGCGCTTTAATAAAAAAAAAAAAAAAAAAAAAAGAGTTGAACCTCAGCGAGTCTGAGACAGAGGGGAGAGAAAGTAGCTTTTGAGGAAAGAGATTGAGACACACTGACACACAAAAACACTTGACTGTTGTGTAATGTCAAGGAAAAGGCAAAGGGCTTTCCTGTGCATTGCTGCAACTCCTGAGGTTAATTGGTAAAGACGTCATCTGCATATTTAATCCACCAAGAGGCCGCATTCCTACAGCAGCAACTCTCATCCATTATCTAATCTCAAGTTCCCCACTAATTCTATTTAAACTCTGCTGGCTGGCTTTATGCTTGCACTGAAAGCACAGAAAACAATAGAGAACCGATATGGCACCGAACTGAGTTTGGGAACATGGCAGAGCAGAGCAGAACAGCTGCGATAAGAAATCGGGTCTTGTTAGGAAGTGATTCACTCAGTTAAAGTTGGTTGTTTTCCAATATGCTGTGTTTGTTTTTAAGAAAAGGCACAGTCCATGTGTTTTGGTACTTTGTGGCAGTTTGTGGCTGCAGTGGACACAGTAAATTTACTGGTCACAGACTGTTTTACTGTGCAACAGTCAATATAAATGTCATATCTGGTACAACAGAGTCAGTATATAGGTCTCTACAGGAATACTAAAGGAGTATTGTGAGAATATAAAGGTGTTGTAGGAAAGAGAAATACCAGTAAGCCTCACTGTAAGCCTCTCTTCCAATACTCTAGTAATATGATGTTTTTCTTTCAGCCCAGCTTCTCCTCATTTGTATTTTTTGAAATGTGGATGTTGATGAAACTTATTGCAGTTCATGAGGAAGTAGTCCTGCAAACATTTTACAGTTTTACATATGTTAATAAGACAGCCTGCGTCAAAATGGAACATCTATGTAAATACGCTGTAGCTTTTAAACAGAGATGATACCGTAGTTATCTGTATACAAAATTATATGATTTAAAGATACAGTAATTGACCTTTTGGCCACTTGGTCGCAGAAATATTCCAAAACAAGTTAACAGACTTACTAACTGACATAGCATCAGCGCATTAAGTGGCTGTTAAGTGGCATTAACTATTTCTATTTCTATTTACAAATCTATCACATAAAGGGAAACATTAGCATTCATTCATGTTTCTTGCCACCTGACAAATATAAGTCCAATGTTCGCTCTCCTTCAAGCTCTGTTTTAGTCTCCGCCAACTCATGAGAAAAATATCTGGCTCTTTAGCAGTTAGCTGCTAATGCTAGATGTTTGACATCACTAGCTAGTCACTAAATTTGTCTGTCTGCAGTTTGGTGCTCAGCAGGTAGGCTACAGTGGTTTTATCTGAACTATTTTGGCTGAGAGGGCTTGAAGCCTTAAGTTGCTGCTTATGGTCGGCACCATCTTTTCCATTTGGAGCAAGAGAGTCAAAGCTAAGACTTCAAATCTTATCACAGGCAATAATTTCCAAAATAGAAGGCCCGAATTTAACAATTGAGACCATAATGCCTCATAGAAATACATTGTTGACTTTTGAGAGAAGTTGACTCTTTTTGAATGGAATTCAATTGGAGCCACCATCTAGTGGCCGTCGGTGTTGTTGCACTTTAAAGTACTTCTGCATTGGCTTCTGCGTAAAACCATGGTAGTTGCTGCTTGGGTTGGAACTGGCACTCATGAGAGATGTGAGTCTGAACCATATATATATATATATATATATATATATAGTAAGAGTGCTGTAAACCAAAAAAATGACCTAAATAAGGCATTTCCGGTGGCCCCCTTTAAATGTAGTCATTTAATTCATTGTTCAACTAACATGAACGATATTGACCAGTGGAGCTTGAGTTTAAAATATCTTTCCTGTGTAAACATTTTACAAATCTTTTGTTAAAATCTTATCAAACCTTGCTTTGTTTAATCCACTCCAGCAACCATCCACAAAATGCTTTCTGTGTGTTAAAGCACCCACTAGCGACACCCACTGCTGGTGTCACTCCAGACACTTACGTAACACTGTGCTCCACGACATGGGGAGGTGTCGTGGAGCGCAGAAAGAAAACACAACACCCTGTACAGCTCTGGCTCACGCACAAGGTTTACACATTCCCTCACAAAGTGGCCACATATTTGTTTACAAGTGCAGCTTTTTATGGAGGTGATGTATGACTGCTATGTTTGTGCATTAATACGGTGCGTTTGTGGGCGTGTGGGAGAGGTGGATTGTGTTTCGGGCCACGCAGAGCTCTGCTCACATGAAAGACTCTTTGTAAGGCAAGTTTTAATGAATCTTGTGCAGATTTGCTATTTGAAGGTAATGGCACAAGTGCATATGTGTGTGGGTGCGTATATGTATGTTTAGGTTCAAGGTTGGGTTTGTTAAGAGCTATCTGACATAGAAAACAGCTTAGGAGAGTGTACAGAACATCAGCTGTGTTTTCATCCAAGTGGTTTATGTGACTAATGAAGTATTGAAGAACTCTCAATGGTGGAAATATATATTATTGATAAAAAGAAAAAGCCACAGAAATGCATCTGTTGATTAAAGTTACTGGGTGCAGGACTGAATGTGGCTGATTGAAGTGACTGAAATGAAGTGAATCACATCAGAAAAAAAGAACCGTTGGAAAGAATATTTAACTGTTTTGTTGTAGCTGCAACAGAATCTAATCTCACTTTTTTCTACAGACGAAAGGACTGATTATTTGGAGATTTCTTGCATTTCAAGTTACTTTCTGTTACTATATGTGTGGATGTGCACACACCAGCTTCAGCTTCACCCTGGATGTCACTTAAACGTCAGACATCAGACATTTCTGGAAACACTTTCAATTTTTGTAGCGGATGTAGGGCTGCGACTAACGATTATTTTCATTATCGATTAATCTTACCATTATTTTTTCGAGGAATCGATTAGTAGTTTGGTCTGTAAAATGACAGAAAATGGTGAAAAATGTCAATGAATGTTACCCGAAGATGCCTAAAATGTCTTGTTTTGTCCCGACCAACAATCCACGATCCAAAGATATTTAGTTTACCATCATAGAAGACTAAAGAAACCAGAAAATATTCACATTTATCGAGCTGGAACCAGAGAATTTTCGCATTTTTTGTCTTAAAAATGACTCAAAACACTAAATCGATTATGAAAATAGTTGGCGATTAATTTCCTGTCGATTGACTAATTGATTAATCGGCTAATTGTTGCCGCTCTAAGTGAGTGTTTTTGTCTTTGCGAAAATCCGTTTGTTCGTGTAAGACCAGCAGTTTACTGAAACAGGTATCAATTATAATCCTCGTCGTATTTCTGCCTCCATCATCTTTTGGCTTCCTGCCGTCTGTTGTCTCTCTCCTCCCTCATCCTCTGTCAGTTTGCTCTTTTTAACAACCCATCCAACTGGTTCTATAGGTCAGCGCTGAAAGGGGTCAGCAGAGCAGTGCGATCGATACGGTCAAACACACACAAACACACACACACTCACACAGTGTGTAAATGTGACCCAATAGAAACAAGCTTGTGCTGTGTCTTTCTGTCTGCGGTCTCCTGCCCTCCGACCTGTGTGTGTGTGTGTGTGTGTGTTAAGGTCGATGTGTGTGGGTTTCTGGGACATTTTTTGGACCAGAGTTAGTTTTATTTCATCATTGAATTCAGAAAAATAAAAGGTTCTGTATCCTTTGCCGAAGCAGACTTGCTCTATTGATCTGTGTACACTGTGTTCTGTGTGTGTGTGCGCGCGCATCCGCCCTTTAATACCACATTTAACACAGGTTTAGTCGTGTGTTTTGTGCGCACGCACTCGCTGCGTGTTTCCACTGACCTTGATCATTGTGTGACGTCTGTCAAACCCAATGAATGTTCTGTTGCTTGTGTTTGTTTGCCTGCAGCTTCTTTCAAAAGGAAAAAATTCTCCATAAGACTCAGAAGCTATCAATGAAATGAAATTAAATGAACATTTGAAAGGAAGCATTGATATTTAGGTCTTCATTTCTCATGATAGCTCTATTAAAAAAAAATTATTAATCGGGGAGAGTCTTGGGTGTGACTTTAATGTTTTTTGGCAATTAAATACAGTCCGGCGCAGTTTTAGAGGCTAAAATAATAAAAAATGAAACAGAAAAAATGTAATAATGCATGTGAGAAACCGATGCTGTCTTGTCTACTTCATGCATCTCAGTAACAGATATTGTGACGCACAGATTTTCATTTTGAGACTCTGCTCTCCATGTCAGAAAGCCACTGTATGGGCTTGTCTTTATTAAAAAAAAAAGGTAATAAAGTCATTTCTAGAAGTTACTTGATTCAGCGCTGCAGCCCAGAGCTGCACAGACTGGAATTCAACTAATTAGTACTTCTCTCTGACGCGCTTGGAGGAGTTCATGTGAAAAAGAGAGGTCATATAATTATAGCCCTGGGAAAACCCTGGGCCGTCTGTGTATAACGGAGAGTGTGTGTGTGTGTGTGTGTTTGTGTGCATAGCTGGGTATCCTCATGAGATTCAGTTTTGTGTGGTTTTATTTGCATGCTCAGCCTTTTGAGAGTTGACCTCACTCACTTGCTTTATTTGCCAGTATGATGAAATAGGACTTAAACTCTTCTGGCTTTTGCTCCAAATAAGAAATTATAGTTCTCGCCTCGGGACCCAAAAAACATTAAATTAAAATTCCTTTGTGTTAAGAAACAACTGAAGAAACAAAAACCCGAGCCTCCACCAAAAGAAAAACAATGAAACAAACAACAAAGAGAGCTCCAAAATCCTCGTTACACAAGCTGTAAGCTCCTACTGCTACAGGAAACACCAATTAACAAATCAATTAACTCACAAGAGATATTTGTGTGTTTTCAGTAGATAAATCTAATAATTTAGCGGCAAACAAATCTCATTAAACAGCCTGAAGAGATAAATCCTCAAAACAAAACATCACAACCCCCCCCTTGACATGTCCACACTTGGCACCTTCCACCAGTGAGGTGAATCCTAATTGGTCAGGTGTGGTGTTGCAGTTCCTGGGTCTGAAACAGAGCAGGTGCAGTGGAGAGGAGAGGGAACAGATTCAAGCGAATTGATTAAATAAAGATGTTAAAATGTCCAAAATCTGTGTGACCTAATAAACAACAGTAAGATCAGCACGTGTTATTCAAGAAAGTGGCATGTAGAGTGTGTGAATCTCAGTTTGAAGATGAATTCTGATGTATTTCTGTTTCTCCTCAGCATGTGGAAGGGCCTGAACGTCAACTGCACAGACAGCTCAGGATACACACCTTTACACCACGCGTCGCTCAACGGACACAGGTAAGACTGCACATGAGTGTTCATGTATGTTTGTGGAGAGAAATGAATATAGATATTTTTTAACCGATCAGTCACTTAATCCAGGAGACAAATAAGCCAAAGATGACATCTTCAGATCACTTGTTTTGTCCGAATGGCAGTTAAAACACCAAAATAATATGCAACTAACAATTATTTACTCATCTGGTCAATAAAATGTCAGAAAATGGGGAAAAATGTCGATCACTGTTTCCCCAAAAACCCAAGATGCAACCTTAATTGTCTTGTTTTGTCCTGACCGACAGCCCACAACCCAAAGATATTCAGTTTCTTATCACAGAAGACTGAAGACACCAGAAAATATTCACATTTTAAGAAGCTGGAATGAGAGAATTTTGGGGGGTTTTTTGTCTTAAAAAATGACTCAAAACAATGAATGGATAATTAAAACAGACTATTAATTTTCTGTTGTTCAACTAATCATCGCAGCTCTAAAAATATCCAACCAGAAAATCAACAAATCCTGAATTTTAAGCTGCAAACATTTTGTATATTTGCAATCACTCATCAACAACGTTGCTGACACATTGTCTGCCCCACTCAACTAATTAATCTGTGGGAAGAAGTGGGGAAAAATTAGTCAAGAAGGTTAGTTTCTCCTTTGATTTTCTTTTTCATGTTGCTGCTGTTGATTGAAGACAAAATTGCACCTTTTCAGGAGGAAATAAATTGTCTACTGTATAAACTGGTGGGAATGCATTTCTGAGTGAATCTAATGATACTTAAGAGGGTCTCATTAGATCAAGGGTCAATGATTTAAGAAACCGTGTTAATTAAAGTTAATGACAGCCACTAAAATTGAATTTGATCGCATTAAAATAGTCTGGCTTGCTTCCAGGGCCTTTGACACATTAACTGTACTCTCCAGGACCACAAAAAAAGGTGATTGATAATAGTTTAAATCATAAAACTGCAAACAAAATATGTCTGCAAAGGAGTGAATGTGTGCGTGTTTTATGCGTCTGCATCAGACCTGAAGCTTAGCTCTCTTTCTTCACCTGGGCCTGCTGAGAAATCCGTTACACAGTGTGGATTAGCTGCAAACCCGACTGCTGTCCCAGTTTGGCGGAACTGAAGGATTAGTGCTGTGTTTTGGGGGCAATTATGTGGATTTCCTCCTTCAGATCAACTGGTGAGAAGAGGAGAGAGGAAAAATGCAGCCTCAAAGTGAAAATTAGGCCGCCAACAAAAAGCTGCAGAGGAGTGATTTAATGTTTAGGTGGGAAAGTAAGAAAAAAAAAAAAAAAAGAACCGGCAATTATAGACAGAAGAAACATGGCGACATGCAGCGTTGTATTCAGAGGTTTTCTTCTGTTTTTTAATTCAGGCTGCGTTTGAGATCATTTTAATTATGTGAAGCCTCATAAAAAGACCTTTGGTGATGCATGCAGGCTGAATCCAATCATCAAGAGCTTGAATATTTTCATATTTGACCCGGAGGTCCTCCCAGCGTGATTTTGCTGTATAACTGCCACTTAAACCTGAGTGACATATATAAAAATCTAATAAATTATTGAAATTAACAAAGCAGTTCATTAAGCATCTCGGTTGCCGCTTTCACCCCCGCTCCTGAGAGAGGTTCTGCCCTTCTCTCTCCTCAGTTTCTCTCCCCCCCCCCCCCTGACATTTTGAATGCAAATGAAAGCGCTTCACCTTTCCTCTTCAGAGTGAGGTGACAACTTCAGCTGGAGACTCGCGAATATAAAATAGTATTGCTGACATTACTCCTCAGCAGCAGCAGCAGCAGCGGCTAAATGGGTTTCCGGAACAAACTGCAGCTCTGTGATGTGTCACTTTATCTAGTTGTGTAATGGAGTTTACTTTATGAGGAGGAAACATGGAGATCTCCCTTGTAAAAAGAGGTTTTCGACCTCAGCAGGACTCACCTGGCTAAATAAAGTTTTCAAGGAGAATAAAAATAAATGTGATTACGTAGCTGTATGTTCGTGTGAAGGCTGCAAATCTTGCCATTCAGTGAAGCAAGAAAACACAAAAGTAGTCAGGACAGCAGCATGGAACAATGAAGCAGAACAGAAACATCCCTAAAAAAACAAACAAAGATTGTTTTTGAATATCAAACATGTCCAAGCGATCCAAGATTTGAAGGCAAGGCTTATGTTTTCAGACAAAATAGCTCTTTGTGTGAGCGCACACAGTAAAAACGAACACGGATTTAAATGCTGAATCCTGTGTTGTAATTGGGGCTATAGAGAAATAAAACGCTAAGTCGTAAATGACAGAAAAGCACTCTTGCACTCACCTCTAGTGGTTTAGAGTTTCCCTTTACGCAGCTGAGCTGATCACAGCAGGTACAACAAGATGTGAAGTCTGCAGTTCTTTTAAAGTGTCGACACCGTCTGAAAACAGCGCTGACTATGAGAAGAATTTATTTAACCGGTTAAAATATCACCAAGGTCACAGTTATGTTTTGTTATGTAGTCTGAATAAGCAATCCAGACAAATATTCAGTTAAAGTTATTATTTGTGCAAAATGCTGAGGAGTTGCATTAAACTCTCAAGGAAAATGTGACTATTTCATAATATGGATTTCAGGTTTTATCGCCCAGCTCTGCTTCCCTCCCTCCCTCCTCCCCTCTCCATCTGTCTATCTATTGATCTTAGTACTTATATTTCCGTGTCTTTCCGTCTCTCTCTGTGTGTGTCTCAGGGAGGTGGTACTAAAGCTGCTCCAGTTCGAGGCGTCCACGAACGTGGCTGATAGCAAGGGTTGCTTCCCGTTGCACCTGGCTGCCTGGCGGGGCGACGTGGACATCGTCCGCATCCTCATCCACCACGGACCCTCACACTGCCGCGTCAACCAACAGGTAAACCCCCGTCATCACCTCCTTGAAGATCTTCAAAAGGAGGAAACTTGTCAGAAATTCTGGATTTTATTAAAACGTCATAAAGTCTCTCCTCGGTCCAACGCCCATACACAAGGTCACAATCCTCATCCTGAAATGGGCTTTACTGATAAACAGTCTAGACATGCAAGGAAGCAGGCAGGCCGAAGGGTTAAAGAGGCTGTCCTTCAACTGGAGAACTCTACCCAAGTGTCCTTCGGCAAGATGGTAGACCTTGGCCTGTGATACACTGTGTTACAAATAAACATAACCAAAAGATGCTGTAAGAGGACGTATCATGCACATTTCTAGGTCTGTATTTTTATTCAGGGGCTCTATTGGAATATCTTATTATTTACAGTTCAACACGAAACAACCTTAACAACAAACTCTATGGCCATGTGCGGACAATCTGACATCAGCTTGATGGGGAAGTAGAGTTAACATCGCAAACAAAGTGGCTTTTGACTTGCAGGGAGCATTTTTACACACATAGTTTACACATCTTACATTATAACAGTATAAAACTGACAGAAAATCACAAAAATGAAGAAAAATTACAGGCTCCTTCTTTTGCAGTTTACTCCTCTTGACATACTAAAAAGCTGCCAGCTGTGACCTCTGTCTAATCTTCTGTAGGTCAAAAGAGTCGTCCTTCCCGCTACTGTGTTGCTATCTTCCAGACAAAACTCAATACGCACTATTGTCTCATAGTACATACACCTTTTCCTCTCTGAAGACACCTTATCAGCTGTTAAATGGTGAATTGTGGCTGAAAGAAACACCCTTCCTATTTCCTCTGACTGTGCCAGAACAGGAGAACTCTGCTCTCTTCTACTAAATTAAAGTTGAGACCTTCACTTGTATTTCTCGGGGCATGTAAACCAGCGCTGCCACAGGTTGACTCGTTATGGCTCCTGTCCAACAGAGCCGATCCCTTTTTTTTTACAGTTTTCTAGTGATCTCTCTCTGACAGCGGGGGTGAGCGTTTCAGCTCCGGGAGTATTCAGCATGCCACTGCTGTCATTCCTCATCAGCAAAAATGACCGTCTCTTCCTCTTTCTCTTTCTCTCTCTCTCTCTCTCTCTCTCTTTCTTTTTTTCTATCCATCTCTGCTTGCGGCATACAAATGATGTCATGGCTTGCTGATGTGCTACATTTCTAAAATGAGAATAAGGCACACAGGAAGTGGTGTTTAATCAAAAGTGTTGTTGGTTACAACTTTTTTTTCCCCCCCTACCCCTGATGGTGGTGTTGTAATGGACCCTCCAGGTTATTGGAGCGTTATTTACCCTGCCTAATAAGCACATTTTCCTCTGTCACCATTAGCCAAATCATTTCCCTCCGAGAGTTGTTAAAGCCTAATTGTTTGCCGTGATAAATGATGTCCCTTGCCCCTGAAATGAAGAGATTTGTCAGCAAGTGAGCACGGGTAATTTTCTTCCTTTTTTTTTTTTTTTTTTTTAACCCTTTCAATTATTTGTGGAGCTGAGTGAGCTGCTGTGCAGGAAGCGTGGACACACACACAGATGCTGATTGAGGAGAGTCTGTGCATAGATGCTGACTTCAAAGTGCAGTCAGTGTGTGTTTGTGTGTGTGTGCTCTTTGTTTTTTGAGAGAGAGACATTGGGGTTTGATTGAGATAAGTAAGGGTTAAAGTGAACAAGCTCTCCTGTTTTTAAACTTTTTCAGTTTGGATACATAATGATTTCCTACGTATCCTAGAATAACTTCCAGCATCCCGCAGTAAAAGAGCTTTTTCTTGACTATGTTGTCAGAGAGACTTGCGTAGCTGCATAAGGATCATTTTATAGTCGAGGGGAAAGTTAACAGCCAAGACGGACCGATGCTGTTGTGTCATTCCCAGTGGTGCAAATAAAAAACAGCATAGAGGATGTTTACCTTGCCAACATCTGCAAATTTACAAGCTGCGGCTTCTTCACAGTTTGGTCTTATTGAGTCACAGTTTTTCTTGTTCAGTGGATACAGCAGTGTTGAAGAGTTTGAGAGGATTTTAATCATTGAATGCACAATACGTCATTTCAGCCACTAGGGGGTCTCTCAATCAAAACAATAACAAAAGACAAGAGTGTGATGACTGTGTGAGGTAGCAACGGATCATGGGAGTTGTTGTCTTCATTGTTAAACAACCAGCTTCTTCAGGTTAGGATTACTTCAGTGTTCATTCTTCAGGATGTTTTAGCTGAATTATCCACAGACGTCTCTTCCTCTCCAGAACAAAAGGACCCAGTGATTAAAAGAGGTAAAAAACCACTGACTAAAGCAGTTTCACGTAAAAAATCAGTGTTTCTCTGACGCTGTTCAGCAGACACAGGACGTCCAGGGGGGCTGTTAGTCGAGCTGCTGCTAACAGCTTGTTTCTCTGATAACTTAAGATCCAGTCGTCCGATGACTAAAATCCTTCATCCGATTAAAACATATAGTTAAAAATGACCAAGATCTAAAAAGTTTATCATAAAAATGTGGCTTAAAACTGAATAAAAGTCCATTTATAACAGTTTCTGTCAAACAACCACAACGCCGATGTATTATCTTGTATGCGTATACTCTTTGGTAGACGCCATTGTAGTGGACAAACACAATGCCGACGTATGCATCTTGTGCACTATACTCTTTGGTAGAGGAGGTAGGACGCCGTTGACATGCAACCAAATGAAACAGGCTGTTACCTTGATTAAGATCACAGATTTCTCTGGGTTTGAAAATTGTTGGAAACATTTGGGATAATGTAATTACACAACTCAACAAAATATATAATATAGGTCTAGTTGTTTTTAGACATTTTAATATGGAATAGTTACATATTATAGCTTTAAGATTCATTCATTAATTAAACCTGTGAACAGTGGTATTTGTGCAATATACACTGATTAAGTAGAAAATGACTCTCTGGTATTCAAATCTTACAGAAATCACCTGGTTGGACTTGAGAGTTTTGTCCATGTTTGTTTGAATCTGTGAAACTGAAAGTGGAACGAAACCTTTAATGTTTGTACTCTTCATCTAATTACACTGAACTACACATTACTCGTCTCTATCTGCATCGCCACATACAGTATCTTGTTGATCAACAAGCAGCTGGAGACTACTGGTTTTATCTCCCCTGTTATCAACATTTTCCATCTCTTCCTTCTGCATAGTAAATATTGGTGAATGTGCTAAGTTGCATCATAGGGCTTCAACTAACAACTCTTTTCATTATTGATTAATCTGTTGGTTATTTTCTCAATTAGTCGTTTGGTCTATAAAATGTCAGAAAATGCTGGAAAAATGTTCATCACTGTTTCCCAAAGCCCAGGTGATGTCTTATTCTGTACCAACAAACAGTCCACAACCCAAAGATAATCTGTTTACTATCATAGAAGATATTGAAAATATTCACATTTGTGAAGTTGGAATCAGAGAATTTTGATTTTTCTTAAAGAAAAAAATGACTCAACGATTATTCAAATATCGAAATAACTGCCGATTTAATTTCTGTCGATCGACTAATCGTTGCAGCTCTTCTACATCAGCATACTTTGGCTTTCTGTCACACTGTTGCACACAGACACAGCAACACACAAGACATGGCCGCTCCACTGACACTCTTAAAGGTGCAGTGTTTATTTTTTTTCCCCCGAATGCTATTAAGATACATTTTTACTAAGCACACCATTTTACAGAATATTAGTAAAGTGCCAGATTAATTTTTTTGTGCCTCTTTAACTTTACAAGTACTGAATACTCCTTTTTTATATAGTAGTCTTTGCACTGATGGCATTGTCTTCTTGTTTACAGTGTCTACAGTTGTTCTCAGTTTGCAGGCATAAATCTGAGAACAAGATTTATGGAGTGTTTGTGTGTTTACGATGCAGTAGCTCCATATTTTCCCGCTGTCTGTCTTGTCTGCAGTAGAGAGCAGAGCCTGCATACATTAGTCAGGGTGATATACTGAGTCCCACGCACGCACACACCCATCATCGAGACTTAACAGCAGTTAGCCATTGGCTGCACATTACCCCGTTCTCAACGATATTACTCTGCCCGTGCACACCATTACTCGTGTCAGAGGTCGAGAGAGCGTGCGTCGCAGCTTGGTTTTATCGGGTGACTCTGGAGCGGGAACACTCTTTCTTTTAATATCTATTGTGTTGTATGAGACAGAGAGAGAGATTACAAGGTAAAGAAACACAACATTTGCGTTCACCTTTCGTACACAGGGTGACAAATAGCGACACGAGAGTGCGGAGCGGAGAGCAGGAGTTGGTTGTAATGAGTGTGAAAGGTCCTGAGAGCATAAAGAAAAAAAGGTAAGAGATTGATGGAAAGAGAGGTAATGGAAGGGTGTAGATAGGCCAGTTCCACGCTGCAGCCGGTAGAGGATTGTTCGAGGTTAGTGGATGTTATTAGTTGGCGGTAAACCAGTTCCAGCCCACTGTTTACAGCCTAATTGGTCCCAGTAGTTCCCCATTCACAGCTGTTTTTGTTTATTGTGGGAGTGTGTGTTTGTGTGTGTGTGTGTGTGTATGAGAGGTGGAGGTCTGACATGAGAAGATGATTATACATACTGTCTGTGCATCTTTATGTGTGATTATGAGCGAGACAGTGATGGATAGTGAAGGACCGCTTGTTTACTCAAGGCTTGCTCTACGCTTGCAGGGCCAAATGTGTCGAGGTTGAGGCATTGTTTGTTGTGATCTCTCTTTCTCCCTCTCAGATTTAATCATGAACTGACACTTTACTTTAAGTTTCCACCTAAAGGGAGCAGTTAAGACTTCGCCTGTTTTTGCAGACAGCATCCGTCACCTATATTGTACTGAAATTTACTGGAAATGATGAGAGAGGTGAGAGCGACTGAGCCCGAGCTTGTAAAATAACTGCTTTCCAAACCCCTTTTGTACACTTTGATTTCACATTTCTTCATTTTTCGCCGTCATGGGGGAAACATCAGCATTCAAAAATATGATGGACAAGCTGTTGAGTGGCACATTCTATTATGTGGTGGTCTGTTCATCTGTCTCATCTGACAGAAGTGCCCTTCTTCCAGCACTTGTTCAATCCTTACAAGGACCGTTTTGAAAACTCTCCTCTGTGGTGCATTCGAGGGTGCTCAAACGTTGTATTCACATGCTCTGCCATAGAGATGGGAAAATCAACTTTAGATGAAAATCAATAAGCAATCATAGATCACATGGAAAAGTGAATGTGAAATTGGTTTTTTTCTTGCATTAATAAAGGTTGCCATGTATATAACTGTGTAACAGACACATTTATTGGGAGGTTTCAGTCCTTTTTTAAAGCAAAAATTCCTGTTTGCAACTGCACAAATGTGAGAATTTGCAGTTTTTTTGTGTCATAAATGATAGTTGAGGAGGCAAAGAGATAGTGTGTGCACATCCCGTTCCATATTTTTTATTTCAGGCACAGGACAACAAATGAACACTGGATTATAGCTCCAGTGACTGACTGAAAAAGCCTGTGAGGTTGAAACATTGCCTTTTTCAGTCAGTAATAAAAAAGACTTTGGGAGCTACAACCCAGTGTGTGAACACAAAATGGATTTTTTGGGGGGTTTTTTACCGTCAGTTGAACAAAACAGGCAAAACAGACCAAGTCATCTTTGGCTCTGGCTCTTACAATCTACATTTTTCACTGTTTTCTGATATTTTTAAGCAATTAATTGAGAAAATAATTGGCAGATTGACTGATAATGGAAATAATTATTAGTTGCTGCCCTAAAACACGGTGTTCACAGCAAAAATGAAGACACTGACTAATGTCACGTTTCACTTGAGGTACTCGCCCAGAGCAAAGTTGGATTCTAAGATTAATTTGCTTGTGTCTGTAGCGGTGTGTTTGTCCCACTGATGGAAAGCAGGTGTGTGTGTGTGTGTGTGTGTGGGAACCATTACACAACCCCTGTGCTGCTTCTTCTGTATTGGACTAGTCAATTTAAGGGTTATTCTGTGTGTGTGTGTGGGGTGGGGTGACTGACTAGGTCAAGTATGTCCCCCCTGTGCTGCAGATACATCCCAGGAATGTTTTCTTTTCCACCAACAGAAAGACGGAGGGTTGTATCATTCTTTTCTCTCTCTCTTTGTTCTCCCAAAGGAGGATAAAAGCGATCATAAGATAATGAGAGCGACTAGAAGGACCTTCTTTGTGCTTCAAGTGTGTCGTATTTTAGTTTTTGCACATGTGTGGACACATCTATGCATAAAATACCTCCTGCAGGCTTTCCCGCGATTGCAAGCAAGGCCTCCTGGGAGCTTACAGGCTGTGTGAACTAAGGCAAAGGTAAAACGTCAGGAGGTCGCTCTTCTGCTGCGTATTTTCCACAAATGTCTCGCTGCGTTTCTGCGATTGCGTATTCATCTTACAGTTTTGGTAGTCCCTATCATGCACATATGTTGCTACCACTCGGAAAATGAAACCATATGTTTCCTGACGGTCGACATGTGAACACAGCCTCGCCGCGCGCACACATGCTTCTATGAGAAACCGCCTTGGGAAAGTCTTTGCTCGAACATCGCCTCTCGCCATGCCCGCTGCTGCCAAAACACACACACAGTCACACTGAGCCCATAGGATGTTTTCTTATGAGTAATGCGTTTGAAAAAATGTTGTGTCATATGTTTTCCACAGCCCTGTCGCTCTGTCAGCAGCGGGCTTCCCAATTAAAGTTCAGTAAAAGAAAAATGATTCATCTCGCCGTAAGTCAAAACAAACTACAGTCATGAGTGATTATTACAAGCCGAGAGCAGATTGTGTGTGAATGTGTTATTGCAGGATTTTCCTTTTGCGGTATGTTTTGACATTAAGCTAAAATATGGGGTTTAATTTACCCCACAAAGAGATTCTTTAGCTTGCCAACCCTTCAAGGAGGGCAGAGTTTCGAAACTGTGGAGCTGTTAGGGATTTTATGTCTCGCTCAAGGTCACTTTAAGTCAAGTCGGTTTAATTTATATAGCGCCAAATCACAACAGAGGTTATCTCAGGGCACTTAGAGCACACAGAGCAGGTCTAGACTGTGCTCTTTTAATTTACAGAGACCCAACATTCCCCCATGAACAAGCACTTGGCAACAGAACTCCCCTTTAGCAGCTGACAATCCTGTGCAAGACAGGATCTGGGTCATTCAGGCCGACATCCCCCAAGCACCCGCATTGTTCTTCAGTCTGATGTAGGACTAAAAGCAGTCCTGAATCTTTTGTGCTTTTTTTTTTTATTCATAAATGTCACATATTTAGCCTTTATGGTTTTGTTTTCAAAGGCTCAAACATGTTCAAGGATAAAAATATGTTCTTAATAGTGTACGAAGTTTAAAAAGACTTTTCATGATATGGATTTTCAGATGAATAAAGCTCGTTTCAAATAAAGCTTTAGATAGATAAAATAGCAGATAGATAAAATTAGCAGCAGCAGAGATTATGGTCTTATTGTGGCGTCATTACGTAACCGACAAATCAACACGAAACGATGTCCGCACACTTAAATACAGACACATTATGTAAAGCTGAGATTAAAGATTTCTTTAGGATTTAGATTTTATTTAAATCTCAGTGTCTCTTGCTGTTCTGTGCACAACAAAAAGTGTGTGTGTGTGTGTGTGTTTCTTGGACTTTGTTGGGAGTGTGAGAGATGGATCAATTGGCAGTGAAATGTGCAGCTCTGCTTTCTTCTCTCTCTCTCTCTCTCTCTCTCTCTCTCTCCCTTTCAGTGTTTTTCCCTTCCTGCTTCTCTCATCTTCTCAGCCCTCTTTTACATTCACTCCTCTTGGCCCGGGGTACTTTATTCACTTTCCATGTTCACACTCCTAATAACTGCTCCTCTTTTTTCCTCCCCTCTCCATCTCTTCCTCATGGATTACTATCCTCCTACCGCCACAGTTTTTTTTTTTCTTCCTTCTCAGCTTGTGCCTTTTTAAAACCAAAAGTAAGGAAAGGCATTGTTGTCATCTCTTTCCTTCTCTTTTCTATATACTGTATATTTTCATATGACTTGCTGAAGGCTTTTAGTCTAATTTCTCTTAATGAACATGGTATATTACATGCCCTATACATTTAAATAGATCCATATAATTAATACAAGACGAGCAAGAACAGGGAAAAAACGTTTCACCTTGCGTGTCTCGTCTTTTTCATTATCTATTTACTCAGCCCTCCCCAGGCAGCGGCTTGAGCTGCTGGGATTATGAGATGCTGTAACGTAGACGGAGCTCATCCTGCATATCAGTCCATCAGCATTAACGCGGTGTATGTTCAAACAAACACCTCTGCGCTTCACTTCAGCGCCGGGCCCGCCTGATAAGGCTCGCTTATTTGCATGGATGTAGCTGTTTGTTTTGTCCAATGCAGATGAACTGAGATAGAACTGATAGTGTTTATCATGAGAGGTGTGTGTGTGTGTGTATGTGTACAGGTGTGTGTTCTGTAACACTAACAGTTCACAAGTAAATTGTAGAGATGCCGCTCTTATAGCTCAGTAATATCATAAAAGAAATAACTAAGAATTCCTCTTTAACCTCTAATAAAACCCGTGCGGCTGTGTCTGTAGAAGGAGTTAGGGCAAGCTGATACTTTTCATTACGCAGCCTCTTTATATTTGTGAGCGTTAAGTGTGCATCGGCGCCGTACGCCGCTGAAAGAAAAAGCATTGACGTCCATTTATATGGACATGTCAATAATGTCCTGCCATGCCTGTTGATGTGGCATTAGTAGATGGCTGTTGCTCAGAGCCCAATCAGCAACAATACACCCAGTGCTAGATGATATCGGGTATCTGTCAGGGGGGAAGCGTAATGGAAATATATAGCGCCACTCGGAGAACACGGAGGGAGGATTTTCTCTCCTCCTCTCTCTCTCTCTCTCTCTGCACCTCCTCTGCTCTATCTCCCTGTCAGTCTGTGTCTCTGTTCTTCTCTTTGTCACTCTCTTTCTGTCAGGGAATTGCATTTTCCCCTATCTTAAGCTGCATGCGTGAGGCGCAGCGGATTGGAATGACAAAGCTTTATTGTCCGTTTTTAAGGCTGCAGAGACAGAACGTATCCATATCATACCCATATTGAGATTTATCACTCAGCATTGGTGTGTGTGTGTGTGTGTGATTGGTTTGCGTCATTACTTCTGTGTACTTGTTTCGCGTTTAATCCGAAAATGTGTTTATCACCCCCGTTGTCGAAGGTATAATCTGTGTTACAAATGTAAACAACCACATGCTCGCTGATCCGGAGCTTTCGATCAAATCGCACAATCTTCCTGAGCGTGGAAATATAGATGTTCAAATATATATTTTCTCTCTTCTCGTCCTTGTTGGTTTAAAAGCTTAGACTGAAAGTTCATATTTGACTTTGGAAAGAGTTTGCATAACAGTCTCACCACACAGTCTCACCACACAGTCTCACCACACAGTCTGCTCAGTAGCAGCTCTGAACACAGAGATGAAAACTGCCGTCACTCCTGAACTGATTAATAGTTCCTTAATCCCGATCCGAAGGTCAGGACCTCAACAAGGTGTCAAGATAGGAGATGTCAGGGGCTGCGAGATGATTAACAGGATAGAAGAAATATTTAAATATATCAGCAAGAAAAACTATTTTCATGCATCAAATAATTGTGGTTTTTTGTGGAAATTAATTTGCTTAATCTTTGACTTTTCTTTAGTGATTCAGGCGTCTAAAAATTACTCAAATAAGTCAATTGGAGAAGTAAACATCCTGTAACGAGGAGCTGCAAATAGAGACGTCAATAAATACAGAAGTAAAACTGCTCCGTACATTCAGTAATGACCATGCAGTATATTTGTTTGTGATTGGCCGGTCGCTCAAACACGATTCCAGTCAAAAGTTTTATATCAGTGTGCCATACATATTGTCTGCAGGTAACCATAGCAACCACAGTTACGCTTCAAACTACATGAATTAGAATATTAAAACAGGAGCCCTGAAAACTTGATCTCAAATCTTACATATTTCTAATTTGAGAAGCTCAACATCATTAGTTATTATTCAGTAAGAGTTTTATTAACAATCAGAAACTCTTTGTCAGGAGTTTGTGCTTGTGGTTTGGTCAGATTTTGATTCAGATGTTACTACTGTGAGTTCTGATTAATGTGTTGTAGAGCTGCAACAATTTTTCGATTAATTTGATTAGACAATGGAATGAAAATTCATTTAAACTGTTTTGATAATTGAATAATCATCATTCCAGTCATTTTTCAAGCAAAATTGACAAACATTTTCTGGTTCCAGCTTCTCATATTTGACAATTTTCTGTTTTTCTTTATATCTTAAGGTTTAGTGAGCCATTCTTTTTCCACAATTTCACAGACTAAACAATTAATTGATTCATCAATAAAATAATAAAATAATTGTCAGTCGCAGCCCTAATGTGTGGAATTACTTTAACTAAATGAGTGCCCACTTCAAACCAGTATGAAGAGCACAAACAAGAACAGATCTCTCAATTAAAATAACTGAAATTGGTCCAACTATGACAGAAAATCTTCACATTCATAAGTTTGAGGTCGACAAAAATACATTTCTCGGTTTTCAGAGCCTTTAAGTGGCCATCGCAGTACGATAATGCACTCTGAGCTGTCCAAAAATGCAAAGATAATGGAGTCTTACCTGCACTACGTCCATTATTTTCTGATTATTGTATATAAATATAGCAGTAATTGTTGTAGTTATGCGTCTCCTGTTCCTGGATGATGTAGTTGTATTCATTCTATAATAGTTTAATCATCTATTCTGCAGACTCGTTGATATTCTATACTTGATGATGGATGATTGTGCTGCATCAGTGGTAGTTAGGTGGAGGTTATTACACTATGATGAAGACAGTATATACAGTAGATTAGATGAGATGAAATCCACATGATCCTGCGGGGAAACTGAGTCACTCCGGTGGAAAACGGTAATATAGTAGAATATGCACACAGGAACGGAGCAAATGGGCTTTATTAAACATAATGCAACCAACAATTACACCAGTAAACTGTGATGAATGTGAATTACAGTGTTCATGAGTGTGTGTGATTATTGTGCTCACACTACAGTGGAGCCGCTTCCACTCTGCCATGAATGGAGGGGGTGTGCAGTCCAGGGGGAGAGCAGACGGATCTGATTGGCTGAGGAGGAGGGAGAGCTCTTGAGCACATTGTGGTGTTTTCGCTGCTAGATCACGTGTGTGTGTGTGTGTGTATATGTGTGTTATTCGCACATACAGTATCTCTTCATCTCTCTCACTCACTGCTCAGAGGGGTAAATGAAAGCAGGGAGAGGAGGAGGAGGAGGAGAGAGAGAGAGAGGGAGAGAGGATTGGTTGTGGCTCTGGGGAGAAAAAGAGTAGAAAAAAAAAAAAAAAAGGCATGAGATGAGATCTGAGCAGCCGAGTGTGGTCGTAGTGTTTTGGAATTTCATCATGGAAGTTTGAGAGGTGAATTCGAGGCAGGAAATGTGAGCGGATTTGATAGAGGAATGTGAGGAAGGGGGGGAGGAAATATAAGGGAATTTTTACAAAGGAGTCGCACCGCAAGAATATATGGAAATGTAATGTGAAGCACAAAATAGAGAGAACATTTTCAACTGTTGATTATATTAAAAGGTCATCCTGTACATGCTTCCATTATGTACTGAAAATTGATTTGCAGATTTGCTCTCTTGACATATTGAACACTGTTAACTGCTGCTACTAATTTCGGTTGCAAGCTCAGTCTCTTATTATTTTCCAACTCCATACTCTCTACTCAGACCAGAGACTTTATTACAGAACTCATGGACTTTATAATAAAGTGACTGTACATATATTTACCCTTAAATTTAAAGCTAGAGCTAACACTAACCCTTTACTGTCTAGTAAGTAAAAGGAGGAGAGGTTGATGTCTCTAATTAGTTGCAATCAGGTTTTGTTGAGCTACTCTTTCTTCTCCTACGTTATCCTGTAGTTTGATCCTGTCCTCTCCTGCTGTCTCCTTCCTTTTTGTTCAGTCTTTCTCCTTCTTTGTTACAAAATTACATCACCTCTCCTCTCTCCTTGTTAATATCCACAGAAGCCTAAATGCGTAGGGACAGGATGCACACTCTTGCATATGTGTATATCACGTGTCTACAGTAGATGGTTGCCAGATTATCGGTTTTTAGCCTCACAGATTTAATCCCTGTAGGCTCGCTCGTGCTCTCTCTATCTCCTCCTCTCTCTTCTTCTCTTCTTCTCCCCTTGCATGGTAATCCATCCTGTCTCTCCCTGCTTCATGTGTGTCCCTCTGCCCGGTTTTCCAGTCATTACGGGGCCGTTTCCACCCAGAGTTGCAGGACCCCAGGGACCACCAGGGGCCCCCAAAGAACCAGAAAATGGCCACAGTTCCTCTGAACATGAGAGCCTCCCAAGTTCAAAATAACCTTTTAAAGCACAGAGACTTGATTTCAGGGATACTTACTATTCAGCAGGAATTAATCTGAACTTCATGTCGTTACAGAGACTTTGATAAATGTTTTTGTGAAAGTTATTGTGAAATGCTGCACTTTTTTTCAAATGTGATATGATTTGAAATGATTTGTTCTGATGGTCCCACCTGATTTACTGCACTTCTCTGCACTTTATTGATTCACACATGGTATAATTTCAACTTCAAGCATAAAAGGCATCATGGCAGAGATCTCAGTACTTCTCCTTTTTTTATTTAATCAGCACAGCCTGATATATGAAGCCTAAAGATCTGTTAAAAGTATAAAAGACTATATTTGTGAGCGTAACAAAAGTAGCGATTTCATCTCTCTTTATATCAACACATTCCCCCTTTTAAATGCATGACCTATTAGCATGGGTTCAGTAAAATCGTAGTAAAGATATTAAATAAAGATGCTAAAACCCATTAACCCAAGAAAATCTATCCATCCAAACTGCAGGTAATTACAGACACATTAGCTGAAATGTGCAGATAAATGTCTCCACACACAGGATCTATGTAAACAAAGAATAAACAAATCAATTCGCTGCCCGGAAAGTAACTCGTGACATTGATTTGAAAGAAACAGGAATCATGTGATGCATATGGTGGTATACTAGATGCCTGGCAATAAGGTGGATTAAAGAAAATGAAAGAAATCAACATTACATAACTTGTTCTGTTTCTGCTTATCGGCCAGTCGAATGTAAGCCGCTCGATCGGTGAGGGTGTCGGACCACAAAGGTCCAGAGTGTTTCAGGAAACATGGTTTTGGTTTTGGTCATTGCCGCTTCTATTACACAGACAGGAAGCCATAGATTTCCCCTGACAGCTCTCACAAACCCGACACGCTTATGGAATTTGTACATGTCGAATGATATACTGACCGAGACATGTGCTTCATATGTGTGTGTCAGAAATGTCTGCGGAGAATGTATAGCTTTCCCTCTTGAATTTCACCTTGTGTCAGTACTGCGATAAATAAAGCTAACTGCTTTTTCCTCCTCCTTCTTCTTCTCTTCCTTTATATCTCAATCCTTTCACCTACATTTACCCTACTTCTAAATCACCACCTTCTTATTTTTCTACGCGACTAATCGCCATCAATTTATTTTCCTCTTCTCGTCAAACCGTTTTCATTCACCTTTTTTTTCCATCCCTTGACACCTGCCCCTCTAATCCTCACATTTTTACCTTTTATCTTCACTTTGACCTTCTCTGCTGCCTCCCCGCACCCCTCCATCTTTCTTATGTCGTGTTTTTCCCCTCTCTTCATCTACTCCTGCTCTTCCTTTATCATTCCCATAACTCCGACATCCACTCCCGCTTCTCCTCATACACTTTTTCCCTCTTCTCTTATCCCTTCCCTTCTTCAATCCTCCTTCATCTTCTGCAGAACCATGAGAGGGAAACAGCGCTTCATTGTGCAGCTCAGTACGGACACTCTGAGGTGGTATCGGTGCTGCTTCAGGAGCTGACAGACCCCACCATGAGGAACAGCCGACAGGAGACACCTCTGGACCTGGCAGCGCTCTATGGACGACTACAGGTCAGTGAGAATGCTATATATTTGATTCCTGTATAAAATCATGAGCTATTGGTACATATTTTGCACTTGAGAGGCCAGTAGTTGAGTGCTGTGTTGAGTTGGTATTTCTGATGTTTCAAAATGATCCTGTGAGTTTTTTTAAAAAAAAAAAAAGTGCAGAGCAGCTGGTCTGTAGCGGTTAGTTATGGGTAGTATATTCTTGTAACAAAGCATGCATTTTTTTTTTTTTACAGATGTTCCTTATGAGAACAGATGTTTGCCACTTAGATTCACATCAGTAGCCTGCCCTATTTCATATAGTTATAGGCCACTGATTACTGATGGCATGCTGATGCAAAAGCTTTGAAAAAAATTCCTCAAAAGAAAGATATTGTTGAAATTTTGTCAGCGTCTGTCATCTGAAAAACATGCCTTGAAAAAACTGTCCAGATAACACGTCCTCTTGTCAACAATCTGTTACAATGCTGGCCTGCCCAGTAGTGATTTTAAATTGACTTCATCTTTAAAGCCTCCCTCCACTCAAAAGTGTTTTTCTTTTTGTTCCTTCAGTTGAATGTTTGAGCTTCACTGTGCAGAATGATGATGATACACAGTTTAAAACTAGAAGGCTGCTGAACGTGGAAAGTTTCTTTGTGTGAACCTTAAATCTGAGTTTAGGGCATGTACCTACAGTAAGAGTAGGATATGTGACATCACTACTGGTTTGGAGCCAATTGTGGTATTATTATATGTCTTAAAATGTGTTTAACAAAGTTATCAATGCACAGTAAAATGCCAAATGCGTTTTGCAGACAGGAGAAACATGAAACATCAAAAACAATGTATATAAAGTGACAACATAACATGCAACCTGAAGTAAATCCTGCCATCACCATCCAGTTCCATCATCAATAGTCAAAACATCATCACCATCATGAGCCCGTGACTGTTTACCACCCAGTGTTATCTGACAGACTCACGTTCAGCTGGCACATTCAACAGTTTTACTGGCAAGAAAGATTAAGGAATATCTGGCCTTTGATACATCTCCACCAAGAGGGGAGAGAAGCTCAGTCTCCAAAGAGAGAGGATGGAGAGGATGCTGCAGAGTGATATGATCCTTTTAAAATGGCTGAAAGCATCATACAAACACCTGCTGCTGGCTGCTACAAGGGTGGTGCGGCCCCAGTAAAATTTGATTTGCAATGAGACTTTTAATTGCAACTCCATTAAAATTTATTCAAACAGTCAAAGTTAAAGTCATACAAGGTGACTCAAGAGGGAAACAGTTGTTATTAGTGCTTGTTATGTGACGATGAGCTCCATCAGAAAAAAGTTTGGGGGGGGGGGGGTGGCGGTGAAGGATCATATTTTTAGTGCTGCATGTCTTACTGGTAAGCAAAGCAGCCTGTGACTCTATCTGCACCTTCCCCAGGACAACAGTAGGAGCTAGCGCAGATAAAGGCCACAGTGCACAGATAGCAACAGTGCCAAAGTGGGAGTAGCTGTTGATTATATGAAATATGGTGGATATATGGAGAAAAAAAACCTCAAATACTTTCTGTACTCCAGGCAGGTACACATTTTTAGAACTCAAAAATGTGACAAGTGATACAGACAGACAAGCCGCACTCAAACTGAGAGGCGTATGCTGCAAATACCTACCAAAGTTCAAACGCAATCACACATTTCTCTCCGCTGAGGTAGTGAGTAATTGCAGTCAAGCCATACAGGTTTGTCTTGAGTGTGAATGAATAATTTATGAAAACGGCACGGTATTTCTCTCTCTCTCCCTCTCTGCATAATGATGAAGGGAAATCCCTATGGTGGAAGCTACTTGCTGCATGGGGATGTAACTAAAGCAGGGCAAAAGTTTAGTATATACACACATACAACACAGACGCACACCCACACACTTTAAAGGATGGAGCTCGCGATAGAACGGCATGTTTAGCTGAATTATTAAAGACGTGATCAGACGAAAGGGTAGCTCCACTACTACGAGTCAAAACAAAGGATAGGAATCTCCTACTACGCTCAGCGTGATTGACATCTCTTTTTAATGCAAGAACTTGCACTAGGAAACAAGCAATTTAACAGACCCACGGTATATATTGAGTCATGATCAGACGAGAAAAGAACTAAATGATGGTTTTCCGTCTCTCCAAACTTTTGTCACAGTTGGAACAGCAGGTCTATATATGCAGTGTTATTTGATTCTGACATGATAACAACAAAATATCCATATTTTTCTTCTCTGAAATACCTCAAACTTTACAAAAAGATGACCAATGGCCCAGTTTCCTCCTGAAGTTTTCTGTTTCTGCCGTTTCGTCGCTGACATGTGGCCGTCTTTCCTGCGCAGGTGGTGTGCATGCTGGTGAGCGCTCACCCCAACCTCATGACCAGCCACACTCGCCGACACACTCCGCTTCACCTGGCTGCGCGCAACGGACACCACAGCACCGTCCAGACCCTGCTCGAGGCGGGCATGGATGTCAACTGCATGGTAAGAAAAATTAGCTTTTTGTCGGTTTTGCCCTCTATCAGCGGACCAAGGACTCAACACATTTGTGGCACAGATTATAGTAGCCTGTTACTGACAAAAATGATAATAAAATACGCAAATATTGCCTTTTGAGTTGCTGTTTTAGCTTAGGCCAACCCAGGTTTACAACAAGAAACACACTTAATTTGAGGTGAATTGTCTCTAAGATTTATACATGTTTGCACATTTATAAAGGCAGAAACAAGATGAAACAGTAGGTGCAACTTCTTATAAAGAATCCAGTAATAAAGTGGGACTTCTGCGAGTGGAGAAGGTGACTAGAAAGGTATTTTTTTGTCCACTTTCTTTCAAAATCTCTGTGATTCTGAATCCTCTCTCATCCCTGCTGTAAGTGAATATTTTAGATGCTGCTGTCTCGTGTTTAATGAAAGAGAATACAATAGTTTTCCTTTGTTTTTTTTGTGTGTATAATCCGCTACAGGTGTGAATACTTGGCAGATTCTTGTTTTGAAAGTGTGTGTGTGTGTATGAGCCTCCATTCTTGTGTATCAGAGAGCTTGTATGTGGTGCGTGCCTCCCACAGTGTGGCGGTGGGGAGGGATGAATAATTGACTGGGAGAAAAGACTGAGAAAGCAGCAGCAGCAGCAGCAGGAGGAGGAGGAGGAGGAAGAAGAAGGAAGAGGAGGAGGAGGAAGAGGACAGGGTGTTCCTGAGAGGTCCTGAGAGTTCACCGTCTTCCTCTGTCTCCTCCTCTTCGTACAGTTTCAGAAACAGAAATAGAAATACAGAGTCGCTGACAGCATGCGGTGCTTCATCACTGCTCGGTCTCTGTCATGCTTGTTTGATCTGCTCCGCTCTTCGTTCATTTACATTCGGTCTTATTGTGTATTCTGGACGATTCAAACACAGCTTTGTCCCGACCCTTTCTGGGCCATTTGTTTTTCTGTGAAGCCTTGTCAAAATGTAGCCACGCTTTACTGAATACTTCAACACTGTTTTCATTCTCTAGAGACAATTTTCTCTGACAAACCAAACTATTTGACTGGCTTAAAATGTTAAGTGTAGAGAATCAGCCCCTTTCTGTACTAATCAGTCTCCGAAGACTATTTCAGTTGGGGTTTCATCTTATGGGAGCCACTAAAAGTTACTGCAGACTGCAAGACTTTCCTCTCAGTATTCTGACAAAAAATCACAGTGTGTGTGTACGTTTGTGGGTTTTTTTTTTTAGCTCTGATTGGATATTATCATCTTTCATCTCAGTCTCATCTGAGGTGCTTTGGCTATGATGAAGTCAAATATGTTTATGACGTCAAGATGTGTCTTAAAATCCCTCAAATCTTAAACTTTAAGACCGGTTGTGATGGGCACAAATGGAGGAATCTCTACTGACTTGAGGGTTTTGGTCTCAAATCTCAAAACGTTATGTGGGACTGTGACAAAGGTTGTGTTGTCTGCACTAGACATAAGTTTGTTATTCATGTAATACTCAGTCTTTACAGATACTGTAATAATAACTCATCATATTTATACATTTGTAAGCATTACAATTGCTATATAAATCTGATAATATCAGATATAATTCAATTAAAAAGTTGGATACTTAGCTGCACTGGTACAAACAATTATAGGCATCAACCTTTAAACAGAATAAGGTCTGGGCTTTGCTACAAAATAACCAGCTGGTACCATGTCTTGTCTGACCACATCAGAAGGCTAAATCGTTGATGCATTTTCCAAACGGCCACACAAAGGCAGTTTGAATAGCCTGTCGTCATAGTGAGGGATGAGACACGATAGAGACATGTTAATTGTAATGGAGGAAATTTTCTCTCCTGGAAGGCATTCATGTTGTTGCACTCAGTATTGGAGCTAGAGAGAGAAGTTCAAACCCTACTACTTTCTCATCTTTACATATTTGGCAAATCACAGAGAGAAGTGGGTGTAAACGCTGGATATTTGGTTTCGGGAATGTTGCAAAAATCGTGGGACACTGGCACAGCAAAAAGCAGGTGTGATGTATATGAATATCCTGGCACCTAAAGGGTATACAGCCATGCTAGCAGCTCTGTGAGGGTGTTGTAAAGCTGCTATAATACTTTCTATTGTTACAATGTTAAGTTAAGTATTGGACAACTGAAATTTTTCTCTGACTTTTTGAAAGGTCAGAGAATCGCCAGTGATAACAATTCACCCCGAGGGGACCGTCAATGTCTGCACCAGATTTCATGGCAATCCAATAGTTGTTGAGACATTTCACTCAAAGTCACAAATGTTAAACCGTTTTGGTAGCGCTAGAGAACAAGTCAGGGGATCACCAAAAATCTTTATGATTCATTCTCTGCAGACTGTGAATGTCTGTACAAAATGTAATGGCAATCCACTCAATATTTGATGAGAGATTTCAGTCTGGACCACAGTTGTAATAAGACAATTCTCTTCAACGCTCATCTTAAATTTAGCTCATTCTGATTCACAGTTTTGAGCACAGCTGTGTCGTATTTATTGTTGCCAAATGTGAACTCCTGATTTACTGGAGTTGCTTTGACAACTACACCAATGTATTAAACATTCTTGGAGGAACTGTACATACAACATATGTGTCCTCCAATGTAGTAAAAAATAAACTCATGAATCCACAGTTATACCCCTGAATTGGATGTTAACCTGCTCTCTGTAAGGGCTTTTTGTTTTTATACTGAGATTTTTAACTCCAGTAAGCTCTGTTAGATGATCATGAAGGATTGATGGTAAAACAGCTTCAAGGCTTTTTCAGACTCTGTCAGAGCCTCAAAAAGCTTTTGATTCTGAATCAAGTAACAAGACAGTTCAGATATTGGGGAGTCACAGAGACAGAGAGCAATCAATATCAGAGTTTGCTCAACAAACATGAAAATAAAATCCTATAGTTCAACTTAAAGCCTTTGGAAAGAAAACTCCCATCTGGTGCTGAATGATTTGAATGACCTGAATGTTCAGTTGTAGCCAGTTCATGATAAAATTTGACACTTCTATTGGTGCCAGTTTACGATCTGACTCCATGTTCATTTTCAACAATAACATATGGTGTAACAGATGCTGTGTTCTTCCTCTCCCTGACCATGTAAGTGCAATTTTTATACTGTATATGCAGCCTGCATATGCATGTAAAATGAGTCTGTACAGTACAGTTAAAGGCTGAGGAGGGTCTGTGACTGCAAGAAAACAACAAAATCTATTTAGGAGAATATTCTGTCACACTGTGCCACTGCCCACCAGGATATGTTCAAATCTGTCACATATTGCGATGGCAGTTTGGAGAATTTGGTTGGCGTCTGTGTGTGTGTGTGTGTGTGTGTGTGTGTGTGTGTGTGTGTATTTCATCTCTTAAAAGACAAACAACTTGACCTGTTGGATATGGGAGTCGTTCTGGTGCTCTCACAGTGAGGAGATGCATGACTCAGCGGCTTTGCGCCAATTTTCTCTGCCTTCTGTCCTTATTACAAGCTGGTTTTGTGTGTGTGTATGTGTGTGTGTGTGTGCATGTGCGTGTGCATGTGCTCTGATCTGAGGAGGAGGGCTGTGTTTCTCTGCAGGGATTTGGCCTGAGGCTCCATGTGTCTAGTGAATATGCACACTACACGCCTTTGATTTGCCTCGTCTTGTCCTGTATACACACTTCTGAAAATTTCTCTATCTCTTTCTCTCGGTTGCTCTCGCTCCCTTTTCTCTGCCTAGTGATGATGTGCACTGCAAACCTTTGATACCTCAAATCTCCTCTTCAATTCACTCTTCGCCCCTGTAAAGCTCCCTTTCTTTCTGGCTGAAAATATCTTTGCAGAAATCTTTTTCTCTTTTTCTTTGTTACCCCTTTACCCAATGACTTGACGAAACTATTGGCCACCTGTCGAGTGAAATCGTCCTCTGTGCAGGTTACATCAGAGGTGCATTAGAAATGTATCTCTTTTAGGCCAGTATGGACAGGAGGAATGATTACCAAAAGCAAAACATGTGTCAATGTTCAAAAGGGCACCTGACTCTTTTTTTTTTTTTCCCATTAAGACTGACTTAGAAAAATTGTGATCCTATCCTTTAACCTGTAACAGAGGTCTCATATGAACAGGATTAAATGCAGGCTGTGGACTCAAGTTGTACAGTCTAGAAGTATTTGGACATTTACAGCCTTTTTTGTTATTCTGTGCTTCAGCAAATTCAATTTTAAATACAGTATAGCAGCAATGATTAGTCAATTAATCAATTAGTTGTCAATTATTTAATTAATTGCCAACTACTTTGATAATCGATTAATGGAGTCATTTTTTGAGGAAAAAAAATGTCTAAATTCTCTGATTCCAGCTTCTTAAATGTGAATATTTTCTGTTTTTTTTAGTCTTCTGTGACAGTAAACTGAATATCTTTGGGTTGTGGACTTTTGGTCGGGACAAAACAAGACATTTGATTACATCATCTTGGACTTTGGGAAACATCAACATGTTTCATCATCATCATTTTTCACCAAACAACTAATTGATTTATTGAGAAATAATCAACAGATTAATTGATAATGAAAATAATCATTAGTTACAGCCCTAAAATAAAGTAATGGATACTACATTAAAGTTCCAAGTCTCGGCTTTAATTTTAGTGGGTTTTCATCATATTCATCAAATATGATTTTGTTTGACTTCATATTTATCTATCCAATTACTTTTGAACCTCTGGGCACTATGTGTTAAAAAGGTCTCTATCTCCTGAACAGTTCTTTCTATATTGATGTAAACCTACTCAAATTACAGCTGAGACTTGGCACTTTAATGTAGTATTGATTATTTTATTTCAAATAAAGAATGTGTTGGAGCACGGAGCCTGAAGGATAAAAAATGTGTAACTGTCCAAATACATCCGGTCTGGACTATATATGGGTTTCCTGTGTGTGTCTCTGACTTGCTTGGCTGGATTGGGATAAACACTGCACGTCTTTCCTCTCTCTCCTCTCTGTCTCACCGTAGTTTTATCTGCAAGGAAGCAGTGTCTGAGCTATATTGACAGTACAGAGTGAAAGCTGTAGGCGGCTCACAGATGGCCACCTTGTAAATTTTCACCAATGGAAAGTACTTCCTGTGTGTGTGTGTGTATGTATGTGTGTCTTAGAGTAGTAGGAGAGAGCGAGAGAACGATAGTACAGGTCAGTAATTGGAGTCAAGCCATATAGGTCTGTCGGAGTGTGAATGAATAATTTATAGAAGCAGCACAGGTTCTCTCTCTCCTCTCTCTCTGTCTTTCTATGTCTCTCTTCCCTCCTCTGACTGTTCCCATAATAATGAGGGGAAATCCATATGGAAGAACCTGCTGCTGGGCGGGCAGGTAGCCAACAGAGGGCAAAAGTTTAGTGAAACACACATATACACATGAACACTGTAGATTGCCTTTTCTTAGCAGACAGAGCATTTACATTCGTAGCAGCATCAAGGAGGACTGCTGCATTTCTGCAAGAAACAGAAAGTCATCTGCCTTTCAATGCCCGGAAACCTTCAGAGTGAGAATCGCCTTCCTCGTTTCCTCATGACATCACTGCATAATCACCATGGGAAACTGTAGGGGAAGTGGTATAGAGAGAGCCATAGGGGGGTGAGGTTAGGAGGGCAAGTGGGGTGTGTGTGAGTGCGGAAAAGGGGGTGGATCATTTCCTGCACTCCCACCTCCTTTCACTCGCATGTGGGTAAGAAAACTCTCCAGGTTTGACTTCCACAGAGTTTTATAGTCAGTGAAGCTGCAAATTCAACCACTCATCTGTTTTCTTTTGGGGATGTAAACCTGCAATATTCTCCTAAGAGAACTGGACCTTTTGACCTTTTGGCATATTGCCTCATTTCTCCATCACTCCCTGCACTGCGGGTGATGACACTTTTGTTGCAGAGGAAACAGAAAAGCTACAGTAAGTTTAGCATTCCCTGCAGAGGACGAACACGTTGATCTGGTGCATTGTCGCGTTGAGTTGAATTTCCCGGCCACGTATCAGCAGACCTGGCTGCCTTCCAGATAATTTGTCTTCATTAAGGCCGGGAGTTTGGTTCAGTCCAGGTTTTAATCTGTGTCGTCAGGAAGCCAACCGTGAAGGATACGACGTATTCAGCATATGTATGTTGCTGCAACTGTGAGAGTGTTGTTATTATCGTGGCACACATGGTCAAGTTCATGTATTCAGGGTGTCTAATGGGTAGTTTTTGCTTCCAGCAAGGTGTACAAGGCAGTATGTTCAGTTTGTAATTGAGACATATAGAAATATACTGTCCCATAAAGCTATATAGGTGTGGCTGCATGAGAAGCAAAAGAAATTATACTGGTATCAATGAGGAAAGTATAACATTTAGTATTATATACTGTGTATCTCCTCTCATGACCTTTGACCTTGAAAGCACAGAAAATATTTTTGTGTGTTCGCCATTATTTAGTGTTGTCTGCATGTCTTGTGAGACATATTTTACCCTATATAGTGGTCTCATATTATGCCAGAGTGCATTATAGAGAGAGTACAACCAATGGTCAGCTAATTTATACTGTGTTTATTTTTATACGTAACATTGTGTTGCCCTCTTGATAAAATTCCCTGTATAGTGTGTAGTGAATAGTTGCTAATTTTGGACATAGCCTTAATGTAAAAGGAGATGGTGAACAGTTATCAACACTGAAACTTTGAAAAACATAAATGGAAATGTGTCAGGGTTATCTCAGCTGCTGATTCTACACTCTGCCTGAAACTTATTACACCTAATATTCACTAGAATTACAGTTTTATATGTTTGTGCTTTGTTTACATGATGTTGTAATTAATCCATAATGTAATTCTACTTCTGGACCTTCTGTCTACTCTGTGTATATTATATCTATTGTATGTCTGCCCTTTTTGGAACATTGATGCTTTTACTCTGTTGCTCTTCTTGAAGTTTTCTTCTTCTTCTTTTATGTTAAAGGTTTTTTTTTGTTTCTCCTAATAGAAGGTCTAAAGGATAAAGTGTTGTACAGATTATAAAGCCCTGTGGGGCAAAGTTGTGATTTTGTGCAATAATAATATCACACTGAATTGATGCAGTCACCTTTTTCTTGATAATGTTAGTATCATGTACTTCTTGCTGACACACCAGATTAAAATATTTGGATGTTCATACACTACTTTGTGGCTTTGATTCTGGGCTTTATAAACCACATTTACTTGACCTGAGGTGCACACACAGTCCCACGACCCATTTCTTAAAGAAACAGGAAGACAAAAACTAAAGTAAGATTTTGGGAGAAAAGAAACAATAACATACAAAACGGATATTTGGGAAAAATTATAATTAATGTCTTATTAACAGCTTAAAGCCATTATGTATAGTATTTGAAAATGTCTGACTAAAGCAACAGAATAATTTGCTTTATCACTTTTACACACGGTGGCTTTAAAACCAGGTGTTTTTGTTCTTATTCCGCCTCTGCAGGGTGATTAAACAGCAGTTTTTTGGTTTTGTGGCTCCCAGCTGTTAAAAGTGGGCTTGGCTTGTCAGAGTAATTGTCTCTCTCATCACTGCTGATCCAAGATCAGGCACTTACCAGCCCCCTCCCCTCGCTAGTTTCCTTGTGTTGCATCATATCAGTAATATCCCCATTTGTAGCACCAGTGGCTGATACAGGCCAGCGTATTGTGAGGGAAACTGGGATGTTTCCAGACCGGCTCCCGCTGCTTGTGTAATGGTTTGAAATTGGCCAAGGCTCGCGCTGTTTGTAGGCGGGGGAATGTAATTTTTTTTTTTTTTTTTTTTTTTTAAATCTCATTGAATCGCTTTCGTTTAACTGCCAGAATGAAAGAGAGATTATATCAAATCAAAATATTGTCGTCATTCTGCTTTTTAATCTCTATGCTTTTTATGGGTAATGCCTTTTCGTGCTCCCAGTCCACGTCTCTCTCTCTGATGTCTATTTTTGTCTCTGTTTCCAATTGTTAAAGTGATGGAATATTAACACACACACACACACACACACAAACTCTCTGTCCTTCTCTCTTTCAGACTGAAAATGGCAGTGCCCTCCATGAGGCCGCTCTCTTTGGGAAGATGAATGTAGTTCGACTTCTGCTTGACTCAGGTGGGTCTATAAATGTACTCTGGCAAAACAAAAACTCTGTTTTCTTGTGTGTGTGTGTGTGTGTGTGTGTGTATGTGTGTGTGTGTGTTTCCCTTGTTTCCCCTTTGTATTCTAACCTCCAGCTAGATGCACCACATGTTTTTTTTTTTTCTCCAGATTTTGGGTTGAATGTGCCCTCAGATGAACTCCCAGCTGTCTGCTGCATTCTTTCACTCTGTTATAAAATCCTGGACTTTCAGCTTTATTATGGTTTTGACCATTTCCTCCCTTCAGTCCTATTAGTAAGGAGAAAGTTCAACAGGATATAGTAGCTCATGTTTAATTTTGATGATGTCACTCGACTCAACTGGATCAAGGGTCACGGTGACAAGTAGTAACCAAAATTAACTCATCTTCCTCTTATTTGATGTTGTCACTCACATGGGGAAGTTGTGCGTGTGTCTGGTTTTCTCACTTCATGAAACAAAACCATCAACATACAGGTATTTAAAGCAAAAGCTAAAAGTAAAAAGGGGAAAATTTACATCTTGGACATTTTAACTCCTTATATTCAAAACAGATAAGAGTCTGGATACTTTTTTCCTTTCATACGGCCGCCATCCCCACCCTCTTTCCTTTTGCACTTCCTGTTCCCTGGAGGACTTCCTGTGGGTGGCCATGTTCTTTTGGCCTCGATTTTATTAACATCCTGGATCAACACAGGGCTGCACTGGTCTGTTCCACTGAACTTTAACCCCGAAGAATTCAAACATTGCGTGTCTGTGTGCAGCGTGGCGCTGGTGGGATGCAGGATGGGCAGCAATCCGTTTGTTGTCAGTCATGGGAAACGGTTGAGGATGTTGAAATATAAAGTCGGTGCACCAAAAATATCCGGTCATGTTTTGGATTTACTGGTGAGAACTGACGAATTTGTTTACTAAGCATCAAACTTCATTCTTGAACTTTGAAATAAGTGATTTGACACAGCCACAAGTCAAGGTCCACTTACTAGTTTTTTCCAAAACTTCCAACAGCATCATCTGATTACGCACACACGGATACTGAATACACATTTGCAGATTCCTGTAAATGTCAGTACGCACTTAAGAGGTTATTTTACACATGTACAAATCTGATTACGCACACACGGGCTGAGACACAAGTCTCTACAAACATTTGCAAATAATATTGCTACAGTAATGACTCCATATCATACAGTCTTCAGTCAGTTTGCTCAGTTTTCATGGAGGTGGATCTGTCAACGGGCTGTCATAATTTCATACTGTGGGACTTCTGGTCCTTGTTGGCTTAAAAGTTAAGAATAAATGTCCATTCTTCATTCATTTAATTTATTATGAAAGACAAGAAGAGTAAAATTCCATTAATGTTATAAAAATCACAAAAAAAAGAGGACAAAATGCTTAAAAAGCAAGAAGCAAAACTGGCACAGTACAGTTTAAATACAGTATACTTTAAATCTTAATCGATTTTTTTGTTTATTCATGTGTTATGGTGCACTGCAGAGTCAGCAGGGATAACATTTATTTTTCATGTGCCATGTGATCTACTGTATAAGGACAGAAAAGGGAGAAAACAGTGAGGTGATGGTGGACTTTGAGTCTAAAAAAAAAAATCCCTCCAGTATTTTTAAATTCTCTTTAAAATTCACTTAAGTAGACTTAAGTGAATTTCCCTACAAACCACTGGGTTTGTGTGGGTGATCCGGGGGTTTTGAGTGTATTTGTGTGTGAGTCTCTGTTTAGTATGTTTGTCTTGTCTGTGCTAGAACTTGAGTTTGTGTGTGTGTGTGTCTTGTATATTCGTGTGCATCCATCTATGTGTCACCGTCTGAGACTGCAGTTTAGCCTCGTCAAGTGTTGAGAGCGAGCGTGTGAACCTTTGTCCAGGGGAAACCCTGGTTTTAACCTTGATGAAAAAAGCATGTTGGCTGTTAATAAAGCTTCATGAATTCGTAAAATCCCACATTTATCCTCTGGTGACTGCGGCTCATTCATCTTTTGCTGACTGGAGTTTTGTGTCTGCTTGGGAGTGTCAGCAGATGTGGATTTCAGTCTGTGCGTGTACTGCATGTGAGTGTGTGGTTCAATGTGTCTGGGGTGAAGATGAATGTATCTTTTTTTTTTTTTTTTTTTTTTTTTTTTTTACAAGTCTGAGTAGGTTAAACTTGTTAGACAAACTCATGGGTGTTGTGGTTTGACCTTTGCCCTGCTGTTCATGTACATCAATGCTTATACTGTATTATACGTGAGTGTGTATGTGTATGTATGTGTGTGTTTCAGGGATCGACACCAATCTGAGAGACAGTCAAGGGAGAACAGCTCTGGAGATCCTGAGAGAACATCCTGCACCGAAATCCCAGCAGATCACTGCTCTTATCCAAGGTAAGACATACACACACTTACACATGCACACACACACACTTATGAGATGAATTTCACTTGAGATATTGGGTTTGCGAAAAATGTAATATTCATATACAGTAAATGTAGTGCAACATAACAAAGATTAAGGACATAGTATTCACAATTTGCAGGTGTTTTCATGCAGAGATTAAAAGCTTACAAGTACAAGAGCATAAACGGTGTCGGGTGTGGACTGTAAAAACGTGCCGTTGTTAACACGTGGATGTAGAGACATGACATCGTGGCCGTTGTTTGCAAGTGGATGTGATTCTATTGAGAAATCTTCTTTTCCAGGAAGTTTATCTTCCACTGGGGGAACAATGGCAGCTGCTGCTGTACAGTATGAATCCAGTTGATACAGTGCTGTGTAGTTAACATCCTTGATATTCTCACAATACAGTGTTCTTCCAAATCTCCTGCCATTGTCTCACTGGCATTTTGAATAAGATGGTTATCGATGGATTTCTGGAATGTGCAACAAAATGAATGGCTGTTGATTGACTGTTTTAATAAAGTATTTAGTTTCGTATGGGTAAATACTGCAGACTATTGCTTTTAATGATGAGACAGTTTTTATGTGTTGATAGAATGCTGTTTTTCCTGTCGTAGTTTCCCAAACACACCAATCACGTACGTGCACATATATACGTTTCGTTAGGTGTCAGAACCCCAATTACTACCTGCAACGGTTATAATAGATATGCAGGATGTAGTGCATCAGATAAGTGTGCATAAGTGTAATAAGATATTTAAATGTCACACACATTGTACAGCAACAGCAGGACTTCATAGCGTAGCGTAAACTCTTTATATATCTCAGTCAGAAGTATCAGGACCACCATTTCTTAAAGTTTCAGTTACCTCAGAACTTAAAGCAGAAATCTGTGATTGCTTAGCATCACTATGTGCAATATACTCAAACGTAAACAGTCTGTGTTGAAATGTGGAGCTCGCAGTCTCTACTATGTGCAGAACGTGCATTTCAGGGTGGAAATGCAGTTATCACCTTTTAATCCACAAAGAAACGAGATTTCAAACATTTTTCAGTTGAGATTTTAGGATGAGAGGAAGGATGGTTCAAAAGAGTTTAAATGTCCAAAAATTGCTTTGTGCTAAAAAGATTGCCAACGGAGGTGGTTCAAAAACTGACTGAATTATAAAAATACTCAGAAGAACCCACAGTATCTTAGGAGACAGGAGGAGGTGAACGTGCTTTTAAATATATTACATAATGTGACAAGGTGGAGGAGGAGGAGGTCACTTTGGTACACGGAGGTGGCGAGGGTGCATAAAGTCATACATTTTTCATTTTGTTATGACTTTAAAGTCCATCACATTAATCAAAGAGTGAAAAATGCACAACAGCATTTTTCTACCGAGGATCCACCTGGTCAGTCTATTTCAGGAAAAGAACAAGGTTTTCACTTTCTGGTCCCAGTCTTCCTTCATCTTCTGCCTGACATTAAAATGCTTGTTTTGCTCTCATGTTTACTTCAGTGTGTTTTGTGTGTGACCGATGATTGTTAGTTTGCTCTTCAGTCTCCGGAGACCCAAAGATTGTCCGGATTGCACCTCCTAAAGACAGTGTTGTCCTGAGGTGATTATGAGGCTCAGTACGAACACTGTAATCTGTGGCTTGGAGGCCTTCACTCTATCGGTCCTTGTGTAATCTCTGGGTTTATGTTAGGCACGTAGTTACAGATGATTTAAGGGGAGCGAGATAAAACCTGACAGAGATGGAGGGGGATAGAGGGATGAGGAGAATATGTCAGAGCCAAAATTAACAAGGAATTGGTCTTAACTACTGTATAAGGCAAAGATAGAAAGGGGAACACAATAAATCACAGGAATGCAAACAAATTGACCGCAGCTAGAAAATAACAGACAAAATGTCGACATTAAACCAGGGAAAACACAGCGATGGAACAGCCCAGAGTAATTTAGTTGTAATTGGTGATTCCAGTTTCCTATTTCATGTTTATTGCTGAAAGAATAGAGGATTTATTATTGTAAAAAAAAAAACCAGGGAAAAACCATCTTGACCTGCCCTGTTTTGATGCAGATGTTGGATGTATTTTGAACTTTTGAGTTCTCCTACTGAAATCCTGAGTAGTACAAATCAAACTCCTTCCTTGTGAGCTGAAATATTCTTAAATATGCAGTGAATGAGAGGAGTAGATGTCCGGAATTGAAAAAAGAGAAGCGCTCGTCGTCATGAATAGGACATTTGTTGCTTTTTAAATGTCAAAAATCCACACGATAGTAGATATCAGTCAGGAATAGTCATCCTCGAAATCTCATGTCAGTGAACCAGAGCTTGAAACACAGATTTGGACTTTACCATAAAAAGGAGTGTGTGTGTGTGTGTGTGAGAGAGAGAGAGAGAGAGAGAAAGGACACAGCTGTGACTTGGTGAAAAGATCAGCTGCATGCCATTTCCTGTTGGAGAGGAGATGGAAAAGGACACACACACACACACGCACACACATACACACAAAGCGCAAAAGACCTGTTCACTCAGTCGTACCAGCTGAGAGGTTTCTTGCTGCCACAGGCGTTTCGTTATGAATAGATTCTCATTTGATTTAAAGCGCTCGATTCATCCTACTGATCAGATTCATTAGCGGTTCACTTTTTACTGCCTGGCAGCAACTGGTTATGTACTACAGTGCTGTAAAACTGTCAGGCATTCTTAATCCTTCCTTTCTGACTCTGATACACATTCCCATACTCACTATAATTGTATGCAAATGTGGTTGTGTATCATAATTATGGAGTTGAATAGCCAGGATTCATAGCACACACTTTCCTAAGAAAAGACTGTGACATTAACAGGGCTCCTCATTAGGACTCTGCAGGGAATCTGTCACACGATTTCAATGTGTGTGTGTGTGTGTTTGTGTGTTTTCAGCTCCTAATGCTTCATTCAAGCAAGTTTATTATCCAGTGCTTCTGCCTCCACACCTGATCCTGCTTTTTTTTTTTCTTCTAGAATAATTCTTCTCTTTTGTTTTTTGTTTTTTTTATGAACAGCAGAGTGCTCTATTAGCAGAAGCTGTGGAGTGAATTTGCGGTGTGGAGAAAAGTGGGAATTGAATGCAGCACAAGCTGTTTACCATTCTGATGGTCATGCTATTATATTGATTGAGTGAAATGCCTCTGAAATGCTTTTTCTTCTGCCCTCCTCCTCCTCCTCCTCCTCCTCACCACCACCATCACGTTCTCTGTCAAACTCTTCTTCTCCTCTCTGTCTCCTCATTCCCCCCGTTTCCCCCAACGTATTTTCACTTTTTCCCCCTCACCCTCATCTCATCTGTCTTCTCGTCTCACCCTCCATCTTCTTCCTCCTCCCTTCCCCTGTCTCTGTAGAGTATGTGACGGATGAGATGGAGAGACGGAGTATCGTGGAGGAGCCTGTTCGCAAGTGTCCCGTCCCTGCACCTCGAACCTCTGTCCCCTCGCCCTCCGCCTCCCCCTCCCTCAGACACAAGAGTGAGTACTCGCACGCATGCACATACACACACAGACGACAAAATGGCTTTACACTGAAATCGATGCTGAAACAAACATATTTTATTGTTTTCTCACAGAAATAAGGATTTCCCTTTTAAGAAAGGGACAGAAACCAGCAGCAGAGATGTGAAATAGCAGAAATACATTTTGCATAGGGTTCAGAATACGTTTTAAGATATATCTCAACATTCCCCAAAGAATCAGCATAAACAATGTATTCACACAAGTACAGAAAATATCCTTCCTGTTGGATGAAATCCAAGGGACTAGCAGCCCAGAGAAGGAATTTATCTTTTATCCACAATTCATTTCACATTGATTTCTGTGCAGTTTTGTAGATATTTTAGAAGAAATATAATTGGAAGTATCACTGGCTTTTTTTTTTTCCTGCAACATGAACAAACAATACAATATAAATCCGGCCACGGAGAGCAGCTCCTTTAGTGGAGAAAAACTGTTATTACCTCTCTGAACAACCAGAGAGTTACCCTGTCCAGCGCTGCCCCCTGCGTTACAAACATGACATCGCAAGAGGCTGAATTCCTGCTGATCTGCTCTCCTATCTCAGTGACTGTCAGCAGATACTATAATTACCTTGATTACCTCAGAGACTCTTGGACGGAGGCGTGAGAAAGTGATTAGCGCAGTTAGCTCCTCGACGCTGTCTTGCCTGAACAACTCTGAACACATCAGCAATGTGAAGGGGAGACAGAGGGAGGTGTTTTGAAACCATTAGTTCTGTCTCTTCTTTTTTTTTTTTTTTGCCAGAGGTTGATTCTAGCAATAAATCAGACAAAGTGGATAAAGGAATCTAATATCCTGTTCCAATTTTTGTACTGTACAGTGTGTTTTGGTGGTGGGTGTCCGCCCTCCCTCCATATGTTTTCATTTAATATCAAAACAATATAATATGTAAATGTGTAATGCAGACTTTAGAATAAAATGATGCACTTTTTCAGTTATATAAGCTTATTTTTTTGCCTTTTTTTTATACCAGTAATATGTGCTCTATCACTGATGCTGTAAAAGACTTCAGATGTATTTTTTCACTCTTCCCCCCCCCCCCCCTCTCTTTTCCTCTGCTCCCCAGATGATGCTGTGACGAGTGAGCTGTCAAAACTGCTCCACGAGATCAAAAAGTGCCGTGACAGGGACTACTCCTTCGAGGAGCTCTGCCACACCATCTCTTCCCACTCCATGGACAGCTTCGGCAGCGGCAGCGGGCGGCTCTCTGACGAGGAGCGCCCCGATCGACCCAACGGCACCCTGACTCGAGGCAGCAAGGTACACAGCGCTCAGTTATGACAGAGGTGTTTGGTCTGTCGGAGAAATGTCTTCAAGTGCCTCTCGTAAAGTTCAGAAGTCACTATGTGTTACATATAGAAGCGTCTTTTTTTTTTGTTTGTTTGAAATAATAAAAATGAATTCAGGAGCAGTGATGTTCATTTAAAGCATGATGTCAGAGGTAGTTTATGTTCATTAAATATGCCAACAGAGACACAAGTTAGGTTCACAATTTTTCAAGTTTGTATTAAAACAATAGTCAGATGCCCATATGAACACTGAAACAGACTAATGGGCTGACTAATTTAGATAGCTGAAGCTTCTTATTAGCTTAAAATAAACATAGCTTTAAATAAATCTTTGCACCGAATGAGTGCTGTGGATTTTTTTCCCCCATCACTTACATTGTAAGTGCATTATGAATGCATAATGGTCAGTATGAACAGGAAGAATGATTACAGCAAGAAAAACATGTGTCAATGTTCATTTGGGCTCCTGACTGTTGTTTTAAGACAGATTTGAAAATTGTGAACCCTTCCTTTAAGTAAATGATTAGATCACAGAAAAATAGTTAGCATCAATTCTGATACTCAATTAATCATTAAAGTCATTTATCAAGCAAAATTGCCAAAACATCCTTTGGTTCCAGCTTCTCAAACATGAAGATTTTCTGCTTTTCTCTGTGTTATATCATAGTTAACTTAATATTTTTGGGTTTTGGGCAGTTGGTTGGATAAAAAAAAGCAATTTGAAGATGCCACTTTGGTCTCTGGGATTTTTTTTTTCTTTTTTTCAGACATTTTATAGACCAAATTATTAATTAATTAAAAATATAATTGAGAGATTGATAATTAAAATAACAGTTTTTTGCATTCCTTGTTGCAAAACTTTGTCATTCATGTGTTCAAGTAACAATTACAATATTTTGTACTGCTTTTGAATTGCTTCTTGACATTGATTATCAAGATACCATAAACCATTTTGTTGGAGGAGCTGTTTATATACTATAATACACCTGAACAAAAGCACCTTCATCTGTTGGTATGTTATCACTATCATGCATATGGCAACTTGGCAAACAGAAAAAAACACTCAAGCAACCTGTTTCTGCAGCCTTTTCTTAGCATCCTCTATTTTTGAAAGACATTTTATTTCACTACAAAGGGTCCAGATGTGCTATCGTACTGTATGTGTGTAAGGGGGGGACACACTCCTTGGTTGCTTGTACCTTTTATTTCTCTACAACAGGGGGCAGTATCAGACAGACAGATGCCACCGAGCCGCTTCGTCTTATTCAGTATTCACATGTTGTTGCTGAAACACAACAGCTTCTGTTTGTTGTTTGCCTGAATTTGTTTAGAATTGTAATTATTGTTTGCGCTCAAACATCCGTTCATAGCCGGCCCAGACTTTTTTTTTTTTTTTGCTTTGACCTTGCCTCTTCCAATATGGAGCCTTTTTTTTTTTTTATACTGAAATACTCACTTCCTCTCTCCACATTCACTCAGTCACACACAGAGAAGAAAACTGATTAGACCTTATTGGTTTGAAGTGCAGGCAGGTGAGGGGTGGTGGGGGGGATGAGAGGAGGGGGGTTGGTACAGTAGACTCGTATCAGCTGACCAGAGAATCACAGCTGCAGTTTATTTCTAACAGCCAGCACAGCATGATGTAGAGGCTCTGAGCTTTTTCAATTCCACCGTCCACAACGTCAGACGCTCTACAGGACACAGAGGTCATTTATCACACTGACCCCCAACCCCACCCCCTGCCTGAGCCTTTAGACCACACACACACACACACACACACACACACACACAGATACATACAGAAGCATCCAGAGAAATGCGATTGTTTGTCTGTGCTCCTCGCTTCCGCATCACAGAACGTCTGTTTTTATTTTTCTTTCTATTTCTCTCCCTTTCACTCACCTGCAGCAGCACACACACACACACACACACACACACACACACACACACCTCAATGGAAGGAATATTGTGACACTGATCAATAACTAATCATTTTCTCCATTACTGTAATAAGCTCAATATGAAAGCAAGCCAGAGCATGTTTACAGACAGTGCAGCAGGCGTTAAAACCTGCGGAGTCGTACACACACACGTGCACGTATGCGCTTAGAGCACACACACACACACACACCTCTGCTCACTTAGGCTGTAATTATCTCAATCCATCTTGTGTCCCTCTCTCTCTCTCCCTCTCTCTCTCTGTAAGTACCAATTTGTATTCTATTACTGACACTCTGCGTGTATGTGTGTTTATGTTCCCTCTGGCTGCTGTCTGTACATGTGGCCGGAGCCATTAATGTGATTCGCTGTGTCTATTACACATGAATAAAACATGCAACAGCGCACGCAGAGGAAGATTGCACATTGCGTCGGTACCCGTTGTGTGTAAAACGAGCAATAACGGAAGTGCGCGTGTGTGTGTGTGTGCGTGCCCTGTATGCAAAAGGAGTACATACAGGATGTGTGTTCATTAAGATTAAAGCAATATGTGTTTCTGAGAGTCGATGCCGCTGGTTTACAGACACTTTTTCTTCTAATGTGCAGGATTTTAAAATGAAACCATTTTCTAAATGAGCACCAGGGCTGCAACTAACAGTTATTTCCCTTATTATTTAATCTGTTGTCTATATTTCAGATTAAACATTCAGAATATTTATAAGTCATCAGTGTAGTCAGGAAATCATCACTATATTTCTACACCTGCTTCCTTCTAACTGACATTATCAAATGTATTATTTTGACCATCTATGCTACTGTATAGATGTAAATTCATGATGGCACACACTCAAACATATACTCACACCTTTGCTATCAGTGAATATAATCCTCAGTGTTACATATAACTAACCGTTGTCTTTAATGTCTTCATTGAAAATTAAAGACAAATGTCAGGAAACAGACAGAAATGCCCATCATAATTCCCCAAATTCAAGGTGACATCATCTAATCACTTGTTTTGTCCCGTAAACAGTCCCAAACCCAAAATGTACTCAATTTACAGAGATATAGAAAACATGAAAGTTGAAAATTCCCATACAAGAGAGTCTGGAAGTAGAAAAAGTTTGGTATTTTAGCTTTATAAATGACTTAAATCGATAAATAATCGATGATCCTTTTTTTTTTCTGTCAATTGACTAGAAACAGTCCCAGTTTTCCTAAAACTTTTGCAGGGTTGAAATGTCTCCGAAGCACTGTTAATAAAGAGAAACTTTGGTATTTTTCAACCTGGACCCTATTCTCCCATCTTTTTGTGTCCAAGTGACTAATGGAGACAATTTTTTGAAATTGGTCCAGTGTTGAATGAGAGCTCTTCAGCCAGCAGCCGCAAAACGGGCTGCAATGTAATCTTGTGGGGCAATCACACCCCGTCAGTGAAAAAAGTGCTTCTTCTCGCCATTGATAGGTTGAGATTGTTATTATAAGTGTCTGACAACATTATGGAAAGGACCATACATAGAAATAAAATGTTTTTCTTTACTTTTCGCTTGATCCGGTCTGTTTGTTATTGTGTCTCACTGAGTCTCACTGAAGTCTCGTTCTGAAATCTCGCAAGAGTTGAGTTGGTGAGAAAAGTGCCGGGAGGAGTTTGCTGCGTTGGAGTACAGAAAGCATAGCTTAGTGTTATCTAAAAGAAGTCAGTGGACGTACATTGACAGTGTGCTGCTGCCCCAGAGGATTACATTGCAGCCCGTTTCACGGCTGCCAGCTGCAGCTCAATACTGTTGTCCCCATTAGTCACTTAGACACAAAAAGATGTGAAAATAGGGATGAAAAATATCAAAGTTTCCCTTTAAGTGTGAAGAAAAAAATATACGTTGCATACATTTGTGTTAGGGCAAAATATTTTGGGGGATTTACTTTTGTAAAAACATCCAAAAGTCTATTTATGTTAAGTTTTATCTTTTAAATTTAAAAACTTGTCAATTGGATAAAAAAAATCAGTATACAAATATCTTGCAGCATAAACACTCTGAAGAGAATATATTCATCATTCACATCACACTTATCAAAGATCAAACATATTTTTTTTACATTTATTTTGCCATTTCATGTGAGTGACTAATCAGCAGCTGTTTTGCATTTTGCACTTTTTTGCACTGTTTACTTTGAACTGCAACAAACAATGTTCTTCCAGCAGGAAGCAAAACACATTTTTTTTCTGTGTATGGTGACATTATTAAGGTGAAACTCACTTTAAACCAATCTGCCCTTTTAAAAAAGAAACAATCTGGGTATTTTCCAGTAAAACTCAATAAAAAACACGATGATGCTTAAAAATATTGCTCCAGAATCAATTGAGGTCAGGGGTTAATCAGATCTGTGCTTTCTTCCGGGATTTGAGCTGAGTCTATTGTTCTCATGCCTTCAAAAATATACTCACATCCTACTTTGGTTAAGTAGCAGAGATTCCCAAAATAGCAATCTTCCCCTTTAAGAGTTTTCCAGAGACAACTGATGTAATATTGATCAGTTATGCAGTCCTCAGTGATGAATAATGAATGCTGTCCTTTCTATTGAATATTGGCAGCACTGCTTGGGTGATATCAGATTTTTAATGAAAGGATATACTGTATCTGCCTATTGTTCATGCATACAATGCAGTATGTGAGGACTGCAGTCCGTTTTACATCAATCAATATTCCAGCGTTGCAGAGGTCTCTTTGCTATCTTGAGCGAAGGGTGACCTTTTGATTTCAGCCTCATTTTCTGCCTCCATCTCCAGCCTTGCTGCTGGGTTTTTTGCTCTTCCCATCTGTCCCTCTCTCTCTCTGTGTATCTTCTCTTAGATTAATTTCTCACAATTTTTCCTCTTGCTAAAGCTTTCTAGCTCTTCCTCCTATTTTTTTTAACATATCCTCCAAGCTTCCTCCACTCTAAATTCTCTCCTTCTTTTTTTTTTTTTTTTTACTTTCTCTCCACTGTGAGACTATTTTCTTAAACCTTGCGTCTAAAGAGGATTCTCTCATCATGATCTCTCGGCTCTCTGCTTCACTCTCCGCCTGTCTCCTCTTATATTGCTACTGAAAGCTACATATCAGACACCGCGGCGATATTGCTGTGTCTCTGTAATCTGTTGTGACCTGCGTCCTCTGATGCATCATATGGTTCACTGAAATATCAGGTGGGCTGTATCTGCCCTCTGACACATCATGCCACAAAGCTCATCCACACACCTGCCTCCTGGAAGCCAAACAGCCCCAGGAAAGGACACTGTGTGCATGTGTGTTAAAGTTGTTCTGTTGTTCCTGAACCTTCCTTACCTTTCTCACCAACTCATTGGCCCAGAGTAACGCACGGAGCTGGAGTGTCAAATGTTTCAGGAGTTTTACCAAAGTGTCTGTCTGTATCTTCACATGAGGGAGTTTGAGACTGAATACTGCAGTATATTTTTGTCAAGAAATGTTGAGTTATTGACCTGCAGAGTTTTCTTTTTGCTGTAACCGAAGACTCCATATGAAATTAAATCACTAAAAAGATGCATAATGTGTTTATACTAATGTGTGTTCATTGTTTGCTTTGACTCTATTAACCTGTTTTTGCAGAATGTGCTGCATCTGTTTGCTTTTTTCTTTAATATTACCAACTTAAAGTGCCCATAATCAATATTAAATTACAATAATTAACAATAAATAAAATTACTATGTGTAATATGAAAGCTCTCACTCATAATGTCCAGCCCTCAGAACTCTGCACTTCCCTTCAACTCAGAGCATTTTAGCATCTTTCAGGTCATTGTTTTGGTCTCATAAGCATCATTTCCAGCCACAGCAGGCAGCTGTTTTCAGCAAAACCGCTCTGATAAACCAACTGTACGCTACCTGCCCAAACAGCAGACAGACACAGTTAGCTGTAGACTAGCAGGTGAATGTGGTGGTGCATTTAGCAGCTTAAAGAGCCAGATATTACACCCAGGAGTTGTTGGAGACCAAAAAACGTCTCCTAAAAGGAGAGTAAATATTGGACTTATATGGCCAGAAACAAGACTCCAAATAAATGATAATGTTGCTCCATGTCTCTATATGTCATGTTCACGTGTAAATAGACAGCTGACCCAAAAAAATTAATCCTGATTTAACTTTGCCGTTGTCTAAAATATTAGCTCTTTGTTTCATTTCCCAGTTCTTTGCTCTTAGATAATGTAAGCACAGATGAATCTTGTCAGGGCACATAGATCCTCTGACCTTTGACCTCCTTAATGATTGTTATTGTATGTTGGTGATCTGGGAATTGAATCCTTCTCTACATTTTTACAGCGGCCGACCCCGCCTCTCGCTCCGGCCCTGGAGGAGGACGAGGCAGAAAAGAGTTGCGGCCCCACTGGATTCTGGGAAGCCCTGACGCCCTGCAACGGCTGCCGCAACCTGGGCTTCTCCAGCCTGTCGCAGGTACACACACACACACACACACACACACACACAGCTTTACTCACTGAAATTACAAGCAAGTGATATTGTGCCATTGTTCCGAGCGAATACTTTCACTGGTTACCTTGGGAACACAGCGAATGAGCCTGGCAGCTCTTGATACTCTGTTCAGTATCTGTCTCTTTCTTGCTCCCATGTGTGTGCTGTCTATCTGCCATCTCCACATTCTTTCTCTCCTTATCAGAAATTTCTAAAAAATCTCCTTGTCTTCCTGTTTTTTAAAGCTTCCACCTTTCTGAATGAGACTTGGTTCATGAACTTTAAATGAATAACATTCAACCGAATAATACCTGAAACAATGACATCACATGAAAGATTAAAATGAAATCTGGATATTTTAGCAGCAAGTAGTAAAGTAATACAAAAGAATATAAGTGTGAATTTAAGGGTTTGACTCATATTTTATATTTAGAAGGACAAAACCAACAATTTTTCTTTCAGACAATCAAAGTGAAAGATTTAAGTTCAGAGTACATATATAATTGATATTTGGTGTCTGATTTATGATCTCATCAACCCACATGAGCACACAGTACGTCTTATAGCTTATTACAATAAGACGATAACAGAAGAAACCAGAGTTACAGCCTACAGGTGGATGCTGGAGTTGAAGGTCTGGGCCCTGTTCTGCAACGGTGGCTTAATTAAATTAATTTAGGCTGACATACTGTTATCAGGTTAATATAATCCTGTTAATTCTCATCCAGCTAATTCGGTTCTTTGAATGCAGTTTGAGGACTGACTGTTCCTTGATGAAGTTATCTTGATAAAATTTAATTGTGATACATCATCCGATCATATTAATGTATCAATAACTTGCGTTTTCTCATCTTAAATCATAATTATTTCAACATTTTTTCATTTTGAATCTAAGAAAGTGAGACGTTTGTGTCTGAAAATGATGACTGGGGTTCACCTTAAAATGTCTTGGTTAAGATTCAGCAATAAGCCTGCACTTTTGCAGGTTTGGGCTTAGGGACTTGTTGCTCTGACAGCAGTTCCAGATGGATTTTAAGACGTCTTCAAAGAACCAAAAAATCCAGACTCATGTCAAATCATCAACATTGTAATCCGGATGACTGTAGAGCTAATAGGACTTGATGTTTCAATCCGTGTGGTAAGTTGGCACTCTGGGTTTGGAGTGGTGAAAGGGATGGTTAGGTACATCATCAGGGTCATCAGGTGGACACCTTCCCTCCTTGACGTGTCACTGATAAGCCTACGACATCTCGAGGGGGCTCAACGGTGATACCTGGCATCCCAGGTACACCCCCCTCAGCTCCATACCCTCCTATCTTCTTCTTGCAGCCCATTTGTTGTCTTTCCTTTTAATCTAAAGCCAATTGCTGTTTTTTTCTGCTACATTTGACAAGGACTTGATTGCTTGTTGGAGGGAGCGACCCCTCACCCCCATTTTTCAACAAACTGATCGCTGATAGCTGTAACAACAAATCCACTGCATCCCGCTTCTACAGGGAAAATCTTGGTCTTCCAGCCATTCTGGGCAGCTTCAATTGCCAGTTAATAGTTCTTGGTCTTTTTCCTCTCATAAGCTTCTTCAGCACCATCTTCCCATAGTACTGTCAATTCCACATTGTATGCCAGCTTGTCTGCTGTGGACCACAGGACCATTTCTGGCCAGATTGTTGTAGCCACAATGTCTGGGGGAAACACAAGCTTTCTTTTCCCCAAGTCCACGTCCATTTTCCAATCTCGAGCAGCCTGCAGAATGCTTGCGTCCTTTGATGTTATATGGTGCTCTAGAGGTTGGCCTGCTGGTACAAATAGTGTGAAGTGGACATTTCCTGCTGATGATGGTGGGAAAGCATTTGTGGTGGTTTGCCTCTGTTCCAAGATTGATGCCAGCTGTCTGAGAACTTGGTCATGCCGCCAAGTGTAACGCCCTTGAATGAGGCTCATAGTGCATCTTGTTAAAATGCGCCTTAGTGATGCAGGTGTTTGATAAAGGGAGTAAACATGGTCTTTTCCTATCAACATTCTTTCATTGTGAATCTAAGAAAGTCAGACATTTGTATCTGAAAATGATGGTTGGAATTCACCTTAAAACGTCTTGGTTATGATCCAGCAATAAGCACTTTTGCAGGTTTGGGCTTAAGGACATCAACATTGTAATCTGGATGATCAGCATCATCTGCAGCACAGACAGAACATTTGACAACCAAAAGACCATTTAATTACAATGGGAATACTGGATATGTGTGTCATGTATGAGTGCATGCTCGGAGTGACAATAGCTGTTACTGCATCTACTCTACATGTGCATCTACCAATATATAATCCAGGAAAATGTCAATAAAAATGTAGAAATGAAACTGAGAAGGTATGGATTACTGCGCAGCATTATGAGGATGTGCAAAATTGGCACTGACAAAGAAGATGGAAAAAATATATAGTGTTTAATATATTTATGAGCTCGGGGCCTACAGCAGTAAGTTGCACTTGAACAGATTTATGCATAAAATCTACCCATTTTATGAGCCAAAATAAAACACGAGTCTCCTATCCTCACTAACATAGACTCCATATATTTATCCTCCTTGTACCCCCCCAAAAATATTGATGTTATGTGGTCAGTTATGCACCCGCAAAAGGTGACAAATCAAAAATGTCTGTGCAGCAAGTGTATACATACATTGTATACATCTTTTCTCTTCCCCTTCTCCCTTTTAATCATACTTTTTATGGCTCTATTAGTTCTAATGTTTTTATTTTTAAACATTGTGTAACTTTTTTCTGTTAAAATCGGTTAAATGCCATGCTGTGTCTGAACAATGAAGACATCTTAGACGTAGCTCTACTGTCACAGCAAATGAGGAAAATGCTCAGGTTTGACATCAGCGAAATCCTGTATTTATTGCCCTAAAGGGAAAATAACTAATAAACTCCACGAAGAGGAAGCTGAACTCTCCAATGTCAGATATTTTGCATCTCATTTTATAGGCATCCTGGGAATGTTATACTTACCCGATTGCTATATATAACATTGGCTAAATATAACAGTTACTAATGTTGTGTTGCATGAGTTGTGGATATTGAAGTTTAATTGACTAGGGATCCTTTTTCACTCGTCACCTCTCCTGCCAGTGTGTGAAGTATCCTGTTGTTTTGACCGATTCTACAACAGTGAACAGTTCCTACTACCTCCTGCTCTCCTGCTCGATCTTTCCTCTTTCCTCCCTCCACCTCTACCCGCCCCCCCCACAGCCCCACGTGCTGTGTACATAAATGTGGTTAAGTGTGTGCAGATGAGGGTGTTTAGCGGTGAGATACACGCTGGCTCAAACAGCAGGACACCTGACATTTATAACACAACAGACCCTCTGTCTTGTATACTGGCAGCCTGCCTGACTGCCTGGCACACTGCCTGGAGAGGATCGCACCTGGATCAGCGTGTGTGTGTGTGTGTTGATGCCTGGGAAGAAAAAAAAAACATTTTACATTTTAGTTTAAATTTTCTATGTTTGAGGACACCATGAGCATGTGGGTATATACAACATTTTTGATGGCATCAGCTTCGGTGTGTGTGTGTGTAAATGTGCATCCAAATTTGGCATGGCATCATTTTGAGTTTGTGTGGGTGGCTTTGTGTGTGTGTGTGTGTGGGTTTAATAGAGAACGATACTGTAGAGGATGGGAAGAAGAGAGTGGGAGAGAAATGGGAGTTGTTATAGCATAATTAAGTTAGCACTATGCTAATTTGCCCTGTGTAGTTGTGAATAAACTGAGTTAGCATAAAGAGAGAAGCTGGTGCATTCCCTCTGAGAATGAATGGACCCAGTGAAAAATGTTTAGTGCTGCAGTTGTTTCCATCATTTTCATCTCAACCCTTTGTTCTGATCATCCCACATGAGATCTGTCAACCTAATTCTTCTTTAGCTTGTTTTCCACCATCCCTCTCTATCCCACGTTCATCTCTCCCCATGTGTTAATCTTGGTATCGATTGTCTGAGATTTTCAGTTTGTCCAAGCTGTCACTCAGGACTGTCAGTCAAAGGACTGGACTTCAACAAGTCATTTAAGAAAGATTCCTACACTAAGAGCCTGAGATTCATAACCTAAAAACTGCAAGTTAGATTGATGTCTTTTGGATTTATGTAAAGCTGAAGAAAATGTATGTCACTCACAATATTGGTTTAATTCATTTTTTAGTATTTTATTTATATTGTGTATTATGTAACCATCCTATTTTAAAGCCCCCAATATTTTTTTCTTTCTTAATATGTGTGATAGAGTCGTACATGAATGCACAATTCTCTGCCAAAGTTAGTTTTGGTTATTTCAAATGAGTAATTTTCTGTTCTTTTAGTTTTGACTATGCTTGTCAAATCAAATCTGATCTGATCAGACCACACACACAGTCTTTAGGAAGCAGATAAACTTAGTTTTGACTGACTTGGCCAGACTTACTGACGTGCCTCAGTTTGATATACTGTACTTGGTAGCAAACAGTTGGTTATTTACACATCTAGCAAATATGGCGCAACATTAACATGTTTGTCACCTGTTGATAGTCATTCTTCTTTTAGCTCTACTTTGGTCTCCACCATCTCATGAGAAAAATGTCTCTAGCTGCTAAATCCTTCATATGTTCACCTTTGTTTTTCTGCCCTTTGGTGCTGCACAGGTAGCATACAGACGGTATTTGCAGTCTGTCAGGAAACTATGCTGATAAGAATGGTGAGAGTGAACCAAAACAGTAAAGTTGTGGGTTGGAAAACCAAAACAATGAGCTGAAAGATGTTAAAATGCTCCATAGAGCCTAGTGGAACTGCAGAGTCTCTTTGGATTCATCACAAAGAGTGGGAAAAAATATATTATAGCAGCTTTAATGTTAGCTTTAATTTTTGAAACCAAGTTCTCATGTGCTTTAAATTTAGTAAGTGTAATGAGGAACTCATTTGCCAGTTTATAAGGTACAAAGCTCTCAGTATTATGCAGTACAGTTCAACAGCTCCACAGACTACAGCCTCCAAAATGACCAAAAAAAGAACAATTCAACATAAACTAAACATTATGACCCATCATGACAGTAGGATTTATTACAGAGGTGTTGTGTTAGCCTGCTGGGTGGGCGTGATAAAATGGCAAGTCTATCCTTCTGTATTTGTTTTGTGTCAGTGAGTGTGCACATGCCTAAGCAGGTGCACACACAATATGATTATTAGTGATTATTTGAGTGTGTGAGTGTGTGTACACAGTACACGTGTCACAGACTGTGCTTTGTATTAGATTAGCCAGAGTGCACTCTGTTCCAAAGTATGTCATTACTGTATGTCACATGTTTACGTTTTGTGTGTGTGCACATGCGGGCAGACGTGCTTGCATAAGGAAGCTTCCCCTTTTGTGAATTTTTGTCACCTACCATGGGTTTCCTCCCACCGTTGCCATGTGAGCGCTGACTGGCACCAAAGTTTATGTGGAGGAGGTTTCCTCTGCGACGTCGACTTAGAAAAATAAGTTTAGATCTCACTGGTGGAAACCTTGAAAGCAGAATAGAGAGAAATAAATAAGAGAAGGATAATGAACAAATGTAAGAAAAACACTTAGATAGATGGAGGTCGGCAGGGTTGCTAGGCAACACAGAAATTCATGAGATGTCAGACGTGGGATGTCCACCATTGACAAATCTCAGTCACCATCAGCATGGATGCGTCAGAGCACTGTGCACGCACAGGCACGCACACACACACACACACTTGCACACGTCAGCACTTCCTGACTGTCTTCAAGCTTCATTCCCTTCCTTTCACCTTTACTTCTTCCTTCCTGTTTTTTTACCTCCATCTCTCTTCCTCCACACTCCACACTCTCTCTTTCTCTAGCTGTGTTTTCATCTCTCGAGTGTGTGGCTTGGTGACCTTTTTTTTTCTTTTCTTTTATGTGTTTCATGATCTCACTAGAAAAGGAGCAAGCAGATGTTTTGGGAGAAAGCTGGCTGGTAGATTTGACATTTCAGTGACACATTTCCTGTGCACTGTGGTTTTGTGCTTTAGGTAAATGAAATATTTAAATGAAAGAAGGTTAATTATAGAATTTGACTGTTATTTTTCACCCCACTTTCACTTATTGTTTTACACAGAATATTTACAGCAACAAGATGGTTGTCACAATCAGTATGCTGTTATGAGCTCATTATAAAACAGAGTAATGAAAACGTAAAATAAAAGAACTAATAGTAACATATTGATAATAATAATTATATAAAATATTACATCAAGAAGGGACAGGGGAAAAGAAAGGAAAATAAAGACATAAGTAAAACAAAAAAGATAATAGTGAGTCAGTGCTGTCTGTCAGTAGCACACTGTGCACACAGTATTATGCAGAGGTCACATTTCATGTTGTGTACGGGAAGGGAAGGAGCAGGCTCTACCAGTAGGCTATATCCTCTAATCTTTGTTAGGTGGAAAGTTAAACCTTTTGACACAATCAGAAAAGGGAGCCTCACTTTCAGGAACGTACTGGATGAGCCCTTTAGATTGAGTGTATTTTTTCCAGGTTAAGGAAGTAAAACATATCTGTAATCCAACGAAAGTGAGAGGGAGGATTTTTGGCCTTCCAGTTAAGCAGTATCAGTCATCTTGCCAGCAGGGTTACAAAGGCTATAGTGCGCTTCCTTGATGCAGACAGAAAGGAAGAGTCAGAGAAACCGAACAAAGCTGTGAACGGATTTGGTGCAACCCTTCTCTTAGATAATGTCTGAGATAGTTTTAAAAATCTCTGTCCAGCAGTTACTCAAGGCTTAAAGTAACTACTGGACAGAACATGTGTATGAGATTTGCCGGGAAATGCTGACAGCGATTACGTGCAGGAGAAATGTTATTCAAGATTTTAGATAATTTTAGATAATATTGGTGTAATGGGTGCGGTGCACAGTTTTGCATTGTATAAAAGCATGTCTTGCACAAATAGAAGAATTATGAGCCCGATGTAAAATATCAGACCATGGTTCATCAGAAATTTCTTCTCCCAAGTCTTTTTCCCACAGGGCCCTAATGGGGTTGTGGACGTATTTGGTGAATTACAAACCAGTGAAATTAATCCTTTAAATGGCTTGACTGGTGTCAAGAAGTCATAAAGGTGTGTGTCCATAGGTAAAGCTGGAAATCCAGTAAATCTAGAGCCGACAAAAGAACGGACTTGCAGATATCTGTAGAAATGTTGCTTAGGTAGTGAGTATTTATCAGAGAGCTGTTTAAATTAGACAAATACATTATCGATATATAGATCTTTAAATTTACAAATACCTAACATGGACCAAAGTAAAAAAGCATCATCTACAAGAGAGGGTGGGAAAACGTGGTTTGAAGTCAGAAGGGCATTTAAGATTCCAGTATTAGCAGCCCAATAGTGGAATCTCAAATTCGGTAAAGCCAACCCTCCAAGGGATTTCAGTTTTTGTAAATATTGTTTGTGCAGTCTTGGTGTTTTCTTATCCCACAGAAAGTCCAGGATCAAACTGTCAAGCTTATGGAAGACAACCTGAGTGAGTAAGACTGGAAGAAACTGGAACGGATATGAGAATCGGGGAGGAACACGCATTTAGCTCTGTAAAGGTCTTTCAATTTAAGCGTGACCTTGATTCCCAAATAGGTGAAGTTGTCATTTGTAATTTCGTAGGTAAATCTGTGTAGGGGAAATTGCTTTGCTGTGTGGTTTATAGGAAACATCTCACTTTTGCTAATTCATAGCTATAAATATGACCAAATGATTGAAGAGCGGCCAAGCTGGGTGGGATCGAAACAAGACAGGTTGGACAAGAACAAAAGCAGATCATCAGCATAAAGGGAGACCTTAACATTTATCCTGTATCTACAAATTCCAGAGATAGCAGGGTCAGATCGAAGGGCTATGGATAGGGGTTCAATGGCAATGGCAAATAGTAGGGGGCTTAAAGGGTAACCTTGGTGAGTAGAGCGAAACAGGTGAAAGAAGTCAAACTTCACAGCATTAGTTCTGACAGAGGCCTGGAGACATGAATAAAGTAATTTAATCCAAGAAATGCATCAAGAGAGATAAGTGCTTCCTGAGTGTTTGAAGTTGGGAGGTGATAAATAGTGCAAACACACATCTAAGATTAGAGAAAGAATGCCTTTTATGGATAAACTGGTTGGCTGAAATTATAAATGGAAGGGCAGATTCGCCTTAAATCTGCCCTTAGCTAACAGTTTTGATAACAATTTGAAATCTACATTCAAGAGACTTTGGTCATCATGAGGTACAGGGAATTAGGTGTTTGCCCTTCTTTAGCATAGGAGAAATATTTGCAAGCGTAAGGGTTTGGGGAAGGCAGCATTAAAAGATTCATTATGCATGTCCAAAAGTAATGGAGCCAGCTGATGCCAATTATTTGTAGAACTCTGATGGGAACCCATCTGGCCCGGGGCATTTCCTGCTTTGTAGGGACGACACTGCAGTATTAAGCTCAGAATTAGTTATTGGTTTCTTAAGTTCCTCACGAGCTGAACATTCAAATGATCAAATTATCAAAACTAGGAGAGGATGATATATGGTCAGAAGAATACAAAGACATATAGAATTGTTTGAATACATTATTAATTTCAAAAGGGTCTGTAGTTTTATCTGCGTCAGTCTGAATCTGAGGAATTTGATGAGATGAGGCCGTCTGACATAACTGGTGTACCGTGTTCACAGAAGGAAGACCTTGTTAGTGGCATCCTGTGACGAAAGATGTTCCATATATATTTCCGGAGACTGAGAGGTGGCATATAAAGTGTCAGGTTAGGAAATGTGAAAAACCAAGGAAGCTAGTTTCTTTCCTATGTTTTTTCTTATGCCTGGTATATGAGATTATTTCATAATTTCATAATAAATTTGAAAAAAGAATAAATTAAAGCCTAGATAAAGAACGTCCTCCCAACAAACACCACGTAACTCATATTTGTGGTTGTGAAAAGTTATTTCTTTAACACCACAACACATTGAAAGCATGTATTTCTTTTATTTTACTTATTATCAATCGATCAGCTTTTTATTCTGTCGATTTTAATTACATTTTTCAGTACACCGAACTTTAAAATTCGAATTTATTATCCTGCTCTTTCTCTTTATCTTCCTCTTATCTGTTTCTCCTTTTTCCCCCTCTCTGCTCTTCTCTCTCCTCTCGGTGGGATGTGGTGCAGCTCTGTGTTTACAGTTAGTTCTTGTTAATGGCTTTATACCCTGTAGACTCTGCAGCTATAGACTGTCTTCCTGTCATCCTAATCTTCAACACACACACCTATGGCTGCTGTCATATATGTTTTCTCCTGAAATAGATTGACACACACACACATATGCTGCCCTTGAGCACATGAAGATGTTCTCCGTGTGTGTGTGTGTGTGTGTAGTCTGACTTCCCACTGGAGTTCAGATATCTCGTTGTCCTTGAGGTAAACAGGAAAAGGGAGAAAAGATTGGAGAGTGGAAAAGGAGCATCAATAAAGAAAGACCTCCAACAGGAAATACTATGTCCTGCGGTATTTGTACAGCATTAAAACACATCCCTACCTCAGGAGGTGGAGTGCTCTTGAGCAAGGCATTAAGCTTAAAATGCTTCCATAGTTGTAGAAATAGTTGTAGTGAAATCAGGTAAATGTATGTCATTATTTAGTATCAGTGTGTCAGGGCAATAACGGACAAAACATACACACAGGTGACAGTGAGAAAGGGAACATTTGCTTTGTGTATTTATGTATAAAATGATCAAAGATGGTGTAATAAGGCTTTTCTGTCACTGATATTTAAACAGAGCAAACACTGAAACAATTAGCGGTTTGCTCAGTTCATAAAGATCGTGCTTGTGACTTCATTTAAAGTTATTTTCTATATGAAACACTGTCTTGTGGTCCCAAATGACTTGTAAATATTTTAAGCTAATGATGTTAGCACACAGTTGCTGTTTCTTTCCAGATTCTTGCTCCTGCAACATGATTATGGAAGGACAGGTTTGAAAAAGAAGCTGTTTTTTTGTAAATCTGAGTGATTTATACATAACTAACGCAGGTAATAAACTTTGTTGAGAGATACTGAGGTATCTGCAGGGTGATTTAGAGTTACCCTACAGGGATCAATAAAGTTTAATTTACTCCGGAAAAGTAAATTTAATTTACACAGGAAAAGACCACTTCACTGTAAAGACCATATTTGGAGACCTCAGCAGGTATTAATGAAGACATTGTGGAAGTCACAGGCAATCACTCAGCGTCACTTTAATGCTACAGACCATCTGATCCAGTCATGTGGAGGTTCAGCGGTGCTTAGTGGATTTGTCAAGGAGAATGACTTTGTGACAGATAATTTGGGGTCTAATGTCCCACTTCCTCCTCTTCTTTCTGTCCTTTCTTCCTTCACCTCACTCCTCATTTCTCTTTCTTTCATCACTTTCGATCTTTATTTCTCTGTCCGGCCGAATCGAACATCTACAGGCGATTCAATCTTTCCATACAGATGGAAGCAGAAACACCAAAGAACAGTTTGAACTAGGTGATTTTATGTGTAAAGGTAAGGTCTCAGGAGATGTTACGTGAAACTAATTTTAACAGTCTGAGTGCGAAATGTTTTTTTACCTTTAAAAAATATGTACAAGACAGATATAAAGTAGATTTTAGTGGTTAAAATTACAATTATTTACAATACCTCTGTGTAAAAAATAAAGAGACAGTGCTTTTCCAAGTCAGCACATCACAGCATTCTCTATATATTTCTCTCCCCCTAAAACAAAGCCCATCAAAAACAAGGGCAGATCAGCTGTCATGCTGTGCTGTTAGCACATCAGTAAGGGGTGTGTGTGTGTATGTATGTGTGTGTGTGTGTGTGTTCAAGGTTGATGTGAAAGCAATGGGGAAGCAGTGAGCATCTTCTAAAGCAATTCTCTGTATCATCATTGAGATATAAAAAGCAGAGCGCCGATAAAAGTAATAAATAGGAAGTTGTTTTTAAGCACCGTCAGCCTCCACAAAATGCGCCGCCTGGTACATAAAGAACAATAAGTGCCATTTTATTCTATTAGACTTATTTAGTTTTATGGAAAGCAAAAAGAAGATTAAACAATCAATATTGCAAATATCTGGGGGAATATTAGATTGTACTACCATTTATAGTATATATTATAGTAGTAGTATACTATATAGTAGTATATATATAGTTTATATATTCTGTAGTTTCAATGCATCCTGAATGCAGCATACACTGTATTAAAAAGTGTGTTCTTGCAGCATTAAGACAAATGTGTAATATAGTGTGGAAATGTGGGTCAAAATTAATTCAACCGAACAGTTTTTTTTTGTAAAAACCAAGGACTTTTTGTGAAAATGTCAAAAACCAAAACAATGAGCTTTACTACCGACAATAATGAATACAAGGATTGATTTAGCAGAGGGGGTAAGCTATGCAGGTCATAATGCATCTCGTCTGATGGCCTAAACAATAGTCACACTTTTCAAATAGATGGTATTTACTGTGTGAAAAATCACACTGACTCTTTTCTATATTTGTCCAAATAGAACAACCTTTTATTCTCGTGTGTTGAACATCAAACTGTGTCTATGAAGCATACTTATACCCCGACAGCCTGTTTAGGTGTTATTCCAAAGCGTCCTCCAAAGTTGTCGGGCTCGTAGTTAAACACAGCAGCAGTGGCTCTCTGTCTGTATGCTTCTTTCTCTGGCTGTTTGCCATATCTGTGGGATTACGCGTGAAGCCAGGGTAAGCCACAGTTTGAGCTTTTCTCAATACAGAAGCCATCATGTTACCTTGCGAGGCAGCTGGATTCGCGAGATCACGTGTGTGAACAAACCATCTGGCGCGTCAGGGTTAGCCATCGTGGGGAATGCGAGGGGTGTTATTTTCTGAGGAGTGACTGTCGGTGTCCCATGGGTGGCTCAGATAGCTGATTTCTCTGGGATTAGCCAGTCATGGAGGGAAATCCAATTCTGCAAGGCAATCCCCAATGCTCGCTCGTCTGACCAATGTGCACCTTTTTTTTTTTTCTCTCTTTTTCTCTCTCCTCTTCACTTTCCCTGTTTCACTCTCAGCTATATCTCTCTTCTCATGTAGATCAACCAACTCTCCTAGTCTGCAACAGTTAAAGGAATAGGTCAGCATTTTGGGAAAAATTTAGTTGCTTTCTTGCAAATAACCAAGGGGAATCAGCTAGCCTGGCTCTGTCCAAAGGTAAAAAAAAATACACCCACCAACACAGGAATATAAAGATGACAATTTGTGGTTTTAGGGGGAGTTACATATTGAACCAATATCTCAGCGAGAATGCCAGGTATGGTACCATCGCGCTTGTTCAAGGACAAAAATCTAACGCTCACCGACCGCATCTGGCACGCTATAGCTGGAAATAATACACAGAAGTGATGGTTGCATGGATAAGCTTGTTATTTGTGAAGAAACAGATCCAACAGTAACTCATACTAAACACTACTAACCACTTCCTGTACGCAGCTCTGTACTTAACACACAGACATGAGAGTGTTATCAATCCTCTCATCTCACTCTCATACAAAAAACAGCAAACAAGAGCGTTTTCCAGTGTTTTTCCCAGCGCTGTTTTATTGGTTAGTGTGTCCCTCCAGTTCTGTCCTCTCATGACTGCGACTCTCTCTCTCTCTCCCCCCTCATTGAGGGCCTCAGAGGGTCCATTGTCCTCTCTGGTGTCCACCCCTCCCTTTTCTCTAATCAAATAGCCTCCATGAGGAAATGCCAGCGAATTATAGCCTCTATTCATATCTGATGGCCTATGAACTCGGCGTACAGTGTATGAGGCAGCGGCTTGTGTTATGAGTGTACAGTAGAGGGTTAAACATAGAGAGGAAGAGGTAAGATATGAAAAAGTTCCTCGGAAGATGACCAAAGCAGCAGCACATTTCCTATTTGGGTTATCAGCCCTGCACACATACAGACACACACGCAAAGAAAAAGTACGTACACAAGCTGTCACATGATCACAGGCACACGTTAAGTGTATCTACTACTAACGCCACACTGCACTGGATGTGAGCACACACCGTTAACATGCAATCCTTTGGTCACATGTGCAGGCGCTGTCACACAACTCAAACGTTTAATCTGGCCTCTGCAGTAGGACGGGAGCTGCATACGACCTGCTAATTAGTGGCCAGAGGAGGCCTCTGTTTGTCTGCTCTCTTCCTGTCGAGCTCAGACACAAGTTTCTCTGTGTCCCTATCTCTGCCCTGATAGCGAGGGAGGGTGGAGGGAAATGAATGAAGACCGAGCATGTTTGTTTGTCAGAGGGGACTTCTCATATCGCACCGCATGGAGCCTTTTTCTCCCACTTTTTTAAAGCCTTCTGACCCCTTTCTGAGCTGAGCGGGAAGAGCAGAGAGGATACATCAAAATATCAGGTAGCTAAACCTGTCGTCACACAGTCGGCTTAATTTAATCTGCAGATTTTCGGGTGCTCCTGGGCTTCACTGTGAACTTGAGACTGAGGGATTTCCTACCAGTGACTGTCTAGTTTGAGATCGAGTGTAAAGTAGTTTCTGCTGACGAGGGAATTTCTCAAACTTTAAGCTTTTTCGGATGTGTCTGAATTTCTATCTTAAGGACTTGTGTGTGTGTGTGTGTATGTGTGTGTGTGTGTGTGTGTGAGGAAATCCCTGCTCCAAACTCATTGCACTCCCACTTCCTCTGCTTCCCTTCCTCAGTACGAGCTCATTTTCCTCTTCCCGCTCTGTCTCTCTGTCTCGTGCTGGTCTCCCCGGGATTCGCTGAAGTTGACACCAACTCTAAAGTAAGTGTTGAGTTGGATCCTGGCTTCCCTTTTTTTATATCTACCTGTGTTGTTCTCCTCTCCTGTCATTTTTCTGTCTCTGTCTTTATCCCAGGCGATGGGTTTTGGTACCTCTGTCAGCTTCGGCCTCGCTCTTTCTCTTTCTGTTTCTTCCTCAGCTGTCGGGGTGAAAGCTGGAGTCATGAGAGATGATGTAGATGAAAAAGTAAGAGGGCAGAGCGCATGGTGGGAGAATTGGAAAAATAAATTTACGGTACACAGGCAGATAAAAGATGTGTTAAAGGTGATTCCTCTTCTTTTTGTCCTTTTCAAGATAATTTTAGGTGCAATCATTTCCTTGCTTTCTATTCCTTTTCTTCTCTTCTTTTCATTCTTTTTACTTCTCCCTCTGGACACCACAGAAGAATCTCTTTCCTTAGTGGATTCTGTGTTTTTTTTGTGTACTTTCTTCAGTTCATCTACTAATGATGCTGCTGTACCCGTGGCATTTAAAAACTTCATTTCATTGTTAATTAATAGTGATATCTTGATGATATCTATGATTAGTAACCTTGATCTCACTGCTGTCTTTCATGGTAAATGTAAGGTTTTTATGTTTTATTCTTAAATCGGGACTGTATTTCTCATGAAATCCAGTCACATCCTGCTTCAAAGACAATATCCACTGGTCGCTGTTTGATTACTTTCACTTGTCTCAGTGTCTGCCATTGTGAATAAGCACGCTAAACGCACGCTCTTCCAGCTTCGTGCCGTAAAGCCATCCAGCACATTTCCTGCCAAATCTGACCCAGTGACACAAGGCTGTTGGTACGTTTACAAGAATCCAGGTTACTCAGAGAAATCCGGTTACGCAGGAAATTGGACAACATGTCTACATGCACTGTAGTAACCTTGTTACTGTAAATTAATATAATAGATTTCAGGTTTCTGACCTGCTGTACACTCATTTTGGAAGCATTTGTTATTTTAACTGTGGTAATGATAAAATAAGCTGCTTCCTTTTAAAAGAAACCAAAACAAACATACTTAATATTATTATTTTCCATTTCATCAAACTGTAGACACTACAAGCAATCTAGTCCACACATTTCATCATTTCCCACACCCCAGGCCACAAAAACAACAACAACAAAAAACAGCGCTTCAGTTATATACAATAAGCCAAAAAGGTCCATTAAACAGCAGAGTACATGTTTATAACAAAACATGTAAAACATGTAAAATTTTCTAAATCCAGGATAAAAGATGATGTTTTTGTTTTCCAGTGACAGCTTGAAGAAGAAAATAATATATTTGATCAAGGAATAAATTAAAAGTTGGAGCTGTCTGTCTTTCCAATACAACACAATATATTTATATATGTATATACTTTGCAAAATAAGTAGTAGTTATAAGTGTTCTCATTTTTAATTATCTAAGTTTTGATTTGGTGTGGAATTTGATAAAAACAAACAAGGATTGAATTGAACTTCAGTGAAGTTACATATTAATATGCTGCTTGCTTTACAGTGTGTGTCTGAATTTTATAAATAGTCAGAAGTAGATACCGTACACGAGAAATCTCTAATCCCCTACACTGATTACTGCAACCAGGTTTCTTATTTACATGACATTTAAGAAATGAGATTCTTAAGGCCACGATGATTAGTTGATTTATTGATTAGTCAATGGACAAAAAACTAATCGGCAGCTATTTTGATGATCAAGTAATCATTTTCTTATCTTTCATGGAGAAAAAGCAAAACATTCACTGGTTCCAGCTTCTTCAATATGAGGATTTTATGCTTTTCTTTGTCATATATGTTTACAGTTTTGGACTGTTGGTTGAATAAAAAGAGCAATTTGAATACGTTACCTCGGGCTGTTTGAAATTATAACTGGCATTTTCCATTATTGTCTGGTATTCTGGCCGACAGTTTTCCTAGTGATACGCTTGTTTTTTTTATCAAAGTAAACGTGAAGATGATTCATTGCACCTTTAATCTGAGCTGTCAGATGAGTTTATAATTCATAGTAGAGGTTTCATGTCCCTGAAAGGAGCTGTGAATTACCGGCAGCTCTCTGCGGTTCCATCAGCCTTTCCTAAAGTTCTGCGAGTGAAATCTGCAGCTAACCAGGCTGTCACGTCAAATCAGTGTCAACCGAAGCTGGGCCACCTGCGGAGTGAAGGCATAAAGACTGGATCTCCATTAGCTGGTAATGGCGGTCTAATTGAGTGCTGATGGAGATAGAAACGGGAGGGGGACGACCAAGAGAAGGGGCTTTAGTTTGTTTGCCTTTAATAAAGTGCAGTGTGAAATAAGTCTCAGATTGAGTGCAGAGGGTGTGAGCGAGCGAGAGAAATCATCAAGGGGCTGATTGCTCTATCAGCCAGAATGATTAATTCGTTGTGAGGGTGCTCAGTGTGTGATTGATGGCCTAGTGCAGTCTGGGTAATGTAGTAGCAGATGATGACAGGAAGAGTAATGGCTGTTGAATGAACGGCGGTGGTTAGGAGCGGGTGGAAGGGTGGAAGGAGGAAAGCTTGAGTCATTGGGTTGGGGAATATATTTGGAGCGGGGTAGAAAACGGGCATAGCCACCACAACATCACCATGGTGACAACTTGACCACTGATCCCATTAGGAAGGGTACAACCAGGGGCAGGTTGCCAGGTGACACTTCAGAAATGATGATGGAGTGTTGCCTTATGGGGGAAAAGGCAGACATCCAGAGGCTGCGTCGCTGGAAAGAAATGTTTTGTCTCTTTGGCTGAAATGACGCTCGCCTCCGTAACCTTTTCCTCTGCTTCACATCACTCACTCTTGTTTTTCATTCTTTCTGGGTACACATCTGCCTTGGAGATAAGGGACTTCTTGGTCCTCGGTTCTCTCTCCGAGTCCTTTGGGGCTCAACCTTTTCACCAGCGCTGCAACAAAAGTGCAATCAGAAATTCTCCCTCAAATACCCAGAGACACAGCCCGTTATATAAAGGTCCCTAAGAAACATTTGCTTACATGTACCTCTCAATGTGAGGCTGAATTAATCACCTCCTAATGAAAAGTTTCCTTTCAGGCTTTAAGTCCCTTTTGGTAAAAATCATTAGTGCGTTTCATTTCAATGCAAATTACAATTCAGGCATTTGACAGGGACTCTATTCAGAGTGACAAAAAAGACACATTATTAATTAAGAAAAGTGAAGCAAGAACATCCTTTCTATTAATAATATAATAGCATAGTACCAAGAATAATAAGTGTCTCTTTGCTAATTTCTGTTTGTACATGTTGGGAGATATATAACCTGATTGGAGCTGGATGGAGGGATGTAGTTCTGGTGGAGTCAGATGACATATGTTAGAAAACTAATATTGAATTATTTTAAAAGATTTTTTATTATTGACCTTTAGAAAAGATCACATATAGAGGCTGTAGAGAGCAAATCTGTGGATCTACAGGTGGTTGTTGAGGATCACACTGAGGTTATTGGTGGATGGCAAGGATTTTAAGACAAACATCTGTAGAATAATAACAGCACCCAGCTGAAATTGAGTCTAGGAGAAGCATACCTGTTTCCTCTTCTGAGCCAATTCTGAACACATGAAGTTTACAAGTTGACATTTTGCTTTTACTCAGAAGAAGTAACCCCCGTGTCAGCTTAATAAAACTTAGTAAGTAACTTCAAAAGGTCAGACATCTGACCGTTTTCTCCAGCAGTGGGTAGTGGAAGAAGGCTACCGTATGTTTTTTCCTGGTTTCCTTAAGACGGCGCTTTAAAGTTACTTTCCTACAAAAAGTATAATTATTTGTCTTTGTTTGGCAGTTTTACTAATTTCACACATTATCGCGCTGTAAAAGACAAAATAAGTGCTGATTTAATAGATTTATTAGGACTTTTAACTCAGTTGCTGTTGCGTTTGAGGGAATTTCTACCACGTTTCCTCAGAGGTTGTTTTGTTCCTGTTTTTTTTTTTTTTTTAATTCATTCACAGCATGTGATGAGACCCTGAGGCTGTTGCACCGTCGAGGGACAGATTTCAACAGAGCTCTCTGTCATCAGCTAAGACGTTAATAACTTTTGAAATAAGGCCATTGTATCTCATATTTTAAGGTTCTACATTTTTAAAACATATTTCTTGCACATTAATCCTAAAACTGATAGACTGACTTTTCTCACAAATTGCAGCAATTTCACTACAATATATTGTTCATTACAAGCACTTGGACACTTCACAGCAAGCAAATCAACACAAGATTGTCTGTGATTATCCTTAATCTTTGCCAGCCTTTTTTTGCGGATGAATGTGAGAACTTGAGACTGCTCTATTTTTTCCCTTTTTCGTTTCTTTTTCTACTTCTTCAAAAAAAAAAAAGCTGCAGCAAAACCTCGCTGATCACAGTAATCACACGAAACAAAACCCTAAAATCCTGAAGGGACTGTAAAGAGACTCTACAATGAACTCTGAAGGTTTGAAAAGAAGAAAGAATAGTTCAAACTTTTTCTAACCTTTTTTTATTTTCAGTTAGCGCTTTGAACAGTGCCCTAAATCTTTCACGATAATCCTATTGTGTAAACGTGGTTGGACTTGAATGATGCCCTCGAGCTGAACTGAGAGGTTACTGAACTGATGTGTTTAGTTGTTTTCTTTGTATTTCTAATGATTCACCACCTCATGTGATGGACACCTTTGACCCTGGATAGACACACTGTTTGCCACACATTTGAAATTCCACATCGAATATTTAGTCTTTTTTGCTGAGTTGTCCTTCACAAATAACTAAGAAAATCAAAATGTCTCTCACTCGTACATCTGAACTGAGCGAGAGGCCTCTTCACTTTGCTTTCCGAACACCTGCGGTTCCCGTCGGAGTCGTTCAAATCAAACATTTGCACGTTCACGGTAGCGGAAAGCCATAAAATTGTGCTTGTTACAGGATGATGTGATATGTTAATACATTGCCTTCACATTTCTCTCTTTCTCTCTCTCTGTTCCTCTCCCAGGATTCAAAGCGTTCAGCGGAGATCGTCACCTCTCCGTCTCTGGACGTTTTCCTTCCGGAGGATGAGGACAACCCCTACGAGTCCGTGACCACCGCCGTCACACGCAAACCCTGCTCGCTCGATATCAACCACGGGCTCAACGCCTGTCCGCGCAATGGTAGGACAAATGAGTGTCACATACAGATGATCCTATCCTCAAAAACTGAATTCTTCCTTGTCTGTTCTCCATCAACTTTTCTATCAAAAGTGCCTCTGTCAGGCAAAATATAATTTTATATCCTCATAGATATTATCAGGAGTATTGCTGACATCAGTTGGCCTCATTTTATGATGAATAAAATCTATATTATCTTAGTTTTTGCATTTCATAATCTAAAGTTGCAAGCATACAATTTCACTTTCAGTCCCCAAAAACCTCCCTCAGCAAGATTACTACTAATAGATTCACAGAGGGGTTTTCCAGCATGTCAACACACTATAAAAGGATTCATCATGTGTTACAGAAAGCTTAGTCACCTAACAGCTGACCTAAACCTCTACACAATATATTTTAAGTAATTATCCAAACATAGTGTTGAAAAACTGGCTTAAATTAAAATTTGATAGTGGAACATATGGTGCCTTCAAATGTTGTCATGTTTACTGTGTTCACGAACAAGAGTCCACATGAACATCCTGCTGTTGTGATGTTCACAACTTTATAACAAGCGTGTTGTGTATTCATCTCAACTTGTCGAAAACATTTAACACGGGTTTCATGGCGATAATCAGGTGTGGAAAATGTGGCTGAGAGTGAGAGCAACATAGTTTAGAATATGCCTATAGCCACTGTTTGGATGGGATTTAGTTTTTTATGGAAATTTGGGTGATTATCATGTTTCCTGTCTGTCTCTTTTCAATAAAGGCAACATACCTAAAAAAAAAATCTTAGAAAACAAACAAACAAAAACTACTGCATGCTTTGATCAGTGGTTTTAATCAGATCACATACAGTACCAGTTAAAAGTTTGGACACACCTTCCCTTTCCCTTTAATGAGAAACTGTGTCCAAACTTTTGACTGATACTGTATATTTGATCTTTCTTTCCTTTCCTCGGTACTAATTACAGTTCCAAAAACATGCTGTTTATCACTGCGCTTGTTGTTCCCAATTCCCAATCTTAAGTCCCGTCTGCACAGACTCCTTATCACCTAAATATCACCTTAACACAGAAACTTTAAACCTACTCTAATGAATTTTTTTTTACCGCTGAGGTACAACATATCAGCTTATAAGTTTGATATGTCAAACTTGTTAGCAAACAGCAGCTTATCCAGCAGACACGGAGCAAATTAGCATTCATTTGAACTTGTTTCTGTTCACCTGATAAACGTCGGTCCAATATTTACTGGTGTTTTAACCCTGTTTTGCTGCTAAATTCTCTGTTACTAAGTTAATCATGTGTTGCTGAGCAGATAGTGTACAGTAGTGTATCTGAGCTTTTTTTTGCTAAAAACAGCTGCCTGACACTGATGAGAGCGGTGAAACAGAACTAAAACAGTAAGCAGTAAAACCAAAACAATGACTAATGACCAAAATGCTCTGCGGAGCTGACAGGAAGTGCGGAGTCTGGTGATAATTCTCGATGGGCAATACTTGTCTAAATAGGGGTTTACAACTATTGCAACTGTTCGTTACTTTCGTTACTATTCGTCCTGATTTACTTTACTTTTCCACTGGCATCCACAGTCTTAAAGTCTGTTTTCAGTTCAGGAGTCAGTGTGAGCTAATCTTCAAGTGGATTCTGTTTGCTCATCAGTTGTTTGGTCTGCAGCGTTATATTTCGACAACCCACGACGACAAAAACACCCACAATGCGTTCTTCCCTTTCACTTCGCTCCCATAGCGATGCTACACACTGCAGGTTGTCACGGCAACTGCATCACCGGCTGGTGAGTCACCTGTATGTTACCATGGGAACTGCCTTGCTAGTGACACCCCCCCCCAACCCCCCACCCCCCGACAGGAGCATAGAGAGGCTACTGTAGAGGCTTGTTTTGTGTGTGTTTGTGCATGTTGTCTCGTCCCACGTTTGGCTGTTTCAGCTTATCTGTGATTGGCTGCAGGATAGAGGAGAGTTGACCTGTCAAAACACAGTGTATAGTGTGTGTGTGTGTGTGTGTGTGTGTGTGAACTGGGAGGTTAGCTGCTTGTCTTTTGGAAGAAAATTACTCCACTGACGTAAGTGAGCAGTGTGGGTGTTGTGTTTGTTCTCAGCTTTCCGAGCGCTGTTACCTGGCCAAATGAGAGACAGACATAGAGAGAGAATTGACATGAGAGTGAGGAGGAGGTGAGGGAGAACTCAGGTGATACATACATTTCCATGTCAATGCTGGAAATGTCTAGGAATGCACAAATGCCTTACAGGCAGCAGATACCGTCTTGTTGCAGAGAGACGAAAAGGTGAAAAAGAATGTGAGACAGAGACTGGGCAGATTATACATTCAGTCGACTAAGTTGGAGGGTCGTCTCAGGCTAAGCCATCTACACGAATGAGAATCTCTGACACAGCAGGAAGGAAAATCCTGGATTCCTGCTTTGAGGCCAGTCACATGTCCGTGTCAGTCACATGGGTGTGAGTCAGTCTCTCTTCATCTGCTTCTGAGAGGAAAGATATAATTGCGAGGAAACATGAGGAAAGAGAGATTGAGATGAGAGAAAAGAGGAAAGGGGAAGAGCAGAGAGTATCTTGGTGCATTACACTGCAAAAAATGTTTTTTTTACTCAATAAGTCATCTGTTAATTAGTCCTGAAAATCTTTGTTTTTTATTATACAAGTAGGGTGATTTTAAATAATATTTTTTCCAATGCATATTAACTAATTTGAACAACTTGTTTCATGATATGTTGTTCTTAGGATGAGATGAAACTTAAACGACTCTGGGGAGGTTGCAGCAACAACACACAGTACTGCAGACAGATAAAATAAGATAAAAAAGAGATAAAAATAAGAATATGCTAAAAACACAACTACTGATAAATAAATAAATAAGAATACACAACATGTTGAGTCATTTGCTGTTACTAATGGCAGCATGATGAGTTTGTACATTATAGTTGTGACAGAACAGGCTGAAGGAAACAAAAATAATTTATGAAAAAATGCCAAGAAACAAATGTAGTAATAGTAGTACAAATTAAGTGACAATTGTACAGAAATGTGTAATATGTTATAATACACTGCTGCAAAAGAATATTTAAAAAAAAGTGTGATTTGTGATTCTTTTAAAGGGGACACCTTCTGCATGTTTCCAGATCTATATTTATATGCTGGAGCTGTACTGGAGTTAAAAAAACCTCCTTATTTATCTTATTCTGGCTCTTTATGCAGCCCCTCAGTTCAGCCTCTGTCTGTAACAGCCGTGTCAGCTCCTGTTTCTTAAAGGACCCCCTTCTGATGAGCCTACTCTGTTCTGAAAGCTGCGCATCGGCAGATGTCCAGCCGCACCAGAGGCTACGTAAACAAACAGCAGTAGTAGGAGCCCTAATCTGATCCAAAATATGTAAGTGGACAACGTGAACAGCCTTAACAACAAAGGCTACGGCATGGACGGATGTTTATGGGCATGTACAAACAATCTGAAATCATCACAAGGAGGAAGTAGAGGTAACATTGTAGGAGGAGAGGAGCATTTTACATATGTTTACCTCTTGTTTTAGAGCTTTGACCATGTTTAACAGACATCTGACATAACACAATAAAAATAACAGAAAATCACAAAAAGCAAGTTATGTCCCCTTTAAGACACTGACCTCTTGTTTCAAGGTGGTGAACGCCGCTCCATATATAGCCGCTTTAATGACACAGGAATATGACAGCCATAATCAGCCATAATAAGTAACAAATGTCACATTTAGGCTAGTTGGTTAACCGACAGAAAAGGATTTGGTTAAATCAGCCGCATAAGAAACAAAATACTAATTTGACAGTCTAGGAGACACTCTTACTTATTTATAATCTGACAGACCAGGCCGTTGAGTTATTTCTAGAAACTTCCCTGAAATATGTAAAGTATGTTTAACTCACCTCAGCAGATTTTTTTCTCTCTGTTTGAGAAAGAAGAGCTTTTTTAAACAGAGAGCTGAGCTGAAGGATTTGTTGGGATGGATATTTTTTGCAGTGTAAGCCCTGCCTGATATCCACCTGTCCTGTGCTGCTGGCTAACTGTCTGCAGCTGTGGGCTGCGGCAGTCTCACAGTTGAGGACACGGAGCCTCTACGGCACTCTCTGAAGCCTCAAACAATCAAGCAGCTTTATCAAAATCCATCTGGTGACTGTCACTCAGCCACACCGCTACAAAAAACACCAGGGACCTGTTGTCAGTGAAACTGCACCCCAAACAACTTCCTGGTTTTTCATGTATTAGCTTCTTAGAAATCTCTTCCCCCTCCTTCACTTTTTATTTTACTTTTATCATTCTTTTCCTTTGGTCTTCCTACAGTTGTTGTCCTGAGATTCTCCACAACCTGTTAGAGTCACCATCCCACTTTTGACGCTGCTGTATTCATGAAATATCACATGGGATTGTTATGCACAATATCCCCTCGCACCATATGTCCTCTGACAACTGTCATTTCTGACAGGAAATAAATGGAATTCTCTTCTTTATAACGCAAAGCATGCTGCAAACAGACTTTGGTGCATAATCCTACCACTGAGCTCTGTATATTAACTCAGGATTATTCTTGATGTACTGCATGGATTCCTCTCTGATGGATTTTTATTTGTTTCAAATGAGGAATCCATCTCTGCTACACCACTTGGCTGCGGACACATTTTGTATCCATATGTCACACGCATATATTTAATTCTGCATGCGTGCAGATTGAGAGATGAGAAACTAATATCTAAATGTCAACCTTGCAGGAACCAAGGAGAAGACTCGTGGTTTAGCTCATAAAACATGCTCTCTGTGTATTTTTATTCACACCAGTGGCGTAGCTGTAGGGATGGAAATATCTGTTGGTCCACCATTTGGTCCCAAACTGATCTCTGAAACAATTATTGATGTGATTGCCATGAAATTCTGCACAGACCATCAATGCGCTGGCATGGCTGCAGACTGTTAGTCTCATTATTGTATCAATCCAATAACAGCTGATAAATATAGAGGACATTTTCTTGGCGGAGAACAGAAATAAAAGACAATGAATTTAGTTTGAGGCATAATCTCCTGCAAGTAGGGACCGTCGTTTCATGATTAAGTTTCTGATTATGTTAAAGTTTTTTCCATCACTTGCACCAACTTAAACTTCCTCAAAACCTGAATGGAAAAACTCAACTTATTCTGCGAGACAAGCGTTGATTTTGAATGTAGAAATGCTTTTATCAACAGTGACACTTTTCTATGACATTTCTATGATTAAAAACATGTCATGTGTGATTCTGAAGTCTTGTCTTCGGAAACACGGTTAATCAGCTTTTTAATCCGTTCTGGCTGGCAGATTGCAGCGACACAAAAACATTGCAGGTGAAGTGTGATCCTGGAGAGATAGGAAGACAGGAAGACAGGCGGCGGAGTGGCGAGGAGGGACTTGTGGGCGAAGCGTCGCAGCCCTACAGTCACGTATGAAGCAGACAGAGAGCGGAGAGCATTGCCAAGCGGTTAGAGCAAAAGTGCTTCTCTTCTACTATCGACCGACTCCTCCCGAGATAAATACACGCTTGTCTCGAGCTGGTAAACAAGCCGCTGCTGACGTGTGCAACATGAAACTACAAACCTGTGTGTGTGTCTGTCTGTGTGTGTGTGTGTGTGTGTGTGTGTGTGCATGTGTGTGTCCTCGGTGTGACTTCAAAGGTCCTACATCTTGTGCTGCAGAGCTCAGTGAACTTTCTTTCGACAAAATAGGTCAACACACAGGTAGAGATCCTAAATTCCACATTTCTGGGAGCAGAGCAGTGAAAAGTTATTTGCTGGATAGTTTTCTGCTTTTTTTTCCACTGTAAAATGTATTCGCTGACCTCTTTACACCAGGGCTGATGGCATATTGGCAGTGTAAGGGAATTTGAACAGTTTTGATCATTTTATCTTTATAAACTTGTAAAATATAGTGGCTGTTGGTTAATATAAATTGTCACAGCAATCTCAGCCGTGCTGCTCACATGAATGAGATCAGATTAGCCGGTCACAGGTGCACACACTGCGATACTGATACCTATAAGATTTATGTCTTTGAGTTTTTTACACTCCCTCCTATATTAACTTAACCACCCTCAGTTCTCTCTAGCAGATAAAGCCGTGATGTTGATGCGTCTCGCCCCATTTGTCCCACTTGTGTTTGGCACCGGAGGCTTAGAGTGGCTAATGGCAGCAAGAAGTAACTCCAGGGCTTTGCTATTAAGAGGGTCGAAGCCCATTGACTTGTTGAAAGACAGGCAATAGAATGTCTTCCTCTTTGACAGCCAGAAGAAATCAATGCAGAGGACCTGTTTGCGCTTGGTCATACTTGCACAGTTTTGCATTTTTATAGTTTCTTTTTAGTTTTTGGAGTCTCTAGGTTAGTTTTAGTCAGTTTTTAAGATACTTGTACACCAGACAAGAGCATTAATATTCTGTGAAACCCTCAATTCTGTTCAATGACAACATTTTCATAAACCTAATATATCTGCAGGTGGCAACTAAAAGTCTTGGGTTAGTAGGGAAAGATGTTTACGGTAATAAAAGGTGAACTTGAATTACTGTGATGGGATGATGGGATATGATACATGCACATCCACCTCCCAGTCCTTCACATCCTTTAACTCGCCACATAAAAGTCGAATTACTTCTCAGACTGGCATTCAACATCAGCATTCGATTGTGAGGTGTGGATGTAACTCATATAATTTTCTAAAATGTCAAAAAGTTCTTGATGCATCTTGATAACAGAAATTTTTGGATGAAATTTGAGTAAATACATAACCATTAGCTCAAGACAATACCTAAAATTTTCCTTGCTGTGTAGGAGTTCTAACTTTGGTTTCTACTGCCCTTCCGTGACTTAAGGGTTGAGACACTGACTAGAAACTGCAGCGATCAGAGATGGTGTTAAGAGTTCAGCTGTAATTTGCCTCTACGACATAGAAGAGAACATTTGAGGCAGGTGCACACACACACACACACACACACACACACACACACACACTCATACACAGAATACACATATGAAATGCTACTTGTCAGAGCAGCACAGGGGCAGAACTGGCAGCATGAAGAGCATGTCTGAAACTGACAGTTTTGTCTTGTTAGGCGAGTAGGAAGAGGACAGCTGATTTGAACGCTTGCTCCACACCAAGCGTTCCCTTAGACCTCATATACAGACTGCTGCTACATGCCTGCATTAACAAGCTGTGCAGCTGGCCTTGATGTAAATCCAGGCATGGTCATGCTTTCTATAAATACACTCACACACACACATACTGTACTTTGTATGCTTGGCATGCAAGGAATATCAGCAAACCTGCGAAACATTGGAGTAAAAGTGTTTCACATCTTCCCAGAGGTTCTTCCTCAGTGTTTTGTTCTCCCTCTGCACAAAGACACACATAAACCTGAACATATGGATGGAAACAGTTATGTATAATACCCCACAGTTATTACATCTAGACTCTCATGCATGTGTGTGTATTCACCTTTGTATGAACGTTCGCATACAAACATATATTCCCATTGGCAAGGAGACCGAAACTGTTTCCCATGAGTGAGCCCGAGGCAGATCAGAAGAATGCGAAGGAAACACACACACACACACAAATCTCACATCAATCTTCAAAGCCTCAGTGTTGACAGGCTTATTTACTCAATAGGACCTCAATCTATCTATATATATCCTTCTGTTGCATCCTTCCTTTCCTCTCTTTTTCTCTAATTTTTTCCAGTTTTTATTTTGATCTATTTATGCCCACATTTAATCATTGATTCAGCTCCAGGAAGCTCTTTATTGTGTCTGCGTGTGTGTGTGTGCCGCTGTGTGTACTTGCACGACTCGAAGTAAAATGTATGGAGCCCGTCTGTCTTTGTTTGCACATGCATGTACAGTACACACACACACACATGCATTGATAGGTGTGAAAACATGCTGTGAAGCTGTGTCACTTTCCCTGAGGGAATTCTGTATGACTGGTTGCACGTCTCTGAGTCTGTGGCTAGACTGTTGACATTCGACATAAACGTATGATGGGAGACGGCTTCATGATTCAGCTGTAAGAATCAACACAGATGAAGGTATAAGAGTGGAGAAAGGTGTATTTTGGAGTTTTAAAGTGTATTTGAGTTATTAAAGGATGTTTCTAGGCATTTGTTGTGTCTTTGAATGTCCTCCATGTGGCATACATCCTTGGTTTTCTTTCTCTCATGCTAGTATGTATATTGTTAGTGCTCAAAGTTATAAATATATCTACAATAAACCCCACCACTTCCTGTTGTAAAGAGGATGTTGTGCCCCTCCTGCTGCAGCGTCTTTGCATGAATTTCTTCTTTCGCCTCATTGAAGACGATAAATCAAAAAATCAAAAGGTTTTCTCCCAACAGATTTCCCAGTCATTATTATTTATCGCAGTTAAAAAGCAATTTACTATTACTTTGTAGGAGATACAGGACTTGAAAATACACAGTATTAATGCACTTCAAAAAACATAATCAAGAGTCAAAGATGCAGGTAAACAACAAACAAAAGCTCAAACGTGATGAGATATTGAAGGTTCAAAGATAAAACTGACTTCATACACACACTTCAAAATCAGCAGTTTAAATGCTGCTGACCGGTCGCACCAGAAATCAAAGCTTTTTGGATTCTTGGAAAGAAACCGAGGCTTTCAAGTCGGTGACACAAGCGAAGATTAAAATCCAGATTGGCAAGCATATAAGCAGGTCGTTAATGTTCCATTCATCTCTTTAGTAATTCAAATGAAATGATCCCACAGCAACAAATGAGTAGATGATCAAGGAAAGTCATTAGATTTTGGGGACAGCATCTTGAACAACTGAACAGGTACTTGAAATTGGATGTCTGTGAATTCGAACCACATCAAAGCTACTGTCTATCAAGGGCTCTATCTACCACTGAGGATACTGTGGTCATGTCCTCTGTATTTTTTTGGAGTCTAGGACTAACTACAGTATGTTTAGACTCAGTATGTTTCCATCAGGATTCAGTATTTCTCACTATTTCAGTTTTAGAGGGACTGACTTTATGTATTATGTCTGTATTGCATCAACCTCCATCTTGCACCTTTTGCAATGTATGTATCTCTCGAAAGGTGTCAAACCTGCAGGATTTTTTTGTCCATGTCCTCATCCATTAGTGAGAGTAATGATCCTGTAATCAGGAATCAAAAAACGGGGAGTTTATACATAAGAATGAAATGAATCCAAATATGTGGGCCAAAAAAAGTCTGAACAAAACCATCTCATTAAATACTGGAGACCGAAAAGGGAAGCCACGATCTGAAACACCTTTTCTTAGTCCTCAACCTTAACAAGAAATATAACATCAATCTTTTGTCCTCTGCTGACATTTTTGCGAGTCTTAGACCACCAGGATCCTCCTCTTGTAGTTGATCCCTGCTGACAAGAGAGGGAGAGAACTCCTTTTTAAATACGCAAATCCTCCACAGCAACCTCTAAGCATCCTGGGAAACAAAATGCAAAGGTGTTTGCAGCTCATTAAATTACAAGAAGCTCTATCATTAACGGCGTCATTATCCAAAACATCATCAGCAGACGCACTTTCTTTCCTCTCTGTGGCTTCGTTCTTTCTGGATACATGATTTGCGGGGGCTGTGATAAATCACACTTTGAACAATACTTGAAGTTAAAATACTTGAAGAAATACTGATTTTATTTCTGGTTTTTGGTTTAAAATGTGATAATGGATCATTCATATACTGTATCTTTAAACAACAATCCCTCCACAGCAAATATGTGACTAGTGATAGTGATGTTATGCTCTGTGTGTGTGTGTGTGTGTGTGTGTGTGTTTGAAGTCCTGGCTGGGTTTCACACCACAATTGGATGATATTTTGGTGTCTGCTAGAATCCATGTAGGCAGGTAGCAGCTGACAGAAAGCTACCAGCATGTGTTTGTGTATCAGCGCAACTGACAAGCAGTTTGGGAAAGGTGTGTCGGTCTGTGTTTTTGCGTCTCCTTCGGTTGATTAAGACAGATGCTTTCTCCCTCTGAAATTTAATTTGAGCTTCCTCAGCACTTCACTCTCCTTTCTTCCCTTCTTCTTTTCTTCTTATTGCACTTTTTCCTCCCCTTCCCTCTGTAAAATGATCATACGCTGGGGAAATTAGCTCCGACACTCGGTTCTGCGCTCAACACACACACACACGTCTACTGTGTGTGAGAACCTGAGATAGACATCAACTACACTGGGCAGCTGTCATATTGTCCTGCTGTGGTTGTTGTCGAGGCTCATCAATTCACAAAATACACTCTCCTCACTTCTCCCTCATGCTACCTCTGTGTTATTGCCTGCACGCTATTAGGTGGAAAAACACTGCGTGACACATTAGGATCTCCAGCTGGCGTTGAGCTGAACCTTCTTTTCCATTTCTCACTCAACCCAACATTGTACAAAGGACTCATTTTTATGCCAATATGACATAAAAGCTTGTCGGCTGGTTGGCAGTAACTTTATCCTTCTCCGAAGTAACTGAAGTGGCGGCAAACAGCTTCAAGAAAGTTTCAAAAAAATAATTCAGATGGAGAATTGGACTTGGATTATGCTGTCCAAGCTCTCTGGACTAATCTTATGTCCATTTTGTTCTTCTTTTGTGAGTCTAAAACATGTTTCCAGCTACTTTGGTTGTTGGAGAAGACTGAAATGAAGCTGTGTGATGTGATATTGATCTATGACGTTCTGGACGAAATACTGCTGTTTTGACTCGCATTAGGGTGAGGAGCAGATCTGTTTAGCCATGCTACCAGCGTGGCTCTAGGAATGTCAATGTTGGACGGTTTGTTTGTTCACACTTTGGTCCAGACTTAAATACTGTATCTCAACAACTATTCAGATAACAGATTCCCCAAGAAACTTTCATGGTCCCAGAGGATGAATCCGAAACTTTGATGATCCTCTGACTTTTCCTTTGGCACCATCATCAGGTCAAAATTTTAATTTGTCATATACTTAGGAATTAGACTTTTTTATAACCAAATACCTGCAGAACTAATAGCATTAGCCTCAGCTGTACTTAGTGTTTAGTGTAGCGAATGTTAATTTGAGCATGTCAGCTTGATAAAGTTAGCATTTAGCTCAAAGTCTCACAAAGCCGCTAGCGTGGCTGTCTTGTTGTCACAAGGATGAAATATTGTAATTCAACTCATTTTCCACAGTTTTGCTTGTTTTAGGGACTTCTAAAAGCAATATCTGGAACTTTTTTTAATATTGGAAAGTCAATATTAGATTAAACAACTTGTGACTAACAATTTTAGCAGAACATAATTCTGAAGTCTGGACTAGACCACAAGATATTAGGCAGGAAATGGTAAAATCCAGCAGATATTGGGTTTTGAGAATGAAAATGAGAAATTAATTAGTTGTTTTTATCACTGAATGTATCCAGGGTTATTCACAAGGCCCCAGTGGAAAGACTAGAATGTTTTTCTCTCCTACTTCTGTTTTTTTAGCTTTCTTAATACTGGAGGTCTGTTTGTAGCTCCTCCCTGATCATGCAGATCATGAAGCTCCCAAGTTATGATTGGTCGTAGTTTAAACTTGACATGTCGTGGCAGGATCATCTCATCGTAGTGACCATCTAGAAAGACATAAATGTTATGCATAGTATGATCCTGGCATCTCCCCTTTCTCCCTCTACCTGTCTCTCACTCTGTTTCTCTCTCTCTCTCTCTCCAAGGTCACTTGTCCCATGCACCGGTGAGTGAGGGGGAGCACGGTAACCATGGCAACTGCTCAACAGGCCCCACTCCAGACTGTTCGCCCCCCTCCCCTGACACGGCCCTGAAGAACATCGAAAGAGTCATCCGCCCACAGGTGAGTGTACACACACACACACACACACACACACACACTCTACTTGTTTCCATCACTTCAGAGGACATTACATTGACTTATATTCATTTCCTTGAGACTTAACCCAAACTTAACAACAACCACCACATGCCTAACCCTAAAGTTAACATAACCCTAAACTAAACCTTAATTTTAATCCAAGTCTTCACCCAAAAACTAATGATGTACTTTAAGGGGACTTGCTTTTTGTCCCCATAAGGGAGGCGAGTCTCCACAACATGAATGTTTAAACAGATTTACGTCCCCACAATATGAGGAATACCTGGTGTACACACACACACACACACACACACACACACACACACACACACACACACACTAATGAATGTGTAGCAAAGGCACTGGATGTATTATTGAACTTCACAGTATCCACCTACAAGTAGCTTAAACACCTGCACCCACCCACCCACACACCCACACACACCCACACACACACACACACACACACACACACACACAGACACACACACACACACACACACGCACACACACACACAGTGGTAAACATCTCTGTCTGTTTCTCACCCTGTCTGATTGTCTCTCTGTTTCATTTCATCTGCACTCCTCTCTCTCTCTGTGTCTCACTGTTTCTCTTGCTCTGGCAGTCACTCTCAAAGCACATCTGAGTTTGGTATATCAAAGTATCTCATTATGTTGGTGAATTTAAACATCATATCCTGCTTACAGGAAGCCAAAAAAAGCCCATGTCCTGGTTTTGAGAACCTGAATATGCTAACTGGGTTTCTGTTGGAAAAAAACTGGGATACTATATCATGTAAACACCTGTAAACACACACAGTTAGTGTCCCCATCAATGTCTGCTATCAGGGATGGAAATTTGATTCAATTTCCATTCTCAGATTCAAAGTATGTCCTCAATCTATTCTCTATTTACCTCAGCTGCTACCAGTCTGGTTCATATGTATGTTTTCAAATTGTGTTTTTGTGTAGTGAAAAGTTAAGATTTGTATCAGGGCCACATTGTACGCAATTTTGTGTAACATTTCCAAATTTCTGCAGTTTATATGAAAAGTATCTTTGCACACCTGTATTGAGACTGGTGAGGGGAGATTAAAGCCCGCTGCATTGTTCTTGCTGCTCTCTGAACTCTCATTGGTCTATGGCAAGCGGCAACTACATACGGTGCAATACTCAACTTCTCTCAAGAAATAGTGAGTCAATACATTTTTTCAATGAGTCATTGTGGTCTCAGTCTCTCAATACAGGCCCTCTAATAGGTGTGCTTGTGGTCATTTTGGAAATTATTGCTCATTAATAAGATATAAAGAGGAATAGTAGCTTTGATGTCTTTCATGTGGGTGTCGATTGAAAGCTGTGATTATGATTGATTCGGACTATTGTCGCAATATTTCGGTAAGTTTAATGTAACTTGATAACGATATCTGCTGTGTTAGTTAGCTAATGTTAGCACAAGTCTGCACCGCTCGGTCTTACCAGTAAGCTAACGTTAACTTATTTGGAAGGTCCTGGTGTCAAGTGGAAAAGATGGTGCTAACTGTAAGCAGCAACTCTGAGCTTCAATCTGGCTCCAATGCAAACCAATGGGTGACATTATGCCTTGCTACGTCCATCTTTATATATGGTCTATGGTACCTCTGAACATGTCACTTCCTCTTCTACCTCCTTAAAAACAAACTGGCGATAGAAAACATGTTTTTGAGTATGAAACAAGTAGAATAAAATAACACATACCATGCATTGGCAACATGCAGCCATTGTGAAAGCTCTAAAAAAAGAGACATCACATTTGGCTTTCCCTTCTTTCTTCAACCTCAAGAGCAGCCTTTCTGTAGATTTTTCCCCAACGTGCCCACTACAATGTCTTAGAGCCATTGCAGCTCTCGAAATGAGAAGAGTGCGAGTATGTTCACGTTAATTGCTGTGGACAGTGAACACATCGCTGCAGAACTCGTTGTGTTACAGTGTGTGGGAGCTTCTTTTTGACAAATTACTGCAGTTCCCTTACTTTTTCAAATACATAACTGCTTATTTGTCAATGTTTTGGTCAATCAATATTGGTCAGCTTACCTGCTAGAAGCCAGTTATGTTTGGTATAGCAATGGCCAAAAAATGAGTAAATCCTCCCTGTATTAGAGCACAACACACTGCAGTAATAGCCTGAAAATAAACATATTCAGATTAGAAAAAAAATCAAAATCTTGTTAGCATACAAGAATAGATTTTTGTGAATCAATTCAGAATCCTAGAAGCTAAAAATCTTGGTTCTTACATAAATCCATTTCCCCTCATCCCATCTCCTATCTATGCAGGAGCATCTTTTTCACATCGTTAGTGAAAAATATTCTGTACATTTTAAAGTGAAAGTAAAGATCTGACGGCTACTGTAAGGGGTAGGACATGTTTAGCATCACCTGACGCTCTCATCTCCTGTTAGTGGGGATCAAATGGAGAAACCAATCCAGCTGACTGTTCATATTCAGTTGTGTCCTGGCAGCCTTAAGCTAAGGTGGGTTCATCATCAGAAATGACTCATCACACTTGTGTGGAATCTAATAAAAATGCTGCGTTAGGATTATTTCAGGGAAGGAGCCTCATGGGCCTCCGCTGAAGTATTAAAGAAATCTGCAATGAATATGTACAGTATCAGTATAATCGTATTTGAAGGAAAAACCCTGTTATTTTATATCTGAAATGCTCACATAACTTCAGTCTTTCTGTTGCTTCTGTGACAGAGTTGTACAACAACAGAATAGATTAATAGGACACCACTGATCATGAAAAAAATCCAAATCAACATTCAGCGATTCAAATGCGACAACAAATGAACCTCATTAGTGATACTTGCAATTCATTTAGTCCTCTCACTTCTGTCACCGGGAAGATAGTATCAGACACACGAGTGCAGCATGAACGTTTCGCACCTTGATAATGAAAGGCAGTTGTTTTCTCAGTCTGCAGATAATGTGTGACTGCACGCTGAAAAAAATATTCGTCACGGCTTTTTTTGGTAATGAATCAAAAACTGTTAGTTAGTGTGACAGCAGAGCGACATAATTACCTTGTGAATTAACTTTTTTCAAGGTTTTTTTTAATCAAGTGTGCCTTCCTTATTAAGACAAAGACACTTGCTTCCTTATTATTAACTTTTCTGAAGAAAATAAGAATTATGGGGTTGATAATGACTCTAAATGTCTCGCTAGGATGGACAGCCTCTGTAAATCCTCACAACTTTACCTTCTTTTAACCCTCCGAATGTCCTTCATTCATCTCAACACCTTCTCTTCCTCCTTTCACTCACCCTCCCATCTGCCATCATCACCCCTCATCCTCTCATCATGAGTCTTTCTCTGGCATGTTAACTAATGTGTATAGAGGGATCACATGTGGTGCCCAGCAGGCCTCCGCTTGGCTTGAAGCGCACATAATCAAGGAGCACCAGAGTTCAATTTTATAGCGCCTAATTAATTTTCTAGAATTCATTTCATTCTTTTTAATGCTCCCGCTGGCTATTTCATCAGTATACGCTGTACGCCGAACACCCGCTCTGACAAACACGCATGACTGTTGCAGCATAGACTGTATACAAGAGTCTGGGCTTCTGTGGTCCTTCCTGTTTTCAGTACTAGAATATTAATGTCATGCTGTCAGCCTTCCAGAGGGGCTTTCCAGTGAAAGTAAGGATTGAATTTCACTTTTGCTTGTTAAGACAGTGATGTTGCCATCTCATGAACAGTTATATAATGACATAATGTAGCTCAGTGGCTCTAGTTTGTGCTGAAAAACATATTTTACTCAGCTGCTTCCTCTATAATGTCACACACGTCATTGTGTATGTAGTAAATACGGCATTTCCTGATTATTATACTAGCAAACTGAATGCTAAACAAGCAAACTTATGAAGGATTTCAAAGGTTAAACTTCCAGTGAGCAAGGCAGTGAATGAACCCCCCACTGCTTCTGTTTCCTCTAATTACTAGATTCTGTTGTTGTAAAACATGAAAATAACCATTTCACTCAACAAGGATTAGTTAAAAAGGGATATTCAAGCATTAGTGGTGCAGTTCCACAAAGTTGGCTCGCAAGTTACACATTAAACTAAAGAATGGTCAAAAATCGAAGTAGCATCGGTCAAGAGTTCCTGACTTTTAGTCCTCAGTAGGGGTCGAGCTTCAAAAACTCAAGATTCTACATTTCCCATAATGCAACTCAATAATATCATTTGTTAAACCCCTCCAAACGTCTTTCAAACTCTACACCCACAGGTTGTGGTTATAAATTTGCAGTCTCCATAAAATCTGTATCTCTATTGGTTTTAAAACATTTTACTATGTGATTTTGAAAACTTTACTAACCGTTGTCATCTTGATGTCCAGTTTGATCATGTTAGTGATGATAGTTATCGTTCTTTCCCATATTCACCACTAATTCTTAAAAGCCAACACTAAATCTGGAAACTAGGAGCATGTAGATGTTTACAGTATGTGGCAAAATGTCTAGATGTCATAAACAAATGATAATTTAACTTTTTCCTTTGCAAACAAACAATAATTAGCAAATTAAGTAATGCAATTGCACTGGAAAGAAGTAGCGCTATCTCCTCCTGTGTATACTGTGATTCTCATTGAATTTAAGTAACTAATAAAGACTTGTTAGACTCCGTGACTTGCTACCGTGGTCGATATTTTTTGCAGTGTGTAACTCTCCCTCCCTCCTGTGACAAAGCTCCCCAAGGCTGTTACTGTAAATAAAAATGTGTTCTTGGTAATTTTGGTCTTTAGATTCAAGTTTAAAAGAAATTATTCAGCTCATGTAGCGCTAATGCTGCTGTAGTGTTGACTGCAAGCCAGTCACTGGGAAAAAAAAAGAAACACATGATCACTTTGTAAAAGCGTGAAGAGATCACAGCAGCTATGTTGACTGGAATCCTTTGGCTTAGTGTCTGGGTCGTTTTTTTATTTCTTTATCCCTTTACTTCTTGTCCAAACTGTCAGCTGGACATGTTAGATCTCCACAAGCTCTTGATCACACTCACGGTCAGATGGGATGTGAAAAAGAGAAAGAATAAGGGAATAATCAAAGGGGTGAAAGGATGCAGAAAGAGGGAAAGCAAGAAGGACTGAAACGCACAATGCATCATGGGGTTATCAGTGTCGTACCCACTGGCTCAGTGTCCTACTTTGCTGCCTGCCTCTGTGTGTGTGTGTGTGTGTGTGTGTGTGTGTGTTTGCACCCACAAAGGCTGAAGCTATCTAAAACAATCACATGCTCACATAAGACGCAACAACACACACTATGCACTGTCTCCTCTATCACTTCTTTGTGTATATTGCATGTATGTATTATATAAAACGGGTCTATAAATACCTTCAAAACAGTGGTAAGTGTTTAATGATTATCAGGATTGTCATTTATCTTGCAGGGAAATGGATTTTTAACTCTAAATCGAACGTAATGAATGAAACTGGTGCTGGTGTTGGCACAGCAGGGGTCCCAACGCAGAGTGCCCTGCCGTAAAAGTTTAATCTAGCTCAGCTTTTGCTTCACTACGTCGTATGTAACACATAGTGAAAACTCATATCCCAGACAGAAAACCTTGTAGTAGGAACAATGTGTTATTGTGCTAATGCCACTGTTCACAATGAAATCTGAAGGACAGAAGATAAAGTTACTGCCGCTCCACAATCTGTGTTTTGACTTCTAATAGGCCTTCATCTGAGCACAGCCCTTATAAAAGTCTTGGTTTTAGGATTCAGATTAGAATTAAATTGAGGTTAAGATCAGGGTGAAGGTTAGGCTGCATTCAGATTGAAATCAGCCCTGCATTAAAACAAGGGGTGTGGACTTATTGTTTAAGGTAGACAATGAAATATAATCCAGGAAGTCAAGTTGGAGCAACAGATTAATGTGTTTAAAGATTTCTCAAAAGCTAAAACACCACACAGCGGCTTGTAATACTCACAGACAGGATTTTACAACTCTGGAAGGTGCAAATGTGTGTCTATGTGGCCCTAACAGCTTCTCTATGTCGTTGTTTTCCAAGTATGACAGCATGTCATAGTCGGGCCACACGCACATGCACGTGGATTTACTTTACAGTATGCATTGCACACATTCAGATCTTGTCAGACATGAGTACATTGTTACATATGTATGAACACATACAAGAATGCACACAATGACAATCTGATAGAGCCCATAGCGTTCCTGACCACATACCCACAGCCCGACACGTACTCTGAGCGGAGTGATAAGCGATAAGGCAGGGTAACTGGTTTCTGATGCTTCAAAGAGGTGTAGAGATAATAGATATTTTCCTCATACAGAGGTTGAGAGGATGCAGAGACACACACACACAAAGCACTTGATGGTAAACGTACCGAATACAACACAGCTGTCACGTAGGAGACAGCAGCAGCCTGTAAGAGGTTTGAGGCTCACAACCAGGTCCTTGTTTAAAACCCCTCTGTAGGATCTGTTTGAGGAAAACTGACTTATACTCTCCTCAAATAACTGAGGGTCAAGCTGCTCTTGAGCAAATCACTTAAGGAACATTAGACTCAGTCTCACCTCGATAAAAGAATTGATTTTTAGTGTTTCTTGAAGAGATGGTTTGTTTTTACCAACACACACTAGTGAACTTAAAGGTGAGGTAACATCAGTGGAGAGAAATTTTGAGAATAACAATTAGAATAAACAAACCAGATCAGCTGAAAGATATACTTTTGAACTACATAGCTGGTTCAGATCTCAAAGTTCAAAACAGTAGAAGGGGAGTACTAGAAAACTTAAGTTCTATTAAAGGATATGGTTGGTAATTTTCTATATTTTTCTTATTGTCAACAAATCTCATGTGCAGAGCCAAACCAACATTGAATTGGTCCCATTACACCAAAGCTTGATATATCTTATTCCACTGTGCTGTAGACCTCCGTTGTTGTCCAAAAACTATTAAAAACGCACTAGGTGACACGTTCCTTGTCCTGAAAGAGTTTGGGCACATTAGGTTTTTTAGAAATGGCTCCAAAGACTAGTAACAGCAATCACATTTTGCAGCCTCTGGAGAGTAGTTCTATGTACAGCAGACGCCACAGTGCATGTGTGGGGATGCGGTTCTGTTTACAGAGCTTCACTGGCGATGATGTGCTACATATCGCAACCTCTTGACTTTATAAAGTTATTTACAATGTTCAATGTAGAACAAAGTCAACTGAATCAAATGATTCTTGTAAGACTAATATAAAAGTGTTGCTAGTACTACTGTATAAATCACACTGCGAATCAACACCTCAAGCTCACACAGGTGACTTTTAAGCTGCCTGCTGGCATAACATGGCAAGTAAACAAGTAGCTGGTCAAAAAATCTAACATGTAAGAAACCAAACAGACAAATTTTTATCTATTTTTCTCAGAAGATGGTTGATGAAACCAGGGCTAAAATGTAAGTAACTGACTAACATTCAACAGGTCAAGAAAAAGACGCATTCAATGCAATTTTTGCTAACATGTTACCCAGAAGAAAGTCATAAGTAGATGTAGCAGTGTATAGCAAATAGTGCCAAACCATTAGTTTGTTGTAATGTAATCAACAGTTCTGACAATCTGTCTGCAAAAATATGAACCCTTCTCTGTCTCCAGCTTCTCAAATGTGAGCTAGTTTTTCTGTTTAATCGTTTTAAAATGAGTATCTTGCCTTGTGGTCTCTTTTATAGACTAAATAATCTAATAAAACATCAACAGATTGACCAAAAGTAAAAGTAATTGTTTATTGCTCCACTAATATTAAGGCTCATAGCTGTGAGATAATCATTGTCTCATCAGCATTTCAATATATTTCTGAGTGTGCAACTTATTAAACCTGCGATGAGCCATTTTTTCACCAGAAAACCTTTAATAAAACACGCACACAGAGAGATCACTAATCACTTTGGCATTTAGAGCTCATTAATCTGTTCACACTCGTCAATCAGCTAGCCGCTGAGCCTGTGTTTGTGCTGGATACACACACGCGCTGTCACTCGATGATCTCTCTCTGCTCCAGTCAGTTAATCTTCCAGCAAATTTCCTCGGATCTGTGTGTAACTACAGCACATGCACTATACAACTGTAATGAGTGTGACTCATTCACGCCGGCTCGTTATCGAGTCCACGTTGTAGGCTGAGCTAACACCGCACATAAACAAACACACACCACACGTGCACACACACACACAATCAATCCAACAATCATGACAGCTGTTTGGCTCAGGAAAGAGGGACAGGAAGCAAAAAAGAGGGAAGATGGAGAAACCATAAGGTGAAAAAATAGATTAGTTTAGCTTCACTTACCTTGGTCAGCTCATTCTTATCACCACTTCTCTGGCAGCTACCTGCACTCTACCTGAGCATTTTGCTGTGTTTGTATGTGAGTGGTTGTTAAAAGAGATTTGATTTCCCAGCCAGAAGGAAGCCTGTGGCCCCGGAGGAGAGATGTGGGTCATATACTGTTAATTTAACGGACTCAAGCTAATGCTAAAAGCTCTCCAGTGGGAGTTATACCATCTGAGCCGTTTCCTGCTATTTCCCACCCGTATTAAAAGGATTTGTAGCATTTAGATTATTTCAATAAATCATGCAGTTCATTCCCCTCATTAGTGGTGAGCCGAGCCTCTGCACTGCATTTTAGATTGTGTGCCACAACAGGTTTAGAGTGAAATCTGCTTTATTGCTCTATATGGCAACAAAAAAACAAAAAAAACAGAACAAAGGTGAATTACTCTCAGTTCAAACTGAGCTACAGTTAAGCGTAGTGTCTCAAAATTGCAGAGTGGAGAGATGGCAGATAATGGGCAAGAGAGTAAAAAGATTATATTTTGTGTGTGGTAGTAATAACCAAAAACAAGCTGTTTGTTATGAGGTGGCAATCTTGAAAACAATATTTAACTGAATCCAGGATACAGACACCACAACAAGTGATTTAGATGACGACGAGAGCTGCTGTTTTACTGTATATTCTAAGTTATGCATGATTCTAGTTTTCAAGCTATTTCTTCCCTCAGTTGTGTTTTAGAAAGAGACTTATGTGGATTATTTAGTGTAAATGTGACAGAATTGAGACCAGAATTAGTGTCATTGCTTGTCCCATCAAGCATATGTAAGGTTTATGTTGATATATTGGTAAAAGTGAGCTCTTGTCAGTCATCAGACGTGGTGGGATCTCTACAGAAGTCCATCGGACTACGGTGCACGTTAAAAAATGACATTAAGGGGTACCCAGTGCATTAAAAAGTATTTGACGAGTTAGGAGTAAGAGAGGGCTGGTACACTTCATTTGCAATGTTGCCTCTACTTTCTTCTCGTGATGACATCAGGTTGTTCGTGCACGCCCACAAACAGCCGTCCATTCTGTAGCTAAGGTTGTTCACATTGTTCACTTGCATATTTCAAATTTGATTCTGGTTCGAGCATATCCAGATGTATTTGAGAAGAACTGAGCCACTATAAGATAAATTAGTGAATCATGCAAAGATATTCCAGTAGAGCCCCAGAATATAAATATAGAAATGTGCGTGATACGTCCCCCTTTAATTGAATAGACTAAACTTAAAGAGATTATCCCTTGGAAAAAAGTTAGCACTAGATATTTTTTTACACAAATCAAGCATTAAAGCGGACTTACTATGATACCAATGAGTGCATCTACTGTACACATTTATCACGAGTCACTGAGAGACGGATTATATTTACATTTGTTATAACAGAAAAGGCAATAAAGAATGTGTTTAATCCAGCAGGCCAGAGGGATGAGAGCACTAAATAACTGTACTTTAGTGTTTGTGGACAGAGAATGTACGTCTGGAGGGACGAGGGTGAACCCCCTGACCCATGAAGCATGTTTAGATTGGGACACTATATATGTTAATGTTGCTGAAATTGTCTCAAAGTGTGTCAGTACCTGAGAGGGTCACCGTTGTTGACTTTCTGCTTGAAGAGAATAATGAAAAAGATGCTTGATCATCACAAGAAAAATACAGAACAAATGAGAGGAAAAGCCAGAATGTGTCAGAAAGAAAGCAGCGATGTCAAATCATGAGCTGAATCATAGAATACTAGTTTAAAGGGTTTTTTGGATGTGAGGAAAAAGGGGATTCGATGTTTACTACTTTTTATTTTTCCATTTTCTTGTTCTTTTTCCCCCTCTGCATGCTGATGTGTCATCTGCTCTGTTCTTCTGAGCTTTTTTTTTTTTTTTTTTTTTTTTTTTTTTTGCCGTCTGAGTTTGTGTGTTTACATCTTTCTGTGGATGTGTGAGGCGACTGGAATAATGACAGAAAAGAAAACAAGGGTAAGAATGGAAAAAGAAATAAAAACAAGACATGCAGTCCTCCATATCCTGCATCAGTAACTGCTAACAGAAGAGTAATTGCTCCAACAACTGAAAATATCAATTAGAACCATTATGATAATTACCTTTCAGTTTCCTGCTCATGTTAAATTGCATATTTGGTTTGCCAGAAGAGAAATCAATAGAAATGGCAGCATTTTTTTAAAATGACTATGGGTTTCATTCATTAACAGTGGACACCCTCATTTCCGAACTCTATCTGATCTGGCAGTCATGATAATTTTATGATAATTGATAATCATGTTATTCATAAATCAGCACTCGATTCCTCAGTTTCACACAGAAATGAGCAGTTTTGAATGCATGCAAGCAAACTCAACTGCAAAAAAAACCAACAAAAAAAAAAAAAAATGCATCTCACCTCGTTTTAGCTGAGCAATGACATTTTTAGCTAATGGGTATGTCATTTACCAGCACTCAAACACACACACACACATTAGTGAAGTATTAAACAGCATGTCTTCCCCCAGGGATGCTGTGCCAGGCAGGGAAAAAGGTTTTTTCTATAGTTTAGTCAGGCACAGAGGACCTGCCTGCCTCTGTGTGTGTGCGCATCTGTGTGTCTGCGCTCATTAATCCCCTTCCAATCGGCCATGACATGTTCATTAGCCTGCCTTCCATTCGCATTGTGAACGCTAAGCCCCAACCAGAGCTACAGTATGTGTGTATGCTTTGTCGTATATGTGAGTATGTGTGTGTTAATGTGCATGTGCAAACTCTTAATAAGCCCAACTTGAGAGAGAAGACGCCTTCAGTTGTTAGAAAGAAGCAGAAGTCAAACACACAGGGACAAGACAGAGATAAGTGCCGCTATAAAGAGACGCTTAAAGGATGAATAGAAGAAGTTGAAGTTGCAGAGTTGGAAGTTGAAGTCATTAAAACATCGGACGGCTTGTTAAAGAAGACGCATGCGGCCTCAACCTCCCACTTTGAAATACCACAGAGTCACATCACAGCAGTTCCATCATTCGGGGTTCACTGCTGTTTCTTCTCATTTATTTTGGGTCTTTTTTGTTGTTTATCAAGCCTGCGGCAAAGTAAACACTACAGCTTCTGTATTCATGCAGGCGTATGTTCAGTTAGCATGATTTTGTTTCTCTTAGTTTGTGTTTCTTATGTCTTACACAGGTAAATAATAATTGCAAATGTACATTTTTGGAATTCTAAAATAAATAATCATTTGGCTTGATTTACAAAAAACAACCTATAGTGACAGTAAGCTTGTATCATGTCCCACTTCCTGTCCGGTCAGAGATTCCCCACTGGGCTCATACATCATCAGATTTATCCCCTGTCGACTTTCTGGGCTTTTGTGATCTTTTCTGGTTGATGCATTGGTCCTTTAAACTTCCCTGGATGCTGCTGCTGCTGCTGCTGTGGTGTTATTCCCTACTGACCATCTCGCCACAGAAAAAAAAAAAGTCGATGTTACTGCAGCTGTAGTTGGGACAGTTGTGTCTAGTATCTGTGCCTCCTCTATGCTCCTCCGTACATGACTGCTAAACATGAATTATTGTTGAAAATACAAAATTGTGTGTTTGAAAATGTCTCGGTGTGACTTCTGTTTGTTCAGTTATTTGCAGGACAAAACACAACAGACCTAAGTTTTGCTATATTTTTAGTATTTTTCAGTGGAATTTTCCTTTAATAGAGCTTTTTTTTCCCCCTTTGTGATGATAAAGGTTCTTCCACAGCATTCATTTTTTAACATTCAATATAAAATGTGAGGTGGTGTATATCAAAATAAACTGATAACTGGCAGCTTCCTCTTCCTCCCATTCTTTCGTTTCCTATAATACTAATCGTCTCCTTCCTTTCCTCCCTCCTTCCATCCTAAATTCTGCTTCCCTTCTGACTTTCCTTTCTAAATTTCTTTTTGTTATGACCATCACCCTTTTTCCCTTTTTTTACCCTACTATACCTGTTTCTTACCTTCTTTCATCCTTCATCTTTAATGCCTGACCTCCATCTTCTCCAGCTTGAAATGATTACCCCTTCCCATCATGTCCTTCGTCTTTTCTTTGTTCTTTCGTTTTTCTTTGTTATGCTTTAATTTTCACTCGCTGTGTCATTTCACCTTCAGTTTTCATTTTTCCTTGTACAATGCTCTTAATGTTTCATGCCCTTCCTTTGCTCAACCTATTTTCCTGTCGTTGTTTTGCTTTTGTTTTTCATTTCAGTTTAGTTGAGTTGATCTGAAGAGTCCTCAAAGCCCAATTTGAGAGCAGTGTGCATGGAAAGGAGTTTTCTCTCTCCTTCTCTGCTTTCACATCCTCTCCCTTTTCTCTTTCTGTTTTTTTTTTTTTTGTTTTTTTTTGTGCCTTGAGTCACACATAAGTAAGCGAGCTTCTTGTGAAGGTTGTCCTGTCATGTGTCTGTCTCTCAATATTTCAGGATGTTATTTTGCCTTTATAGTTCACCGTATTGATCCACTTTGCTTACATCCTCTAGGTTGTGTGCACACACACACACACACACACACACACACACACATACACACATACACCAGCAGGTTTTTAACTGCCTGCGCTGTTAGTGAAGCAAAGCAGCAGGTTGTTGAGAGCTGCAAATGCCTCATTATGTAAGATGTGTTTACCAGATGCCAGTCTACAGTTTCACTTGTCCCCTGCTTTGCTTTGTCTCTTTGTCTTGCTCTCTCACTTAGCTGCAAGCAATTATCATCTATTCCTTTCTGTCCATATCTCTATTTATTACTTGTATTTCTGTATTGTACATTACATTAACCACAATGACATCTGTATCGGTCAGGTGTCAGGATTAATGAGTCATGCACATACAAATACACGTTTTTTTCACTTAGGCAGACACTGTATTGATTAACAATTGTTTCCTGGGGACTTACCTCAATCTTAATTATGTCGAATCCCAAGCTAATCCTACATTAAACCAAAGTCTTAACCTTCAAATGTAATAGTTTACTTTGTGGGGACCATCTTTCTGTCCCCAAATAATGTAATAATAAACATACTCACACTCACAGTCTTGCCATTTCTCTACAACTTTTTAAGGTAGATCAAGTCAAAGAAACTGGCATGGCAAATATTTGTAGAACAGAAGTTGCTAGACAAACCTAAATAAAGTCCCACGAAAAAAACCCCAGCAAAACAGTGTACGAGTTAAAAAGTGCTATCGCATTTAAAAAGTTGATGCATAAAACAAGAAAAATTGGTCACTTTTTTTTTTTCACAAAATTTGAATAAAGACTGAGTATGATAATGAAACATACAGTAATTAACAATGGGGCTGCAACTCTCTTAAAGACTATAATATGACTGAAATGTAAAAAAAAAAATTAAAAAATTAAAAATATCACAATTTTCAAGAGCTAAGTAGTTGACAGTCAATCATCGTCAAATTTTTTTCAACTCTAATCAACAGTATAATATTTAAAAGGCACCAAATCCATAAAAGTGGAATCACCACATTCTGATTTTGATACTTTAGTTGAAGGTAAAAGAAGAACCATCGTTATTCATTGGAAGCATTTAACTGGCTGACATTGAATACATTTACATGCACAAAACATTCTGGTTTTTGCCCTTATCCCAAAAAAGATAAGTTGTTTACATGGCTAATGAAAATAAATATTCCACTAATATTCCCGGGTTTTCAGGGTTGCTCCCGTGGGAACGAGAATCACAAGATCTCCGCAGGCAGTGAAGTAAACCAGCGAGGGGAAAAATATTAGCGAGCTACTGCCTGATATTTATAAATGATATTGATATGACTGATATTGTAAATTTATAGTTACAGTCGTCACCGTCACCATCAAATTCTGAATATTGTCATAGTCGTAATAATAGTGGAATATTAGTGTGCATGTAAAAGTAGTCATTGTTATTGCCAATTTGGTCTATTTGTGGTTGGGAGCAATGTATTTGGTTTGGTTTTACATTACTTTTAATGTATAAAATTAAAATGTATTAACGTCACATAAAAGGAAAAGCAAAGAATTAAAAAAGCAGATAAATCAGTTGCATAAATAGTTTTAGTTTCTATTTAATGATTCCAAACTCTCTTTGTGTCCAGCCCAAGCAGCGTACCTCTCTGTCCTCGTCCCTGGACGTCCAGAGGCCAGTCAACCACAGCTGCGAGCCCAGTGAGGTGAGCTCGTCCCTCGGCTACGCCAGCTTCAGCACCAGCCCCCCTGCCAGCCCTCCCCTCAGCCCCAACCAGGAGGACTCTGCAGGCTCCAACGACGACTGTCAGCTCACAGGTAAGACTCATGAAGCGGGCAGGATTGGGCTGAAGATAATCAATTCATGAGCATCAGGCCATGAAGAGAATTGCTGTGTTGAGTAAAGGCTTGTAACTGTCAGTTAGCAAGCTAGTTAGCTTGGTCAGTAACAGGACAATAAGGGACGTCATGTAACTGTCTACCAAACCAAATGTCTCTCTTAAGCTTAAGTACTGTCGATGGTTTGTTTTTGGTCAGTGGTAGAAATTCTGGTGTCCAAAGTTGAACTTGTTGCAAAAGATTTACGCAGATTTACTTCAACCTTGGGAGGAAATCCACTGATCACGGCAATTCCACTGAACTAAATATTGTCTGAAATGCCGGTGTGATGTTTTCGAGTTGTATCTATTGCTATTAAATACCAAAATGTGGTTGTCTTTTAGGGCCTGATTTCAGCTGGGACATTTCAGTGGTTTTACTGTATTAGATGATAACAATTCTTTGTTTGTAGATGAGGATCAAGTCTGTTTAACTGGAAATTAGGATGCAAACAAGCACTTTCAGGGGAAAACTCTACCGGATATCTCAAAAACTAGGCTCCAAGACATCATCAAAAAATGCTCTGTTACTCCTGCGGGGAGTCCATTTTACTGTCAGCCCAGATGAAACACTGTTGGCTTCATCTAATGACGTCCCCCGTGCTGAGTTTAAAGCTTTCTCTTCCAAGGAGCGCCCTGGTAGCTGAATGGTTACTGCGAATGCCACAGAACTGCAACATACCTGGTTCGATTCCAGTCAGGGTCCTTTGTTGCATGTTGTGCCCGTCTCTCTCTCTCCCTCCCTGCTTCCTGTCTGCTTCTTCACTGCCCATTATCCAATACAAAAGAGGCAAAAATGCCACACACACACAAAAAGTTTCTCCTCCAAAAGGAATATTCTATGTAATGAACGAAGTGTTTTCACACATAAGTATCTCATAAGTAGGGCAATCACATCTTAAACATGCACATATGCACTTTCCAGTACTTTTACTTATGCTTGCATGTTAAAAAAGGAATGTAAATACTAAATAATGCAAACATGTTCATAAGCATTTTAATGTCACTGTATGTTTGCTAAGGAATCTGACACATTTATATATACATTTTTCTCTCCACTTGAACACCGTAGAAGGACCTATCTGAGCTCTAGCTGTCCTTAAACCCCTTTTTTGAACCACTGGTTCACTGTTTGTAGCTCCTTGCCTTCATTTTCTTTGGTATTTCCTACTCACTCGCTTCTTGTTTTACCATAGCAATGGGATTCCTTGTTGTCATGGCAAAGCGGCGGCATTAGCGTTAGTTAGCCGGTGACGTGGTTGTGAATACTTCCTTTTCTCACCTGGGTTTCAGTCCAACTGTCCCTTCACACCCGCTGCTATCTGGCACCGACAGAAGAGGCAAAGCAGGGGAAGTCGACCAGGCGGGAGGCATTTTCTGTGCGTGTGTGATTCTGTTTCATCCAGGAGCAGTTCAGAGCCCCAACTAGACTTTGATCTGTATAGTGCCTCAAACGAAAAACACATTCATTATCAATCCACAGGTGCATGCACACACACACGGACACAGACACACACACACATACACATGCAGACGTAAAACTGAATGAGCCATCTTCATCTACTATTCCCATTGAAGCATTGCTGTGGTGTTTATGTAACAAGAGCGTGTTATGAGTCTGACAGTGATGTCTTCTAAGGACAAAGACTGAGGATGAATACTGATCACAGGGCTGGAAAGCTCTCCACTTTACTTTTAATACATTAATCATTGACATCAAAGTGAATATTGGGAGTGATAAATTGTGGATACATAAGAAGATAACGGCTTACAGGAAGATGTTCATGCTTTGATATCAATGCTGGTGTGAATGCAGTTGGTGACTGACATGATCAGTAGAGATTTTATCAATACTGGTACCAATAGCGGAACCCGTGACATGTTTTTATACCAAGTGTTACTTTGACTCTGTGCATCAAGGCCAAGCGGCAACCTCCGGGACTGAGAAATGAAGCAAACATGAAGTGCCAAAAACTGCAGTTCCTCGAATGGCCACTTGAGGCTCCAAAAAAAGTCAATCCCCATAGACCCCCATGTTAAAATGCCCAACTTTACAGCAGGAATGAAACATGTTTAAACCCTGGTACAAAAACAGTTTTGGTCTCTATAGCTAATTTTCACATTCATGAAAATGTACGAAGGGTGAATTTTTATATAACTCACCCCTTTTAATTTAATTAAAGTTATGTATAGTGTGGCTGCTTTGAGTGACAGGTGGGTGCTGTCACAGGCAAGTTACCACAGCAACATTGGTTGGGTAATGTAACCATGGCGTAGCTCCAGATTTCCAGAGTATAGCCGTAGCTGTGGCTATTTCAGTGTGTTTTCTGTTCATGAAAGTTAACTGTAGCATTTTGGTCGCCTAAAAAAGTCTGTCTTCTTCAGTGTTTGGTTATACTAAAAGACCCTCTAAGGAGTCGGATGTTCAGTTTTATTCCTGTATGTATATTTTGTTTTAATGGTTTTAAGTCTGTTTTTTGCTCACAAAGAATTAGCATTATCAGAGTTAACCATAGACACCGTGCAAATGCACCGTGCTAACCAAGCTAGCAGCTAGCAACAGGGCCAGCTTCACCCTCTCATCCAAATATGGTCACCTCTGGCTCCAGAAATCAGACATGGCGAGGGTCAAAATGAAAACTCGAGGCTTCAGAATGATAGTCCACAAACCAATATGTGACATCATTGTGGCTACATCCATTATTTTTACAGTCTGTGCTCAAGGTCTCTTCAACATATGAGCTGGTGGAGTGGACTGTCGCCACACTGACAGTGGCATAGTTGACGCGTTGCTCAGAAAATCCATAGCACAATAAATGTTTGTCATGTTGTTTAATTAAGTTGCCAGTGCTACTCCCTTCACACAGAGAAGCTGTCACACACATGCACTTAGCTGTATCTCATGTCCCCTGTCGTCACCTACTCTTCCAAGCATTTTAATCTGTCCACCATAAGAGTATGAACATGTCATTGTAGGGAAAAGGTTTATTCCACAGTAGCCAAACAACGATTAAACATATAATGTTTGAATACTAATAGCTGCACCAGCTGCCCAGAAACATATCTGTATTTCAGTCCTAAGCACTCAGGAACTATTACTTAATTAAGACTGGCCAACTTATTTAAATATCCCTCCCCTGTGATCAGTGGTTCATTTACAAACTGTTTAAACATTTGGACGTTTCAGACATTTTGAAAGGTTGCCTGAATAAGACTTAAGACTGCTAAAAGACTAGTGTTTAATGATTGATAATAACACTCACAATAAGAGTAAAAATAAGAATTAGAAAAGAAACATATACTGCACATATATAATAAGGTATAAGGATAAAAATGTAAAAATAAAAATGCCTGTATATTGGCCTGACGTGTAAATAAATATGTAAAATGTACACATCAATCTTTTATTTTTTTAAATTCTGTTTATTGTGGTATTTTGGTACAATATGTAGTACAAAAAGTATAAATACAATTACATAAAAGAGTAATTAAACATACTTTTCAGAGACAGTAAAAAGAAGGAAAGGGAAAAGGATGCCATAGGATGTTTTTTTCAACAACAGTTCATGAGCTTACCCTTTTGAGATACTCAATAAAAAGTTGACAAATCAAATAAAACTTATTATATTCCCTCTTAGAGAATTTCTCCAGCAGGAGTTGTCACATCACATCATTTAACAGGGATAAGTGGGTCGGTGGATTCCTCTGCTTCCAGTTTAATAGAATCAGTCTACGTGTTAACAGTGATAACAGATTATATTGGTTATTTGACAACTCAACATCAGAATATATATGTCACAATTACAACTACACAATAAACTTTTCTATACACTTGAGTGCAGATATGTAAACATGCAGGACGATGCAACGGATTCAGAGAACATGATGTGACAAAACAAGCACACCTGTTGATCCTGTGATGATTGTGCAGCCAGCTGTTGGTTAATTACAATCTTGCAAAGCTCATATTCATTTTCCTGGTAAAGTGAAAGATTGAAATATGACCAGCTTTACCTGACAGTGAAAAAAATAACAATGAAAACTTGCAAATCAGTAATTTTTCTTACTTTCTTTGGATTTGTTTAAACCCAACTGATTGACACGCCATGTTTTTATTCTTGGCAACATCTGAAAAATTCCCATTATATTTACTTGACACATACGCCTGCAGAAGTAAACACACTTTCCCTCACTGTCTTCTTCTTTGATGAGTTATTATAATTGAGTTTGAATCTCTGCCAGAACAGGTACATTTACATTAAGAATTTCATATACCTTATCACTACATTTATAGAAACACATTATATAAGCACTCACAACACATTATGGATACAAATTATAATGTATTCTAAATATACATGTACCTCTCTGTGTCTCTATATATGTCTCTTCCTCGCTCCCCTCGCCTGAAGCTCCAACACCAGGAATAGATTGGCACCCATTTATTTTTCCATTTAATTTTTCTCTATTTTTTTTTTCCCTCCTCCTCCTTCTTCTTCTGCTACTCTGCTCATCCCTCCTGCTTCTCTCTACTTATTAGCTTTATAAGGCCCATTGTGGGGTTGCCATGGTAACAAGTGGCTTACAGAGAGAGAGAGAGAGAGAGAGAGAGAGAGAGAGAGAGAGACAGAGAATGAGAGAAAAGAGGGAGTATATATGTATGTGGGTACAGAAGGCAAAGAGTCACAGAATTCAAAGGATGCCAGTGAAAAAGAGAGTGGGTGAGTGAGAGAGAGAGAGAGAGAATGAGAGTCTAACGTTACAGGAGGGGGTGGAGGTGGGGGGTGGGGGGGTGATGAGCAAAAATCAGGAAAATGGAGAGAATGAAATGTGTGATTTTCAGGGGGTTGGATAGAGAAATGAGGACAAGAAAGTGAAAGAAATTCTTTTTTTCCCCTTGCACACCATAAAAGGCCTTTCCTTCCTTCCTCTCCACATCTGTCTCTCTCCTTATTCCTCTCGTTCTCCTCCTAAAAAAAAAAAAAAAAAAAAAATCACCAACCTTATACAATAAATCGTCGGCCCTGCAGCAAAGTATGCAGGTGTCAGCCACCTGCGTGGGCAGTTGGATAAAAAGGGGGCCTATTTATAACCAATCCATCACTGGTGCTGCTGTTGATGCTTCGGAACTACGGTTTACGTAATGTTGGACATCACTGGTTGAAGATATTCCCTCTGTGCCCTCGGTGCAGAGTGCCAAGTGCGATGCAGTGTTATGTAAAAGCAGTGCAACTGTCGACGCAGTTGTCCTCCATGAATTATGCAGTGCTTCCTGCGACAAGTCAGTAACAAACAGGCACAAATCTTCAGGTCTGTATTTATTCATCTGGAAGGTTTCTGGAACACTTCACAGCTTCTTATACGCACCATAATGTAAATGAACGCGCGGCTTCTGCTCGTGATGTGCAAACACTGTTGCAGATTACATTTTCTACTCATTATGTTGTTTTTAATGTAATTTCAAGGGAAAGCCCTGTATTTGTCAACCTGGGTCTTTTCTCAGTTATGACTATTGCTCATGATAACACTTAGAGCTGCACTAATCAATATTTCTATATTAACAATGGGTCAATTGATATGTAACGTGAAAGGGGTCCCTTGTAGTGATGAATCCAGAGAATAAACACCCGACTCTACAGTTCTCCTTAACTCTACGTAACATTTTGACCTCTTTTAGCTCTTTGTTTTGATTTTACAGTCTGTAATATTATGTTTCTAGAAGAAGGAGGCAGCTTTTTTTTTCAGCAAAAAAGCTCTAAAAACCCCACAGTCCGCTACCTGCCCATCGCCAAACAGCTGGCGGACAAAGTTAGTGCCCAGCTGGTGAACATAGTGAAGTATTTAGTAGCTAATGAGGAGCTGGTGGAGACCAAAACAGAGCTAGAATTAGAGCTAATATTGGACTTATATCAGGTTAATGTTGCTTTATATCTGGTGTGTGAATAGACAATTGTTTGATGACGCATTCGCCATATCAACTTTATAAGATGATAATATGCCAACGTTGCCTTGCTTGTTTTTATTCAGACAGGCTTTTGGTTAAGCTGTTTGAATGGTGGCTTATTTCCTCGTCTGTGTTTTGGAACTTTTGTACATGTTGCAGCATTTTACAGTTTTCTAAAAAGCTTAAACTCAGGATGATCAGAAATCATCTTATCTTTGAGTTCAACTGAAATGAAAGTACTGTAATCCCCTGGAAATCCAATCTGCTGTTGCAGCAAACTGCATTGAGGAACTGGCTACAGCAGGAGTTTCTCTTTATGCACAGTAGCAGTCGATGAAGACTGAACAATGTGTACCTTGTCGTTTCACAAGACACAAAGCATCTTCTCAAGTTTGCTGCTCTCTCTCTGCAATGTAAACAAGCTAAATAGAAGCCTCACATCAATGAAGGAAAACCCGGTAACACATAACTCCCCATAATTCTTCATTCTAACTTATCATGAGAAAATTAATTTCTCTAGACGTGTCTAGGTCAGCTGTGAAAAACATGACTACATACTGTCTACTCAGCCACAGAGGGGCTGAGTGATCGATGAGCTCTAACAGTTAATGAGTTGTAAACGACAAAGCGATCAAACGCTCAGTCTGTGTGTGTGTGTGTGTGTGTGTGTGTGTGTGTGTGTGTGAGTGCAGCACAGGCTGTGTGTGTTTACTTGAAAGAGTTAAGTTCGTTAGACCTCCGTTGCTTAATTCAGTCCTTTGTTCTCAAATATCACACACTCCACTTGTACCTCGACATACGCTCACAAACACGCTCTTCTGCACAAATGCACAATGCGTCTGACAGCCTGCTGTGCTCGATCATTAAGTCACGCACAAAGTCAGCAGCGCCTTTGTTTGCAGCTTTAATTTGATACTCATGTCCTCACACACACACACAAATACACACATACACACACACTAATGGATTTTTCTTGATTTTTCATCTAATTGACACTTTGGCTCTGTCCTTTCTTGTCTTTGTTGCACACGATCACATTTGAAGCCATTTCCTTTTTTGTGTCCGTGCCATAGCATGAAGCTTAACGTCATAAACCTGCTATTAGTGGCCCCTGATAGTTTCCATTAACATATTTAATTATGATTATAGCTTAACAGAAACTCACATGAGCACATCATATGATTTTTATAAAATGACAAATGACAGGAATTTTCCCTGCTGTTCTACCCAGGTTGAATGTACTGAATGCGTTCCCCTCGCAGACGGCAGATGTGATCAAATTATAGCTCTCATCTTGTCACTTTTTCACTCGGGGTTGAGAGAGGGTCAATCAAGATTAAAAGCTGTTAAGTCAAATTTGATGGATGGGAAGAGGAGAAAGGTAGAAAACATTTATACATTTTCTTGTTTTGTTTCTGTTCGACCATCGCTAACTGCAGCCTCAAAGAGCTGGATCAACATCTCGCCGACTCGGAGTGGATTCGCAGTCTCGTGTCTTTGGACGTTGCCGGTCTTTGTAGTGAAGTGTCTTCTTGTTTAGTTTTCACCTCATAAGCTGTGCTAACAGGACAGGTGAAGGAGTTTGTGAGTGCTGTGGGTTTGATGTGGGGGGGCGTTATTTTGTTTTGTTATTCCATGCTTGCTTATTGGCTCTAGGGTTGGTTGGTCCACCTCTTCGGTGTAAACTATTTGATGGATTGCCATAAAGTTGCCTGCATTCATGTCCCTCAGAGGATTTTTCAGATTCATCTAACACCACCAGCAGGTTCACATTTGTGGCTTTTAGTGACACATCTCCATAACTATAAGATGGACTGCTGTGAGATCTGGCAAAAACATTCATATGTCCCCTCTGCCAGCCTCACAGAGCCACTAGCATGGCTGTACACTCTGGTCCTGCGTCAACAGAACACAGTATGCACAACAAAATCAGCAAAGTGGATGAATGTTATTAACGCTTTATTTTCTTCATCTTGAAGTTAGCCATCAGCCCGACCTCTCCTCCTCCTCCTTCTGCCCTCCTCTTTCTTTCCATCTCTCTCTCTCACCGTCTTTGTATTTTTGTTGAAGTCTCCTTCTCTCCTTTTGTGGTTTAGTTTTGGATGAGAGGACCGGAGGTAATGGTGAGTCATGTTTGGATGTTCTGAACACATAAGAGGCTCACACAGACGCTCTGACTGGGTTCAAAACAACAAAACAGAAGAGTAACAGAACTCGGTGATCAACAGCAGAACATCCTTTTGTTGATCACATTCAGCGGCGGTGATGAGGAGACTACAGGACCTGATTGGACAGAATAGTGCAGCTTTATACAGCACAGTAGTGTTTGTTTTAACAGATTTATATATAGTAAATATGGCTTTAGGGGTCATACTCACTGATTGTGGCTTTGATTGTCTTGGGCAGCAGAACTAAGTTGTTATATTGATAAACAGGCCCACATTGATTCTGAAACCGTATACTTGCTGTATGATTATAGAGTGGCAGTGTAGACAGTTAAAGGCTTAACTGTCACTCATAAGTAGACATTAACTCTCAATAGAGGATCTCAATTTTGATCCCAACACTGGTCATGTATCCTATTGGAGTGTCCCTGAACATAGAGGAAGATTTGCACTATGACTTTGTAAAAAATGGGTTGCACCACAAGTTAATGACAACATAGAGCTAAATTTACAATGTATAATCTCCCCTGAGCAGGCCTGAGTCCTTCCTTATTAGCTGGTGTCATGGAAAAAATGGTTAGAAGGATGCAAAATACTAATGATAGAAGAGGTAGAAGATTTTTTTTCCCAGTATTTACACTAGGAGAACATTGTCTGTGACAGGCTTGAACGCCGTAACATTTCATATAACACCATCGTGCACGCTGAGTATTGTGTCGTACACTTGCTTGGATTACAGTGAGTGAAAGCAAGTAAAACTTTATGCTGCTTTCACTTGAGATCAGAATTGCCGCTGGCACCGCTTGGTTGCTTGTAACAGAAACTTGTAATTGTGTAGGTGTTGTCTTCGGCAGAATCTTTTTTGCCAAAATGGAAATTTTTCAGATGCTTGTAAATGTTTTATTATTTATGCTCGTATTAATGTGTGATACAGCCTTCCTCACCTTAGTTAAGACCATACAAGTATAACAGAAGGGATCAATAGATGGTGGCTGAATTATTAACGAGGTAAAGGATAAACACATGTTGTATAATTTAACTAGTTCACTTTTCTAATCTTTTTAATAAAACAATAAAACTGTTGTTGGATTTTCATCACTAGTTAGTGGTGTCTTACCTGAATGCTGCACCAGGTAAAACATCACAGGTCATATCGGTAGTGGTGAAACTGAACAAAGTGGTGAGCTTAGTGTGGAAGTAATTAGTTATAATGTATCATTTAGAGTTTGCACTCAAATTTAAATATAATGTAACAACTAAATTTGAGGTAAATGTGAATGAAATCATGTAAAGTAAAATATGGATTTCTTAATGCACTGTTTTATATCCACTAATGTTGCACCTTGAATAACATCTACCTTTTACAGTGTGATTTGTATAGATTGTCTGCTTTTATGACTCAATATTTTTAGTTCTTTGTTTCTAATTTGCTTGTTTCCATCTTGGTTAATGGGCTGTAAAAACATCAGGGTCAATGCGGAAATTGGTCCAGGAAACTTTCTTTCAAAAAGTCTAATGCTTTGTATTTCATTAATGTTGTCTATAAACAAACCAAAGCAAAAAGAGTAAAAAATGCTCCATACATAATTTTTTGCACTTGAAGAAACACTGTACATGCTGTTACTAATACTACGGCTGCTTCAAACACACACACACACACACACATTTCCCACACATACAACCAGATACACACAGTTAATCGGTGCTGACCTCATATCACACAACTAATTTCAGTGACGCTAGTGATAGACTGCCGTCACTCTCGACTTCAGGAGACTTCGAAAAATGGGTTACCGCGGGAGACGAGCCAGTTGCCGTGGCAATATACTCTGCATACTCAAATCTATCCATCAGACATGAAGCAATGCTCTCAACAGGGAGTCCTCTCTCTCTCTCTCTGTTCGCCTCCCACGGGAGAGAGTTAATACTGACCTGTTTACACCTGTTAGTGTAATGCAGCTCTGGTCACAGACCTGAGGCTAGCTTTCAGCCTGCACAGTGACTCACATGTAGAAAAAAAAAGAGATGACGATAGGGAAAATTATCCCTCATCACTTTAATCATAGTCGGTAAAAAAAGAGATGCAGATTCAGGGATTATATATATTTATATCTCTGTGATGGCTTTCTAGATCAAAAGACATAAGACAGTAAATAATGACTTTATTTGTTATGTAATGCAAAAATTCAATCACATTTACCAACAACTGCTGACCTGACTGTCATTTTCCGTGCCCTCTAACCCTTTCAGTCAGTCAGTTTTTGTACTTCCATTTATCTCTCAGAGTCTCTTATTATCTCTTATTAAATGTATTGCACATTATCTTTTTTTCAAAAACTATTGAAAATGAACAAACATGTAATGTGTTAAAAATTTCAGATGAATACAGTATGTAGAATGTTTACATTTCTGCATGTATATAGAATTGTGTAGAATTTCTATTAGATTAAACATGTATATAGAAGATATAATATAAACCACATAAGATATCTCCATGACAACTGAGCTAACTCCAGCCTTTAAGGTAGGCTGTGAGATGCAGTTGAAAACTCCAGAAAAAGCTAGTAAGTAGACCTTGAGTTAAGTCTTTACAACCTCTATAGGACACAATCAAAACATTTGCACATCGAGTTCAGATCACCATATAACAAGCAAGGAGGAGCTACAACAGAGTTCAATAGCTTATTTCACTTGTAGGACGACTGTTGATATGTTGATCGACACCAGATACATTTAACCAGTGGTCTCTAATGTAGTTCCAAATATTTGCAGCCCATCACAGGTTTCCTTTCTGAATTCAATTTTTTTGGGACTGAAGATGCAAAACTATCAAGGATTTCACAAGAATAAAGCCAAGATGACAGAAAAATAAACACACTGTATTGCCAAAATATGTTTTGTTGTTCTTTACTATCTTCTTAATCATCTCATGACCTCTTAGACTTATCTTATGACCTCATGTGGGGTCTAGAACCCCAGATTGGAAAACACTTAAACTGTGAAGGGAAAGCTGGCATTTACTGGGACTGATGGGGTTTAACATCACCTCCTAGATATAATTGAAATTCTTTCTTAGTTCTAGTTCTGAGTACTTTTGTGCCTTTAGCTAATGATTGTGACATTTCCAACAGCACTTGAAGGCGACGTTCCTTCATCTCTCACATGTAATTCATTAACACTCTCTCAAATCAAAAATCCAGACTTCAAATCGTCTCCTGTCACCGTCAATCTGAGCCCACCAGAGTCCTGCAGTACCATCTTGATGTGGATTTGTTCGAATAGCCCCACACTTACCTAGCATTAGCTCAGTGCCCGAGGCTCAGCGAGCTGATAATGATTTATCCAGGCCTGTGGCGCTTAGGAAATAGGGCTCAGTCTTTAATCTTGGGGATGACTGACAGCTCAGATATTACTCTGTACTTTTTAATAACAGTCAGTGCGCCGCCACAAGAGACGGAGCGATGAACACATCGCTATCAGATGTTTGGATCATCTCCCTGCCCCTCCTGCTACCACACACACACACACACACACACACACACTCAGGTAGTGTGTGTAGTATTTATAGTGTTTGTGCATCTGTCTGTATACACATAGTTTATTTCATTTGCCACAGAAATGACAGTAACAATAAAGATGCAACAAGAATTTTTTTTTTTTTTTTGTCTATTTCAGAGTTCAGTTTTGTTGCATTTAATGATGTTTCAGGCTATCAAAGATATTTAAATGGAAGTTTATTAGTGTTGTGCATTGGGTGGGTGGCTTTGCTATGACAGATCAAGCCTTACTCATTTCTTTTCCCTCCTTTTTTGACATATAACCTCCAGCTCTGTATCTCCACTCTTTCATTTCTCTTCCTCCTGTTCTCCCCCGTCATTCAATCCTTCATTCTGTCACTCCCTTATTTCTCTAGCCACTTTCAAAAGCCTCTCATTTGCTTCTCAGAGTCTCTCTCTCTCTCTCTCTCTGCCTGTCACTCACCGTTCTACGCTTCCCGCCCACCCCCTCACTTTCCCTCAGCCTCGCTCCCATTCGTCAACCTTTCTTCTGCTTTGCAGTTTTGCTGTTTCGCTACAGTATGCATCTTCATAACTCATTTGCCCTTCCACTTAAACTTTCCATTCAGTCAGATAGCCTCCTTCACCCTCTCTATCTCCTTGCTTTTTTTTCTCCCTTGCACTCTTGCTCACACCCTCCTTCTCTCTCTCTCTCTCTCAGTATCTCACCATCCACCTTTGCAAAACCCCTCCTCCATCTATCCTCAACCTCTTTCCTCTGTTTTCTCTCTCTCTGTCTGTCCTGAAAACTGGCGGTGTTGACCAGCGGTGCAGCAAATATCTATTAACGAGCAATTAAACACCTGTCCTTCAATTCAGCGACATGTGTGGGGGGAAATGCCCTTTCTCTTGTCAGGCATGCATATATTTTTCTCGTTGCAGCTGCTTCTCCCCACGGTTTCCTCTGAAAACTGTCTCCATTTTATTTCTTTTTTGCCTTCTACCCATTTTTATCTTTTGCTGGATTTAGATATGAAAGGCTTCATTTACAACTGAAATACACTATTCACCACTAGGAAATTTAATCGTACCTCTGTAAAATGATCACAGACAAGAGTGTAAAAAGAGAGTATTTAATTTCTATTCCGGTATGAGCTGTTAAAAGAGCAAAGCTGTGTCTCAACTCACTATGAGGTACTAGTTCTAAGCAGACTAAACACACTTAAAATGTTTAATTTTTGTGCTGTTGATAGACTATTATCTCGTAATGCGATGCAAAGAGGAAAAAGAAGAGCAGCGGCTACAAAACATGAATGCAAATTCCAGGTAGAGGTGAGACAGCTCCAGGAATATCTTAGAAAACAGACAAACACAAGAATATGAGTGTTAATTCTTTGGATAAAAATTTAGCTTTTCATAGCTGTTCACAGGTTAAATAGCTTGATATCCCTCAACACATGTACAGTATTGACCCTTTACACGACAGATATTTGGTGATGTCATAGCAGGAAACGCATATAGGTGTAACTAATAATGTTAATTAATGTTAATTATGCCTGCATTCCATTTAGGTGCATCATTTCCAGGGTCCTCGTGTTGTGCATGCTGGCTTGCTGGCATACTGTAGCTTACTGGGATACCTGAATGGAACATGTTATTGTTAATATTATTAGCAACACCTGCGCTCTTCCTTAAAAATATGCACTGTGAAAAAGCTCTGTTGCATTAGTGCAAAACAGTGAAGTATGTTGATTTGTGGTATAATAACTGCAAAAACTGTATATAATTTGTATATATGTACCATATGGTTACAATACCATATATGTGACATAGAATTAGGACATAGCACAACTGTACGGAGTGGTGCGGCGAAGGTTTGCAAAAGCTGTCCTAATTCTGTAATGCATATTGATAATATGGATAATGTACAATATACACATTTTCCTAGTATATCGTTTTTTTCTCTTAGTATACAACAATTAGTACATTATATAACAGGAAGTAATGGGGTGAAAGATGTCAATCAAATTGTCACTTTGGCATTCCCACTGCCACCTTCACAGAGGGAAATACATATGTTTTTCCTTGATTTAATTATTTTTTTATAATAGCAATTTTGTTGGAGCTTAATATTTGATTTAAATGAATAAATATTTTTCTAATACCTTTTTTTATTCTGAGCTTTTCCTGCGATTTTTCTTTATTTGTGCATCGCACTGTGCAATACTGTGTCTTTTGACTGCTGGGCCTTCAGGACACATCAGCAGTGATGAATTTCACTTCATTATTTTTCTATAAGTAGATTTAGTGTTAAAGTACACTGAATAAAAGCTCCATTTCAGATCTATTTCTCTCCCATCAAACCCTGCTGCCTGTCTTCCACTTCCACTGATAGGTGGGTGGATGTACACAGTTGAAGGTTTTTGCCTCTTGCAGTTTATCAACTTGGAAGACTTCACACAGCTTTGCATCACTAAGTCGATCAATAAAATGAATGGTCGGTGCCTTTATTGGGAGGCATTCATAATAATGAGACCCATCGATCTTAAACTATAAAGAGTGAGTAAAACAATCACATACATCGCTGTGCTGTGGTTGTTTGTCAAGAGATGAACACAACTTATCCAAATACCAATCAGCTTCTGGGCTGAGCTTGTTACATGTCGCAACTCGTGTGCGTATGTGTGTTTTTGCATACTAGTTACGCAATAAAAAAAGCAGGTATGCAGAGTGATGTAGAAGCTGCTTCGCCATCTGATTCTTAGACATTTACTGCATTTCAGCAATAGCAGGGCGCTGCGTTAACTGTGTACAGTACACAGTACGGTGTGATTGTTGCTTAGTTTGAGCTGATATTGCCTTGGATGCCCAGGTAAGAAGCACTCACACACACACACACACACACACACAAACAGACTGTAGGCTCAAGATTGGATAAATAATGAAGGTTAAAACAACACACAGAGGAAGACTATTGATTGTTTGCAGGGAAAGAAGAAGAGAAGTTTTCTCCCTGAGCTGAGTTTCTGCTGTGTTATCCATCCTTTAATTTAGCTGACAGCACATTACTGTTCTCATCAACTCATCTGATTTAAGGTTTTACTTCTCTCTCTTTACCTGAAATATATCTTTAAAAATCCTCCATTTATGTAACTTCTTCCTCCTCCTCTTCACTCTCGCACTTGTCGCAGATATCTCCGCGCTGCTTCTTTTAATGCTGCTTTTTCCTCTTTTTTTTTCCCGTCTAGACACACACACACACACACACACACACACACACACACCTGCTGATTTGATTGCCTTGCTTATCAGCCGTACACTTTTCCCCCCCCTTCGCTCTCCTGAAGGCCAAAGACACTCAGCCGCCCGAAACTGGGAGAGATGCTGGCGCTGGGGCTCTTTGTTGCCATAGCGACCGACAGGCTCACCTGTTGCCAACGGTTCTCATCTTTAAAAAAGAGTAGAAGCATAGGGAGCGTGATTAAGGGTTGCAAAAGAAATTCACGACAGGGCTAAGAGAGTCATACTGTACAGGAAGAAATGATTGTGTCTAACAAAAATATAACATTGTGACTTCATGGTGCATTCAAGGTGCAGTCATAAAGTATGAATTGTTTGTGTTAGCCCCACTTAATACTACTACATTGTTTTAAATATCTCCAGAATATCTCCTTGTGTAATTACTCTGACCAATAATGTGTAAAATGTATATTTTTGAAAATAACTGCAGCATAATTTATGTAATAACTCATAATGCAGACAAAATAAGCAGTTAAGAGCTGAGGACAAAGGTCAACAAACTATGCAAATATGATGTTTTTTTTTCAAGCCACTTTGTCCTATTTATCCCGTAAAATGTTGAGGATTAGTCATAACTTGAGCTTGTGTAGGAAAGATTGACTGTTTCAGTCCATGTACCACTTGAGGATGACTCATGTTCTAAAGCCACATTACCTGAAGACAGTTAATACGTCTGTTTGTAATTTTAAAGAGTATAACGGCAGGCAATATGTGACATTCACATGACAATTGCCATGAATTGACTTTCCATTTGAGGACCAAAGTTAATATTATTCCACTTTCCATCACTTTTATTCCTCCATAGTGAGAGGAGCTCAAGCATCTCTTGTTTTAATCAATGTTAATGATTCCAGTTAGTCACTCTTGCAGGGTTTTCTCAGAAAAAGCAGCTGAGTGACTTCCTCAGACTTCCATTTTCTTACAACAGTCCGTTTTGCGCCACGCTGCCCGGCTTAATGTGCGTCGTCAGTTCACATTATGTAATTGTTGAATATGTTGATGCAACTGGATGTGCCGAGGACAGTCATGAACCGCTGGCCAGTTGGTGGTTTGTTAATTTTTAACAAGGGTGAATGGCCCATTGGAGCACCCTGCGACCCCCGCACCAACAACCAATTAGGAGACTCTCTCGCAAGTTATGTCATCATGCAAGTCATTTGTGTAATCCCTTAACTTTGTTTTCTCTGAGCTAGTTAAGGGTAAATGAAAACTTCAGTGAAAAAACAACAACCCTTTGCTGCAAGAAGTCAACAAAAGCATTACCATCTCTTGCTAGGTAGCCAAGTTAGCTAGCTAGCTAGCTTACATCTATACCTGAGTAACAGGAGCCAGTTTTCATGTGTTTTTAATTGTCTGGACAGGAATCAAATCCAAGCTAATTTCTTTTTCTTTTTGAAAAATAAGCAAAGGTCAATCCGTCCTCCTTTTCTTTTTTGATGCCATTCTGGCCACAAATTCGCAAAGCTGGCGATGGTGCCTGCATTCCTGTGTGCCTCTGACCTCCTCCCGTCTTTCCACCACTTGAGAGAGGGAGAGGGGAGGAGGGCTTCTTTGTGCCTTTTTTTTTTCAGAGGGTAGCCTAGTTTTTTGCCCCCTGAACTGATTTTTAGGGGCATTTACTAAATTCTGACATATAGTTCTTACATTATATTGTCAAACACCCAATTTGCGGCACAAAGATTTGTGAGAACAGCAAAAAAAAAAGAAAGGAAAAAAGTTAATGAGCATTCTAGTGCACTTTTGCTCCAAGCTCTATTAATTTCTGACCCGACCTCTGTCATGCTGCTGCTGCACTTTTCTTTCCCCTTGTCTGCTGTTGTGCTTCTCTAAACAAGAGAGTAAGAGACCCCCGCATCCCGAACCCACTTCTGTATGGCTACTATATATTAGGACTGCAGGATCATATAGGCCTAACCTAATTCTTGATATTATAATTGTCATTATGATCTTGATTTATTTGAGCTGCTGTTAGGCTAAATACATATTTTGTGTAGACATATTTTATTGGATGTGGACATTAAGCATTAACATTTTGACGGTATACACTTTACCTGGAATTATGTAACACACATTACCTGCTCCACTCCCAGATTACACCAAACATCAATAGTAAAAAGTATATCTGTAGTCATGTCTCCCCTAAAATGTTTTGTTACAGAGGTGGTTTACAAATCCGTCTGCTACTTCAGCACCACGGACAGCGCTGTGGATTTATCAATACACAGCACAAATGAACTCTGTATTCAGACATAGACTCAACTGGACATTACACAGACTTTGTACTGTGGAGCCGGTAAAATCCGGTATTTCAGAGCCATGGTCGGGGCCATAGATTCTAACTTGCAGTGACAGTTTTGATTACGACTGTAGAGTGTGCATTTATATGAGTGTTTGTTTCTATTTGTTCAAGTGGCTTTGTGATTGTGAGACTTTTGAGAGTGTGTTTGTTTGTGTGTGAGATACTTAGTGGTGACATTGTTTACATGGCCTGGTTCACAATCTTAACACACAGTGACAGGAAACACAGAAAGAGAGAGAGAGAGATTGGGGCTCGACACAAACACACTTTAGTTTTAGCTATTTATAGTATGTAAGGGGACATGAAATGATCAACAAATGACTGGAAAACAGAATGAGATTTGGAGTAGCCTCTTGTACCCCTCAGGTTTGGGATATTTGTGTATTTTTACCCACTGCTAGATTATCATGCTTGGCATTAAAGGGTACTGTGTCAGTGGTTTTGCAGGTTTGAGGCCATAAACTGTAAATAATGCACTTTTCATCAGTGCTAACCATATTATTGTGTTTTAGAAATGTATGGATGTATTTTCTCTTCTGTTTCACACATTTATTAGTTTCCCTTTATTTCCCATACGGTATGAAAATCAATTAGTAGAACTTGCTCCAGTGTGTAGTCATCACAATAAACATCAAGCCTCATCATTTTTTTTTCTGCCAGTTAAATTATGAATATGAGATAAGGCTGTGCAGACTTCTTAAATCAATCTGCCCATAGAGGATAAGGCTGGTGTTTTTCTATTTTCTCTTTGTTGAGAAATCTTCCCCACCCTGACTGTGGCAACAAGTATACTGATTCCTACTGAATCTTAAAAAAAATGGGTCACAAATATATAGTATTATATGGCTTATTTTATATATAGTTTCACAAAAAGGTTCAGTAATGTCCTAAAACAGCAGAACACTGTAGTTTTTTAGGAAATGTTATTCAAATAGGAGTAAATAGTGCATTTGTTGGTGACTATTTTCAGCTGTGAATTAACACATATTGCGTTGGTGCTCATGATGATGAAGGAATATGGAGGAATAAGATATATCAGGCTTTGAATACCCAGATAATACTTGATACTCACTTTATACTATGATAAATGTTGTTTTTTGTCTTCTCATAAGATTTGTTGTCAGAAAAATATAATATCACCAGCCGTATACATGCAGTAATAGCTATTATATTGCATACTGAAAATTATAAGCAAAAATGAAGCAGTTTTTTTTCTTCAACAAGTCATTATGGTATCGACCACTAAGTCCAGGTCCCCTAATAACTGTCTTTCTGTCTCTCAGTCATCCAAACTCCATAAATTTGGCATTTAGTGTTATTCACGCAGTGTAAGAGGTTTTATTTGTGAAACTATGAATAAACAGGAGAGAGGAGCTACAACTTGAATGTCACTGGAACTTAATGTTTGCTACAATCTTGTAGAAGATTTATCACTACAGGTTTGAAAGTGGAAATCGCTCTGGTGGAGCGCAATGCATAATAAAAGTAATTCTCCTATTTTGCATCGTGTAATATGAGTACATCTTTTTAACATGCAAGACAATTTTTATGACCTCAGGTGTAACGTGTTTGCAGATGAGCATACACAAACTGACAGACGAGAAGTCAAGCAGAGACACACACACACACACACACACACACACACACACACACATAGATGCATCTACAATTACACACTTTTATTACTGAGAATCAAAAGAAGCTTTCACCGGCTTCTCTTTCACCCGACTGCACACAGACAGTGAGTGGGCTTCTGAAAGCATCCCCCTAAAAAACAAAAAAACCAGTCTGTCCCGATGAGTTCATGCATTCATGCACAAGTTCAGACACACACATGCACACTTTTACACCCAGACAGTGAAGGAGCAGAGGTCTAAAATCCAAGTCAGGAGTTTCTTTTATTTCTCCTTGGAGAAACAAACAGCTTCTCTACAGGGAAGCAGAAGATGTATCGCCTCTCTCTTATCTTCTTATTTGCAGCTTTGGTTGTTTTGCTGTATTTGTTTTCTTTAGCCTCTCTCTCTTTCTCTCTCTCTCTCTCTCTGTTCTGTTGTTTATTTAGCATTTTGCTCCAAAATTATGTGTTTTGTTTGTGCAGGGAGTGTAAATTTCTGATCTGTCTTGTTTTTCTTTGGTAGAGTAAATTCATTAGTGTGTATGATGTGACAGGACCGTTTTATGCAAATCCAGCACATGTGCATATAGCTTATCTGTATCATTTAATGTTAATCAGTAAATGCATTTTTTGTGTGTGTTTGTCTTCTTCACAGACGACGGGCCGTACCAGCGAGACCCGCCTCCTCCTCCTCCTCCTCTCGGCTCTTCCTCCACATCAAACGCTCTGCTGGACGACCGCAGGAAGAGCCACATCCCAGAGGAGTTCGCAGGCCTCCTTCATGGGTCGTCCCCAGCTTGTGAAACCCCTGATACGCCTTACCATCTTTACAGCCCCAAACCTCGCAAATATGCCTCTCCGGACGTCCAGAGCAGCCTGCTGCAGACCCCGGAGTTCAGCATTGTGATCGGAGGAGGACCCACTCAGGTCTACCCCAGGACAGGGAGCGAGTCGTCGCCTCAGAGGACCACCAACGACGCCCAAAAGCCGCAGGTGGTGTACCGGACTATCTTCCACACCAGAGTCAACCAGGACCAGGCCCGACCCCGGAACCGCGAGCTGGTGGATTCACAACGCGGCTGGTCTACACTGGGCCGCCCACCCTCCTACTCCTCCTCTGGCCAAAACGGACAGCTACCAGAGCTACGGGGGATCCAGACAGGAAGTGGAACCAAGGACAGTTCATTGGGTGCTGGCTACGAAGAGAGGGCTTGCACCCTGGGGAGGATGAGGTCTATGCCCCGCAGTGTGTTGGACCTGCAGCTGTCCAAGTCTCTGTCCAAGTCTGATTCTAACCTAGTAGCCGTGTCTCCCATACAGGTATGTTGTTTCTCTCTGTTAAGATTTTATTATACAAATTATACAAAAATGACTTATTCTGGGGTGCCTCTAACCACATAACTGTAATGTGCGTGGTTTGATTCCAGACCTTTTATTGCATGTCATACCCTTCTCTCTACCAATGTGTCTCTCTTTGCACTTTCAACTATCAAATAAAATAAATGTCAAAAGTAAAAATGTCAAAGAAAGACTAAATCTGTGTGCAATCAAAGCATCGACAAGAACATGATTTATAAAATAAAGCCCAGCGAGGGGGAGTTAAAACTTTAACGCAGTCTTTTTTCTCTGACATGGACATCTCTTCTGAGACGTTTATGTAAGAGCCAAAGGATAACATAAAAAGTCTCTTTTGTTGAAAGTTTCTCTTTTCATAAAAGTTTATGTCAGCGCCAAGATCTTATCAGATATTGTAAATATTCAGTTGTATCAATTATGCAGTCACGGAGGTAGTTTGCATCTTGCTGTATCATGCAGTGTGACTTCAGAAACCAGTTTAGAAACCAGTCCAACCAATTAGATAACTCACTAATCTGGGCCACAGTGCTCCCCGCTGTGCAGCACATTTCATGAGACTTCTTTAATATATAGTAAATAAATCATAAAGCTAAGTACATAGTCTGTTTGATGAAAAATGCTTCATTATCGATGAAACTTTGATGAGCACTGAATGGACTTGGTTATTCTCTAAACAGTTTTTAGCACTCAGTTGTTGGCATTTTAAGGTTGAAACGTTGCAACCTTTGTATCTAATTGTCTGTAATTTATTCATGCCTGAAAACAAAATGGTTGGTTTTCATCTTGTCCAGGAGGAGCACAGTTGGGGGTCTGGATCTCGGGGCCAGGGGCCTGGAAGTCCGAGCCCAGGAGAAGGTGCCAGTCCAGGGGGAAGACTGGAGAGAACGCCCTCCTTCACTGCTGAGTGGGAAGAGGTAAGAGGAGGTTTTTTTCTTGCCTTTTACAGCTTATTACCAGACATTTAGGATGAATCTAGATATTCAAGAAGGAGAAAAGTGGCCAATTTTACAGATAGCTAGGAGTAAATGTGTCATCTTTTCACCAGTCAGGTTACTCAGTCAGTATACTGTGACACTACATGTATTTCTGGAATAATAATGATTAAAACCAGCATGCTTTTTAAAGTGAGCTGTTTCTGCAGGAGACTGTCGAAACCTCTGCACCCACAGCAAGAAACCTGCTTCAATTTTTCCTCCCTTTTGAAATGCACCCGGCTACTACGATGCAGAATGAACCCGAGTGCTAATTTAACATGCTCCGGCATTGATTTTCTTCTTGTAACCAGCACTGGAGCTGCAGGGAAGACTCAAGGAAGATATCAGAGAGAAAGCAGGTTCTGTTATGGAAGGTAGAGAGTGAAGGTCGAGGGTGCTGTGTGTTTTGGTCTTGGTGTGTTTATGCCCGGGGCTTATTCGATATTAAAGGGTCTCTGACACAGATGTGATCCATTGACTGGACACCACTGTTGGATCTCGCCCCTTTATAAACACTCGGGGTCACAGACACATTAGCTTCTGCTCACTGCTCATCGCTCACAGACAAAACACCCTTTTACAAACCGATGCTTACGCGTACATACACCCTCTCGCTAGCGTGTGTAAACAAAGAATCATTTTTCACACCGCTTCTTCGGAGGAAAACGTACAGTATGTCCCATCACACATAATTACGAGGATGACTTAATTAGTCTTTCTATTTTTAAAATAATGCTAATGCATGTCAGTGAAAGTACATTTATGCATGCCTGTCCACATTTGCATGTACATGTTCATTAATTCCTCAACGCAGCTCATAACTTGCTGATGGTGATGAATTACCATATGGAATTTCCCATAATTCTCAGCAATTAAGGTGACCTTTCCTGTTTAATTGCATACTACGGGGAGGATGAGATAAGATGGCTTCAGGGAAATTGCGGAGTGATGTATGGGGATTTCAGAGGAAAGAAATAACAAAGTTGCTCTATTTGCAGCATATGCTCAAGAAAGAGTTGCATTAATAGCAAGAGACGAGTCACAAGGGATGCCCCACAACAGTCAGTGATCTCAAGATATCTATACTCATTAGTACTGCTGGTTTTAAGAGGTAGCTCAGTGTATGTTACAAATTTGTGCTTTAATCCGGTTTTACCTTGAAAAAATTGCTGAAGTGTTGAGATTGTGGTTATTTGGAAGGTAATTAATTAGCTTGTAGTTAAATGTTACTACTAAAGTCATTCAGAAAGACTTTTTGTTCCACAAAAGAGGTGTTTAATCTATGAATCTATAGCCGGATACAGGATAATTGGGTTTATATTATTTTCAAAGTTTTGTCCATTTTTTTCTATTAATGATAACATTGTACTTATAACTAAGATCTGAGAATATGAAGCTGTACAAAGAAGGAACTTGAGCGTTCAGACAATCAGACAAGTTTAAACAAACGCCCAGGTTTTCCTAATTTAGTTGGAGAAAACAAAGGCAAACAGGAAAATTATTACCAAACTCTCCTTTGTAAACATTCATCACAGTTTACAGACTAATTTTAACCTACCATACTTAGCAGAGTTGTCCCTGCACGCAGTTTTCCTCTGCAGTGATGGATTATTACTGAGATTTTGGGTGTGTTTCCCTTCGGTTATAACTCCGACTAAAACGGCAGAACTTATTTAAAAAACCGTCTGATCTTCCGACTGTTCGTGTTTCTTGCCCCGTCTGACTTCCTCGTTGCAATGTTACTGTCTTTCCAGATTTAAATTACTTTGTTGAGTGCAGTGTTATCATAATCAATAGAAATTATGGACAAAACTATGAAAATAGGCCCCAGCTATAAGAAACTATAGCTATAATGGTTGCTGTAAAGTAGCATTAATTATTTTTTTCTTTCCACTTGGTAGTAGCATAAAAATAGTGTAATCACGACATTGACATATTATCACCTTTTTATGGTCAATGTCCAGCAGACATCCATTAGACAAAGAGCATAATTAACATTTGGAGTTGTATTTCTGTCCCCCTGATAATGAATTTAAGGCCAATATTCATTCCACCAAGTCCTGAGAAAAATATCCGCTAAATACTCCACTACAGGATGTTTAGTCTGTCTGTCATCTGGTGCTGGGCAGGTAGTATACAGTGGATTTATGAAAGCTTTTTGGCTGAAAAACAGGGCTGATGAGTCATAAGACTGAACCAAAACAGCCAATTAACCAAAACAATGAGCTTAAAGAGTTATAATGCTCTGTAATGCTGAGTGGAACTGCAGAGTCTGGTGCTTATTAATATTAAAAGTGCAGCTTTCAATCACCTTTGTCATATTTTCTTTATTAATTTACAGTGACAGTTTAGCTTTTTGACTCTTTATACTCAATAGCTGTTTATGAATTAATTCTTTGAGCTCAGTGACATATGTAGAATTTGCTACCTGTTTGTCTCGTGCCAAAGATCAGGCCACCTTCATGGTCCGTGTGCTTGTAAACAGTGTTTGCCTTCGTCAGACCTCGCCCTTTAAACGGGCCAGGTTTCTGTGACCCGTGATGAGCCAGCAATCTTGACAGTTGGATGGATGTGCAGGTCGTATAATTCAGTGATTAGCAGCAGGTCCAGGGTCAGGGATCACCAGGCGACAGCCAGCAGACAGACACTAATGACGCCGCTGTAGCTCTCTCCAAACCAGTCTTCCTCTTCCTTCATCTCTGCTCTGTTCTGTCTTTGTGTTTCCTGCTAACACATCTTACTCCCCCCCCTCTGCTCCTTCATTCTTTTTCAATTCACAGGCGGGAATGACTGACATTCGGCGCGCTGGCTGGCGTAATGATCATGTTATGTGACACTTGAATCCAGAAACAGGGGTTAGCCTTATTACCGGGAAATGATTTTCCCTTGCACGCGCTCTACATCTCTCTAACTTCTCCTCATCTCTCTCCCATTTGTTCAGATCGACAAGATTATGAGCTCTATTGGGGCGGGAATAAGCAGCGGATTGGACATCAAGGATGACGCCTCAGGTAAAATACACAGGTTTATGTGAGTGTGTGTGTGTTCGAAACCATACATGCTAATGGAGTAAATCCCACTAAAACATATCCCCAGTTTATCACAATTTATCTGATTTTTGTAGTTTTGGGAACACGGTGACGTCACAATAACCAGACAAATGAGCAGTCAAACAATCACACAGGTTGTGTATAAGCCAACAGTTTAGCTATATAGCCTATGTTTAGCCAAACAACTTCACTTTAGTTTGTTTAAACCAATTTTACACATGAGGATTAGCTCTTTGGCAGAAAGAATTCATAGAACTCTTGTTTACTCGTCATACTCATCACTGGAAGCTCTAAGCCTGTAAAAAACCTGTATACGGTATTTGTGGCTCAGGAAAAACTAAACTAAAGCCAGAGAAAATAACCAGTGACGATGTCATTGGGTGTTATCTCTGCTTGGTGTTACAAGAACTTAAAAAATTTTTTAACAGATTTGAACCTGCATTACAAGCTTTGGAGTGTGGTTTTTGAAAGACATAGTTGTTTATGAGCCATTTAATGAAAGACACTATCAAGATGCATTATGGGAATCACAGGATTCAGAGGCTTTGGAGTTTGACACATACTAGCAACTAAAAGTCAGGGTACAATTTAAAAAAAACAAAACAAAAAAAAACAATAGAAAAATATAAGTATATATAAGAAAAAATATACTTTCATGCCCTGTCTGATTTTGCTAATCTGAAGCAAGTAGTTAATTAATCAAATAGTAGATTAACAGAAAATTAATGAGTAACAATTTTGATAATAAATTAATCATTTAAGTTTAATTTTTCATGCAAACCCCCCAAATCTTCTGGTTCAAGCTAGTCAGATGTGAGCAGTTGCTGCTTTTCTCTTTAATATCTTTGTAGATTGAATATGTGTTTGTTTTAAACTGCTGGTCACACAAAACAAGACATTGAAATATGTCAACTTGAGCTCTGGAAAACAGTGGGCATTTAGTTTCTGACATTTTATAGACCAAACAATTAATCCAGTAAATAATCTATGAATTTATCGGTCATGAAAGTAATTGTTGGTCGTAGCACATGTTGTAGTCATGTTCCCCAAATCTCTATAATTAACTTGGTGAGTACAATAAAATTATTAGCAATAGGAATGATTGCCAAACCTACAAAAATAAGATACAAGTTATAATAAACTGTAAGTTTGGAAGAGTGTGTGTGGGTATTTTTGTGTGAGATCATCCGTGAGTAAAAATAAGGTACATCTTGACATTCTTGTACACATCAATCCCTGTTTTTTTTTTTTTTTTTAACCTGCGTACGTTTAATCCTCCTCTACTCATCTCTATTTACTGCCTTCATCCACCTCTACCTCTGTTAATTCCCCCCATCCTCCACCTCCCGATCCCCTCCCCACGCTTTCTCTCTCTCTTTTCATCTGTGAATGCAAAGCCTCTGCTAACCATGGTTACCACGGGGAGAAATCCTGTTTGTGCCAAACCAGCTCTCCCCTCCACCAACGCACACATAGCCACACCACACCACAGCACAGCACACACACCACACACACACACACACAAACACGTACATATAGATACGGACGCATGCATACACTATGTGTGGAGTGTGAGTGGGAGGGAGGGAGGGAGCATGGCATGCAGACAAAGACACTGGAGCTGTTGTGATGGCTATTATCAGCAGAGCGAGCCAGATATATGTAGAGAGGCAGAGAGAGCAGGGTGACGATCGACACCCTGAGAGAAGATAGAGACAGGAGGTAGACAGAGGAAAGTGAGCGAGGGAGCGAGGCAGAGAGAGAGAGAGGAGACGAGGGAGGAAAGGAGCGCTCAGAAAAATGAGAGAGTGAGAGAGAGAGAGAGAGAGGAGGCTGCAGAAGCATACAGATGAGAGTGGGAGTACTTGATAAAGAGAAATCTACAGCACAGGCAGCTCTCGCTCTTTCTCTCTCTCTCTCTATCTCTCTTACACACACACACTCGCATACACACACACACACACGCGCGCTCAGGGGAGCAGCCAAGCGAGCGCAACAGCTGAAAAAGAAAGCGGCTGCTGTGCGCTACAAACACACACACACACGGACAGTCAGTCGCTCTTGCTTGCGGATCTATACCTCCAGTCTTATCGAACAACCCATCTCTGGCAGGATTTTACCCCCAGGACGGAAGCTCTTTTTCTGGATACAACTTCATTCTTCAACCCTTTCTCATCTTCCCCCTCTGGCTGGACTCAGAGAAAGCAGCATCTGGCTGCCTTAACCCTAGTCAACCCTTTACCCGCTTGCACCCTTGCATGCTGACCCCCCCAACCATCCTCACCATGCCTCTAGCCTAGCCTCCTCTTCCTCCCTCTCCTCCTCCTTTCCTTCACCTTTTTCATCCCCCCCCCACACTCCCACCCTGCCGACCCCCCATTTCCCCTCGTTCCCCTTCATTTTCCCTCCTGCTGCCTTGCCAAAAGACTCCTCAAAAGCATGGCGGGCTCCTTCGACAGCCACTTTGCCCGCCATAACATGATGTGGCAGTGCCAGCTGTCTCAGCCGGACTGCCGCTGCTACCGCGTGGACGGCTACTCCCTACTGAAGCGTTTGCCCCTCCACCCCCTCATAGGTCCCCGCTGCCCGCTGCAGTCCGTGGGCCAATGGCTGGACTCCATCGGGCTGGTCCAGTACGAGAACCACCTGCTGGCCAATGGATTTGACAACGTCCAGTTCATGGTAAGTGTTTTCACAAGTGTGCGTGGTGGGGAAAAGAGGAGGGAGGGTAGGAGATGTGTTGATGTTGGGAGTTTTAGGATGTGGAACAGGTTTCTTTTTTTATCCCTCTTGTTTTGGCTCTTTTATGTGTTTTCACTGTCTCTTCCTCTCTGTAAGCTCGCTCTGTTCTTCCTACACCCCTAGGTGTAGCTCGTCATCTTCATCATTTTCTTTGCAACCATTAGCCTGACAAGTTGTTTTTTTTATTCTTCAGTGTGATCTCTTTCGATTATTGGATTTCCTCCTCTCTGTATGATGTTCTCTGTCCATCTCTCTCTCCCTCTCTCTCTCTCATTCTTCCTTCCCATCATCACTGCCTCTCCTCACTGATGCCATGTGAGCTCCTCCTACGCACAAAGTCCTACGCCACATCTCCACCACAGCAAAAAAAAAAAATCCAGCTCCACCACGAAGCTGCAGACATACATGCTCATACCGCACCGAAGATGCTTGTTGAAATCACGCTCGTTCCGTACACTTGTGCATGCACGCACGTAGAAATACCGTGCAACCACCTGTAGCCTGCGGGGTCAGGATGCAACCTGATCTTCTCCTCTGTTTCATCCGATGGTCCTTTCAACCCCGGTGACGTAGGAAAGCAAAAGTCGCCAGAACATTTCGCATTCATAAACACTTTTAATGTGGGTGTGTGTGTGTGTGTGTTACAGTGAGACTGATTTTCTCAGTGTTAGTGAGACTGATATTCACAGGAAGAGAGGGTGTGTGAACAATAAAGTAGGAATGAGGATAATAAGAGGGAAAGCGGAAAAGAGGCAATGAAGCCAAATCTACAGAAACTGCAGCAGAGGCAGAAAGACGAGAGGCAAAGCAGAAGGATGCTGACTGGATGACTTTATCTGAGTTGCGGATTGTCGCTTTTGGGTAAAAACCTCATATCTCCAAAATGGCAACTTTTGAAGACCAAACAGAATTATGCTTTGGGGTTTATCATAATGACTTTAAAAGCAAAGTAGCAGCAGTATTGGAGAATTTAACCAACCAGTAGTGAAGAAATGTATTTCTTACAAGTCAGCTGTTTGAAATGAACTCACAAGTTGTTTTACTTATGAGGTTTTTTCACATTACAGTACTAGTATTTTTTTTGTGTTGAGATCAGGCTTTACTTTAGTAAAATGTATTCATACAAGGCTGCAACTAATGATCATTTCCGAGGCTGAAGTGACGTCATTAAATTGCGTGATATTCAATTTTCAATTATATAAAACAGACAAAAGCAGAAAATCCTCATATTTGAGAATCTAGAACCAGAGGAGGTTTGCAGCTTTTGCACAAAAAATGATTCAAATTATTATTTGATTATAAAAGTAATTAATTTTCTATCTTAACTAACCGAGAGATCGTTTCAGCTCTATATTCATCTGACATCCTGTAGAAAAGAAAGAAGACAGCTACTGTAAAAGATGCTCTTTCTTGACATTTAGTGAATAAACACTGTATGTAGGCATCTGTATGTGTGTTTATGTGTGTGTGTGTGTTTATGCGTCCCAGTCCTCCACTCAGTGTGACCTGCATTTGTTCCTTTGGTTACCCTGGCAACAGGAGGAAATCACAGAATTTCTCTTGTTTCTTTCTCTGTGTGTATCTCCCACACGTGGTCAGTGTGTTTCTGTATGTTTGCTCACACTTCACAAGCATCCTCAAGTATTTAATACAAATGTATTAGTTGCCTTTGGAGCAGACTGAAAGCTGTCATTAGTTGTGTAAGTGTCAATGACACACTCATCCTCCTCGTGGCTTTCCTTTTGTACATTTCTGTACTGTCCTCTTTTTCTTCTCCCTTATTATTCTTTTGTGTATGTCAAGTAGGTTCTATTAATTAAAGCTTTATTGGCTAAATGTTTTGATAGAAAACATGTTGGCAGAGCATATACATAAGCGAAGTAAATAATACAAGCAAAGAAAACATTAAACAGGAAATATATTGTGCACATTGAATGAAAAAGCTACCGTAATTACTGCTAAAGTGAGAAAGAGTTACTGTTGAGTTGTTGTTAGAGTGTCTGGTAATGCCACCAGCATCCAGTAAATGTTACTTATCCCTTTTTAGAGATAGATTACAGCATGTTAAATAAAGTATTGAGGTAAATGACAGTATGTCATCTTCCCATAAGCTGTTCGATGTAAGATTAGTTCACAAAATAGGTTTTTTCATCCTAAATCAGGAGGTATAAGGTTGCAACAAAGAGGACACCTGCAGCGATTGGTCGATTGACAGAAAGTCTGTTGGCAACTATCTGGATAATTAAATAATCGTTTTAGTCATTTTAAAGCAAAAATGCCAAACATTTGTTGGTTGAAGCTTCTCAAATCTGAAGGGGTCTGAAGCTTTCTATGTCATACGTGACAGTAAATTGAATATCTCTGGACTTTGGATTGTCGATCAGACAAAACAAGACATTGCAGATGTCACCATTGGCTCTAAGAAGTTATAAAAGGTGTTTCTTACTATTTTCTGACATTTAATAGACGAAACAATTCATCGATTAATTGAGAAAATAATCGTTAGTGGCAGCTCTAGTGATATACATTTACACTTTTGCCTAAAGTGTCAACACCATGTCCATACTAAAGGAGTGATGCCAAAACTGAAAGACAAGTGACTTGGAGTGGGGGCGACTGTGGCTCAGGGGGTAGAGCGGGTCATCCACTAATTGAAAGATCAGCAGTTCGATTCCCGACTCCTCCAGTCCGCATGTCAAAGTGTCCTCGGGCAAGATACTGAACCCCAAATTGCTCCTGTTGGCTGTACCGTCAGTGTATGAATGTGTGTGAATGATTAGACTCCCTCTGATGGGCAGGGTTTGGGACCTTGCATGGTAGCCCCTGTACCCATTCAGCGTATGTATGTGTGTGAATGGGTGAATGAGACTCGTAGTATAAAAGCGCTTTGAGTGGTCAGAAGACTAGAGAGGCGCTATACAAGTACAGCCCATTTACCATTTACCATTTGAAGCAGCAACTGAGAACAGCACCACCTTCATCAGGGTGGTTTAAACATTACTATCTTCTTCTTAAAAAGATTATAATGGATGGTAATTTTGTTTTTTATACTGTATCTATGGTGATCTATTCTATTACCTTAGACAACACACTGGTGAAATAGCCCAAAAACGTTTGGTGATAGAGCATGGTAACCCTAAGCTCTCCTAAAAACACACATTTTGTGGAAGTCTTAGAAAAACCTTTTTGACGTTTGCTGTGTATATATATCATATCTATGTTCCTGCAGCAGTAGGCGAGTTCATGAAGAAGAGTGTTGATTGCAGCATCTGTGGGTCCAGGCAACCGTTAACGTCACACATCCCCTCTTCACATAATCAGTGTTTCTTCAGCTCAAAAATGTCTCCATTAGAAATGTCCCCAGGTGAACCCTCCATTCATTTACACCCTTTTCCTCTTATACTGGCAACACACTCAAACACCCACATGCCATCATATCAGTGTACCAACGTATTTTACTCTCATTTGCACCTCATTTATAGATGTGACAGGTTTTGGCAGTACTTCTGAGAGACTTGGGGATTCTCTGCTTTCCTGGTCCTGCCCCTCGTCCCAAAAAAAAAAAAAAAAAAAGTTTCTCAAAAGCTCAGTCGTCTCCTCTGAAATGCCTTTAGATACAATTAGTATTGTAAAGAGCTGAGATGAAACAGCCTTGGAACCATCACGATGACTTCAAAGTCCCTTTTGCGAGTGTGGCTCTCTCTGTTTAAAGTTTTTCTGGCGTCCGTCTTGCTTAGTTAGTAGTTTCCACCTCTTTTTGTTGTAAGCGAGAGGACAGTTAATGTTTTTCGACCTTGGGAAAACTCACTGTCTACCACAAATTGATATTAATGCAGTTGAGGCTCAGGCTTCTGGGATTTCATTGGTATTGGTATGCAGCATTCCCTTTTTATTGTTGGCTTTGGATCCTTCCAAGGAGAGCTTTGGGTCAAATTAATTTCAGCACCACTCAGTATGGGAAATCAAGTTAAATGGAAAAGACAAATGAAAATAAAAGCAATTTTTTTTTTTTTTTTACTTCAAGGCCGGTTCAAGTTCATCTGTAGTACTGATTGGTTTGCAAATGAATTTGACCCCAAGTCTGATCCATATCGGCGTATGACAGCAAAAAGGCACCACGTAGTGTGCTGGGATGAACACGCACATAAACACGGTCCAGTCCAATCTACCATTACCATTTACCACTAATGGGGGCCATTTAGAGTGGGTGTGTCTCGTCACCTTAACCAGCCAGTAGAGGACAAGAGCAGTTAGATTGATGGACAAGTGGCAAAGAGGTGGAGCCGTTGTTATGGAGACAGCATTTAATATGAAGGTGCAGTGGATGGAGTCTAATCACAGCCTTTCTGAATGACTGTACGTACATGTATAATGTACAGTAAGTGAGAAAGAGAGAGTAGACAGAGCGGAGCTGAACAAAGAGAGTAGATTGATATAAAGAGATTTCATCGTCCGTGTTCAGTGTGCCTCAAAGACCAATGAAATTAAATTGCAATTTTTTTAACGCCACAGCTTTGGTCCTTTGGATTTCTGTAAAAGGAAGAAAGGACTCTAAAGGGAGACATGTATAATTTTTTATCATGATTATTCCCCCTGTCTGTTTTGAACTTTGGAGAGATGAGCTAGCTGTTTCCTCCGTCTTCCAGTCTTTTTGCAACAACAATATTATAAATTAAACATACATGTCAATATCCATATTTTGTTCGTTCAAAGGCGGCCCCTCTAATCCTCCTCATAAAGAAATGTATTATTCTGAAAGAGAAATTCTTATGAATATCAAACTGCCACCGATTTGGAGGCTCCTGCTTTAAGAGGAACTGCCTCTTCACATATGCAAAAAAAAAAAAAAAAAAAAGATCAGTCGAACGCCAACAGGTTTGTAAAGAAACCGAAATGAATTTTAAATTATTGACTAAAAGTGCAAGTGAGGACGGGGAGGAGATGGTCTGAATAGTAAGTGAGAGAGGCAACAATATAATGAGAAAAGAGGACAGCTTCTTTGATAGCAGAGCAACGGGGAACAGCAAAGAAATGAGAGGAAAAAAGCCAAAGGGATGAACACAGGCATGAAGAGATACAATAGGTGGAGCATGACTTGTAGGACTTGACTAAGCCTGTTGGCGCTGATAATGTCCTCCGCTACCATTACTGAATATCACTTTTTAGCTCCATCTCTATTCTCGTCTCTAACCCCCGGATGTTGTGCATGAATTTTAATTTCTGCGTTCAGAGCGTTTATGACCCACTGTGGTGCTTTTGTTAAGCTGTGTGGTCCAAGTATCACAAGCTAACCACAGGCCACGGCAACTGTATCAACGCTACGGATGCTAAACACCTTTCACCGGCAGCATCTTGCATTGTTAGTGTTCATACCAGTGAAGCATAGCAAGTGTTGAGGAATTTATCATCCATATGCATGATACAATAACTGTGTGTACTTCCAGCAAACAAAATACACAATATAAGCTGTCAAGTAAATAGGGGGAAGTGAATGAATTCTTCTTCTTATTATTACTGTCTCATTTATCCTAATTCTACTGATCCATCATGCGCATTTGAGAATGGCAGATTTGGGGCAAACATAATAAGACAGAAATGGAAACTGGACAAAAAAAGGGTTTGCAGAGAGAAAAGAACACACATTTAGGAACTCCATCTCTTTCTATCAGGAGCCCAACAGGGAGCAATTAGTCATGCCTTTGAAACCCCCCCCCCCCCACAATCTACTCTGCACTGACTTTGAGAGTCATTACTCGTCTGTGAAGTTGTGGCATGGTAACTCTGCTCTGCACTCTATTAATCAGCCTGGGAGCTGATCTATGAACTGCGTTCTTCTCACAGAGGTCCCGGTGTACAAGTCGGTGAGGAGAATGTGAAAAGAATTAAGTTTAGCCGCAGGATGAGTCCAATCAGCTGCTGCCGCCTCAGGTTTTGTAGTCAGTAGTGGGACAGACTAGTGGAGCCCCGGAGACAAAGTTTTACTAATAAGCCTGCAGCAACATCACTCACTTGCTCAGGGCCTTTTTTTTTTTTTTTGCTCAAAGTTTGTTGACTTTTTAAACTTCCATTCATCAAGGCAAAGTTTAGGGAACCCACTGGTGAAATTAACTGAGAGTACAAATTAATAAATCTGTGCACACAGATTAATAAACTGAACTTCCAATATGGACTTATGACATCCATAATAAACACAGGTGGGTTAGATAGTAGAAAGGTAACATTATTTCTTTATACACAATAAATAAAAACAGATTATAAAAACAATGAGAAGAGCTTTTCCAAGTGTCCAGTATGTTGCACATAATACATAAGCCATTCAGAGCTGTTTATAAGACACTGTAAGTCCCAGTTGATTGTCAATGCTTAATTTATATATGAGGATAAAGACGTAGCCTGGCAAGGTCTTTTGAATTATAATTGGTGCTTCATCAGTGACAGTGGTATTATACAATGGCTAATAAGCTGTGACTTGTTTATCTCTAGTCTTGTAAATGCAGTGTTGTGTATCCTTGCCTGACAAATGTGTTGAATTAATTTACTGCCTCCTAAAACGTTTGCAAAGCTGATCTTCAATAGTATTTTTAAACCTACATTGTTAAATCCATGTTTGCTAGCTAGCAGTCTTCTTCTTCTACAGTATATTATAGTAGTTTTAACACCAGTTATTAGTCTGTGATTTTATTTAGCTGGTATGACAATTAAATAGTGCATTACATTACTTCAATGTTTTTTTTTTTTTTGACAGAATTATAACACCCCACTTCTATTCTGAGTACCAGATCCATATTCTGGATGTCTGGCTTCACAATTCCCTTTGCGCTCAGTTTAGCAATCGACTCACATGGTTTATTAATCTGTTCGTATGGTTTATTGATCCAAGCGCACAGATTGCTAAATTGAGTGTATGGTTATTTTTTTAATTAATGTACTTAGATTTCCACACCAGTGTTTTTTTTTCATACCACATGACCTCTGGGTTGCTCCATAAAGTTGTCCTTTCCTTTCCTGAATAAATGGACATTTCCCTCCACTTTTCTTCTTCTTCCAGATCTTAACCAGTTTTGTATGCTGGGACTGTTCAAAGCATTTTAGGTAAAATGTAAAAATGTGATAATAATCGTCAGCCAAGATAACATCTCTCCTCTCTTATGGAGATGTATTGGACAATGCAGGCAGATACAATCGGCAGATGCAGGACACAGAGTGAAATAATAGGAATTCCTGCATAAAAATGTGCATTAAAAGACTACATGGTTGAATATTCAGCCTGTAATATCTTTCCTGTAAATCCCCAGCTGAATGATACACTGTAATTGTAGATATTTTACATTTCTTTCTATCACATAGAAGATTTAGAAAATTCAAGAGAACTATTAAGTATGTTGGCCTATTGCTTGCAGCAGATCTGTAGTCTCAAAAGTAAAGCCACCCGAGCAGAGATTTCTCTGGCGAGTGTTCTTCAGGATCGTGAGGGGGAACACTAAACGACAGCTATCTCCTGCCTAGAATTAAAATGTCACAGCCTTGGAGCAGAATGTCCTTTTTAGAGGGCACAATGATCCTCAGAGTCAACCTCTGGACAACAGTGAAATGAAGAAAGGAAAAAGCAGATGGGTATCTACTTGCTTGCTTTTTTTTCCTTGTCTGTTGGGTGTTTATCACTGTTAGTTTTGACAGGAAGGAGATGGGTCTGACAAGTGTAATCCCTCAATCCTATACCAGAGTGTGTGTATGGATGAGCCTGTGAGACTATCTCCAGGCTAGTCACACAATCTCTCTCCTCTTTCTATTTCTTTACCATCATTTTGGTGATAACCCTGCTTTACTTTTCTCGTCTGTTAAACGACCCTATTTTTGATGGTATCTCTGGTTGAGTTGGCCTTTCTCCCAGCTGTCAACAAACACACCACATCTCCTCCCATCCCTCCCTGCGTTCCTCCTTTTCCTCTAATTATCCATCTGCATGAAGACTCCCTCTCTCTGTCTCTCTGGAGGGGGGGGATGACTGATAGGTCTCTTAAGGTTTCCCATTGGATTATTTAAAGGTGAAACTGTATGATACCCATAAAGGCTAATGTGTTTGTGTGCCAGACTCTTAAATACAAACATACTGTCTGCCTCATTCTGTTGATTGTAGCTTTGCAGCTGATGTTTCATTACTTTTATCATTTCTAACTCATTTCCTCTATGTTGTTCCTCAGATTGTTGTCTTTGTTGCCTTAATCATTTGATCAAACACACTAGAGATGTTACTGATATGCAGCACTATTCACACAGGTGCTACCTAAGTATACAATTAGTGTAAGGACTCCACAGTAACCATGCAATAACCAGTGGTATGAGTTTACTGATGTGTGTTAGTAATATCCAGCCAATCATCAGGAGGCACACACAATTCTTCTTTAATTCTACAATATTTCCATCACCTGAGAAAGTCAATTTGTTGTCAAAACATTGTCATGTTCTTGTACAATTAAATTTGTCTTTTAATGAATATTACACCCACAATTTGCAAATTTGACTAATGCATTTTGAACGCCACACTTAAATGGCAAACAAATACTTTCAATGTTATTTGGGGATAAAAAAACATCAGGATGGTTTTATTGGTCCCCTGGCAGCAATAATGTTAACGTTCACGACCATACCCGTGCTTTTGCATATTTTAACCTGTTTACTACTACTCACATATAACTTTACATCACATGTAAACATTTTGCATAACCATGCAGCTGTTCACTGTTCAACACTGCCATTCGTTTGTATTCCTTTCTGTACAATATGAAATGTATTACCACACTCTTAAAATTTGCGTGAGTTGTGTAATCCATCTCAGTGAACCTTATGAATTGACATTATCGTTAAAAGGTAAATCAGTGCGGTTTTAAAATCATTCTGCACATAAAGTACATTTCTATGCAATGATACTGGAACGTAATACAGACTTCAAGCTTCAAGAGTCTGCAAATACATTTTCATATGGAAAACAATGTCTAAACGTGTACAGCTGAAAAGTATTCATGATTTGTCGTTAAAGAGTTAAAACTTGCAAAAACACTTGCATGATCTTTTGAAATAAGTTGCTGATATCACAAACATGTACATCAGAAGAAAGGCTGACCGCATCTGTTGGTTGTCTTTGTGACAACATGAAAGCTAAATATCAATACTGTATTTCAATTTTACCAGAGAATTCCTATAAAAGTTGTGTTACAGCATGTGCAGCCAAGCAGACACCTGTTGCATTGTCAGCTTTGGGTGGAGAAATGCTACATGATTGCTAACATTTACTGTTGTTTTGTTGCTCTGCAGGGTAGCAATGTGGTGGAGGACCAGGACCTGCTGGAAATTGGGATCCTCAACTCGGCCCACAGACAACGCCTCCTGCAGGCCATACGGCTGCTGCCCAGGGTCAGTACAGCAGCTAATCACACAATCAAATTACAGCAGAGTAGACATTCACAAAGACTGGGCTTCCTAATCTGTGGAGTGTCAGACTCATGCAAATTACATACATTCATGGTCAATTTTTTCACTCGCAGCTGCAGCCAATCTCATTCGTGTAGTATAAAACTCAACAAATCTCCTGCTCCATCTGTATTCCTGTGTGATATAACTCACACTCTGTGGGTGGTTGAGTTTCTCTCTGCATGTTATGTTGAATACTTGCACAAGCCGCCAAGGAAGGAGTTGGGGAATTCAAGAAGGAGATGTACTGAGCTACATTACTGTAGATCACAGCTTCCAAACCACATCAACTTAAATGACGCATGAAACCGCTAAATCCACGCTGTCCTGCATCTGTAAAAATCACACACACAAATTCATACATTTAGCAGTAGACGAACACTTTGAACGTCGGAAAAGGGCTTCTGCTCAGTCCCTCAATAAAAAAAAACTTTAAAAGGGTCAGAATGATCAGTATTGGAATAATACAATATTGGAATAAAAAACACTTGGATAGGAAAGTTTGGGTATGTTACAAGGGTCAAATACTTTTGTGTGCAATGAGACAGGAAGTAAGATCAAAGGTGTGGGACTGTATGGAGAGAGAGAGAGCCAAAAAAAAAAAGAGTCTCAGTAGAGAGGATAGACTCTGAGCTCAGAGATAAGCAGGTTTCATAGAGACACCCAGAAAACTTTGATCTCCAGTCAGCTTTTTCCTCCTCTCATCTCCACTAAACTTTCCAAAAACACTGTATCTTTAAATTTTTGTCTGCCCGCTTGTCATTTCCAACTCATATATATGCGTTGACATACATGAGCAAACACTCCCCTTCAGGTGGAGGGTGTAGGATTTGAAGCTCCGTTAACTCTCTGAAGCTGCTTTTAACTGTCAAAATAAAAGTGAATGAATTATTAATTATCGACTACACACGAAGTAGCTCACCCAAGGCAATAACACCCTGCTGTTGGCGTCCCGTTCTGCCCTTTCCCAAAAGTTAGGCTTGTGTATACTTGTTTGTGCTGCTGAAGTATGAGAAGCAGTAGTATGAGCAGCATTAGCTCGGTATCTGTAGCTTCCCCACCTCTTTCCTACTGATCCCTGCTGAACTGGGGAAGGTATTTAACATGAATCTTTAATGATCGCCATGTAGAATTCAGGCTGTTGCAGCAGAATATGGAAAGAAAATTGAGAAAATTAATTAAATAGAGTATAAATAGAATGTATGCAGCTGTAGCGTTATGTAAGAAATAGGAATGTAGGCTGTATTATAGTTGGCATATGTACAGAGTGTATCATTTGGATACCAGCTGTTCGTTGATTCAAAGCTCCAGGTCAAAAGTGGTGTACCATATGGGCAGAAAAACAGCAAAACAAATCGAATGTTTGCTCACACTATGAGTATATTTATGGAGAAAGAAGAACAAATAAATATCATGCAACATATCATTTGGGATTTGGGGAAATACTTTTAAGTCTTTGAAAGAAATGCAGATAAATAATAAGCAGTTAAAAATACAGAACTCTCTCCTTCCCGTCTGTACTGAAGGTTCGGCCTGTCGGTTACGATGGCAACAACCCCACGTCGGTGGCAGAGTGGTTGGAGTCGCTGGAGCTCGGCGACTATACCAAGTCTTTCCTCATCAACGGTTACACCTCCATGGAGCTGGTCAAGAAGATCTGGGAGATTGAGCTCATTAATGTGAGTCTTATTTTCTTTTCTTTCTTCCTGCCTACACTGCTGAAAAAATATCTGCGGTAAAGGATAAGGCTGGAAATATTATATCGTTGTCAACAATTACCATAAAAAGACCAAAACCAGCAATGAAATGATCCTACTGAGGAGTTATTGTCTGTGCAGTCACAGTCAGATATATCATATTCCTCTGTGTCATAGAGCTCCATTGTTGTCCAAAAAAACACATCAATGAATCACACTGCTGCAAACACCATCCTGCTGCTGTGAATACTCACTAGTGCACAAAATGTGTATTCATCCGCAGCTGAAAATAGTCCCCATACAAATGCATATTTTACTCCTGTTTGAGTTATGTTTGCTAAAAAAATATTTAGCCTTTTCTAAAAGTGAAACTATAAATATTTGTGACTCGTTTAAAAGATCTTCAGGAGGAGCCAATGGGGCCAGGGTGCAGATTTAACTTTTAGAGTGAAACAACTTATTTTTTTCAAGTGTTATCTTGATACAAACTTAGTAATCCCTCTTGTGTCGACACACAGTGTTAGCTCTTGCTTTGAGGGAATTCGTGTGACAGTCGAATCGTTTCCTCACACAGACAGATTAATCAATCTGTAGGCAGAGGAAAACATGTTTATAGATTAAATGATTGCCTACGATGGAAAAAAAACGGGGCGGCAGCCAGTCAAAAGCCGGGGCTTCGTGAAGCTGAGAATGCTTGTTGGTTGGTGTCCTCATCTTTCACCTTCATGATAGAGTGAATTCATATCTCCTACTCAACATATTGCACTACCGACCCATACATCAGTATACGTATGATCTTTGTCCTTTGTATCCAAACCAAGGCGAAAGGCGATGTGAGAGTTCCCTCTGTGGGAAGGATGCCGAGGCCATATCGTGCAGAATGCCCATCAGGCTTTTCTTCTCATTACTGTGCAATGCGTGTAGGGAATACAAACATGAAGGAGGTTTATTTTTGCTGTTACATCATTACTTAACTGCATTTTTTTTTGTGTGTGCGTGTGTCAGAAGAGCTTTTGCTGTACTAGTTTGTGGTTTGAAATTTGCAGTAATAAAGAGTAAATAGCAGTTTTCAACCTGATTGAATTCTCTCTCTTTCTGTAAATATCACTCATGGTTGATGATAACAAGGTTTGACATTTTAGCTCGCATGTTGTCACAAGTATTGCAGGTTTATGATTCAATTTTTAACAACATAAAATCTGCACTAGAGATGGGATTTGCTGCAGCCTGATCTCATCGGAGTGATGTGCTCCTTTGATGCTCAGAGTGTAACAAAATCATGCTCGATTGCAGAGGGCGCCTGTCTGGCTGATTTCAATGAGAGAGAGAGAGAGGAGAGAGAGACAGAGAGAGAGAAAGGGGTGTTTTTCCTACCCAGCGGATGATAAAGTGATAAAGTGATGAGTGATCAGCTGGAGGAGGTGGAGAGGGAGTTATATAAGCATGTGGGATGCAAGATGTTTCACAGCGCTGGGGATACCGCCCACATGCTGCGCTTCACTGTGTGTATGGGTATGTGTTTCTGGATGCATATGTGAGACAGAGAAAGTGTGAATGCATGCTTACAGTATGTGTTTATGTATATGTTTAAAGCTATGACTTCTAAAACACAAGCCATCCTATATATCCATCTTCTTTCCTTTTTGGACATTACAAGAACCTTAAATTATGCAATATGTGAAGCATATAAAATATACCACTTTAATACTTATATGTAGACCTGCATGCATTTAAATAAAAACACTGTATAACATATATATACTGTTTATATACTGAGAGAGGAATTTGTCTTCTGTGTGGGAAAAACTTGCTGCAGTGCAGACAGCAGCCACTAGAGGCTGCACTAGTACACTAAATACTTCTAGTCTGGGGCTAGTTTTCATGGTCTGGGCCCCAGACCATGAAAACTAGCTAATGGGAAAGTTAATGCTTCAGCATTCTGTGATATTTTAAACAATATTATGTGGCCATCTTTATGGCAACAGTTTGGGGAAGGTCTTTTTCCTGTTTTAACATGACAATGCACTCATGCAAAACATGAGGTCCATAAAGAAATGTATTTTTGAGTTTGGTGTGGAAGAACTTTATTTTATGGGTCCCTTGGTTTTGTATAATGAACTGATATTTAACTGTTAATTCACAGGAAGTTTCCTGGAAAGGACAATGTAATGTGTGGTACTAATTTTTAGGAAAAACAGTCGTGGTACACAAATAATTAATTACAATTAATTGCTAGTGTAACCTTGATTAATTATTGGACATTTAACTACCGGAGCAGCCCTCAAACTACTGCAGCATACTATAGAAAAACATTAAAAGAAACCATCAAAGGAAACCTTTACTGCAGGCTATATTTACTTAAAGCACAGCTACTCTGCTCTCAAATTTATATTCAAATTGCTATGTGAGCTTCAGTGTAGGTTGTTTAAGTATGCACGATGCAGCTGTATTGGCTAAAATTTAAAAAAAAAAAAAATAGAATAAAAAAAATCAGGTCAGACACTATCAGCAGTTACATAGTTACCTATAGCTATTATATAGAGGCAAGAACTGGACAACAAACTATATATATTTACAGGTTTGATTGTTAGTATACTGTATGTACAGGTAGTGCAATGCATGCTGAAATAAAAATATGTTTCTCTATTTACAGAATTGGTTTTATATGCATATAGTGAGAGAAAATGAACAGCGCTGTATGTACAGTCTGCTCTGATTTGTGTACGCTAATGAAAAGATATTATGTACATGTTGTTGCGCGATGTTTGTTACACTATAATATATGTAAAATATGTACAGTAAGATGATGTAGGATTATAAACTCAACACAATTAACTAAACTCCAATCATTTTCTCAGAGCTTTGTCTCTATTTTACCTAGAATTGGTATCAAATTACATTGTTTTTTCCAAGAAACTTTCCAGGAAACTTGTTAGGAAATTACTCATTATGCTGGACTGACCTTCACAGAGTCCTAACCCGGACTCCCAGAGAAGTAGAGGCTGTTACAGCTTCAGTTTAATGCCCATGGTTTTCAAATGTGATGTCCAACAATCACATGTGGGTGTAATGTCCAGGTGTCCACATACCTTTGGCAATTTTTGTGAATCAATCAATCAGTTTAAACACGTTGTTTATTTCATGGATTGTGTACAAGTGCATGTGAAAGAGTGTGTCTCTGTTGTACAAGCTGTCGTCCAGTGACTGCGTACCACTGCAGTAGTACACTGTCACTAAAGTAGTGTCTGAGGTGATGGAGAGGTCACTGCTGCACCTGAGAGAGAAGTGTGTGTGTGTGTGTGTTTGTGTGGAGAGAGACAGAGAAGTGGAGGGATGCAGTAAAGGACAGGTACATGTAAGAGAGAAAGGGGAGAATGAGTCTTTAAAAATAGTTTGGCCGCCGCTTTTATGTAATCACCAGATAATCGCTATGGGCAACAGATGCTGTGGTGTCCAGGGAGACAAAGGAGGAGCGTTAAGCATTGTTGGAGCATTTTAAAATAGACTGATACAAGTGTGTGTGTGTGTGTGTATGTGTGTGTGTGTGTGTACGCCTGGGAGTGTGTGTGTGTCCTTTTGATGGGGCACATATGTGCTGGCCTGCTGTTGTGGGATTAGAGCAGCATTCTCAAAACACCTTTTAATCCTGCCTGTCCTCACACACGCACACACACACACGCACGCACACACACAGAGGTACAATATACTGCAGAGAGAAAGCAGGTGCAGCTCTCTCACACACTGCAGTGCATGTGTGTAATTGTTCCTCGTCAGAGTTTATATCAACAGAGTAGATTGACTCATCTGAGTCACACCTGGTCCAGGTTAACTGTTACATTCAGTCAGCATGAAGGATATTAATGGATATTATCATTGTTTCTCTCGGTTAGACTAACAATCTAATCTTCATGTTCATCCTTTCTACAATTTTCTCTTTTTCTCATTTGGTTCATATATCATCTTCCTTAAAGTAATATATAAAAATACTTTAATCTCTCTTTTATTTATATATTTTTAATATTATATATTTCTTTAAAGGTGCAGTGTGTAGGATTTAGTGGCACCTAGTGGCTTTGGGGAAGAGGACCCGTTTCCTATGTAGATATAAAGGGTTCATTCTAAGGTAACAAAAACACAACAATTCTTATTTTCAGGTGCCACTAGATGCCACTAAATTCTACACACTGCACCTTTAACTCTGTAATATTTGTTATATAATTTAGGTAGAGGTCACCAATAAGCCCTTTGAGGCTTTCTTTCTCTCCGTGCACATTAATTTTCATTGTTATTTGTATGTCATTTGTAAATTTGAACTTGTGCAGATAAACAAAACTAAGACTCAGTGTTAGAACAAAGTTTGATGGGATAATAAACTTCCTGTTGTAAACATTTATCACAGTTTACCAACTTCCTGGTTCAACTTTGACCTGACTGTAGTTTATGTACTCACACAGTTTTCCTGTGAAATGAGGGTTTAAGCTAACACCAATTATCTAAACACTTTATTTGGAGGTAAAACAGAAAGTGAGTGCACCCAAAACATCTGGAAACTTTTATGAATGTTTAGTTGGGTCATTACTTTAGTGTCAGCCTTTGTATTCTCTTCTAAATAAATCTTTTTTTAAAATCTGAATTACTGTCTGGCTGCTCGAGTCTTTTGCCTGGACTGATTTTGTTTTAGCAGTGTCAATGCATTCCCAGATCTCGGCAATTAACTCGCTGACAATACAGTTTTATTATTACCAAAATTACAAAGACAGGACCCAAGTTGTTAAAAAAAAAAAACAACAAAATAGACAACAACAACAGAATCATCCTTTTAACAGGTGTTTAAGAGCAAAATGAACTGAGTCACCAACAGTTTTACTCAGTGTACTCTATATAATGTACAAGTACTGTTGTGATCATTTAATTTTTTTAAAAAGCCATGTATGGTGGAATGGAAATTGAAAGTCTGCAGACCTAAAATGAAAACTCATTAAATCAAACCTTCCTACATTGAATCATTAAATTTAAATGAATAATTAATAGGCATTCATTATTAAAAATGGTTGAGTAAGTGTGCACACACTGCTTATAATTGGAGTTTTAACTAATCACATTCCACTGAATGTCCTGTGCTAATTTCCCTTCACCTATATACTGAAATGATTAAGAGATTGATTGATTAGTTGATAAACAAGAAAGTATGACAATTCAGAGAGCTGATTAAGTATTTGCTTGCATACCTTCCTTTCAGACCATTGTAAATAAATCTGTGTGTGTGTGTGTGTGTGTGTTAGGGCAGCAGTTTTCAAATGTCTTTGTCTTTAGGGAGCTGCCATTTAAGCTGCTTTGCGCACCTTAATTTCCCCCTAAACCCAAACTAATTTAGAGGGCTGCGTGAGGTACTTGAGATTGTAATAATGGGAAGACATTATTACTCTATCAGTCTGCTTTTAATATCACAACTCCCTTGGTAAAATCTGTCAGCTGTCTCAAGTCAGTCTCAAGTCTGTCATAATCTTTGGTCGATGAGGCTTCGGGTCTCAGCCCAGGCTGTGGGAAGTGCTAGTTTGGGAACATGATAGCTGGATCTGGACTGGCACTGACACAACATGTTCTTTTTTTCTACTTTAATGGCTCAGACTTAATTACTTCAAGGCTGACAGTCAATCAGTGTGCAGTTTTTGACTTTAGGAGAAGTCTTGATTGCTCTGTTTAACACCAAGAAATCATAGTAAAAAAACAATTCTCACACCAATATAAATATTTCCAGTATGTTATCAGTGATAGAGATGATAATACTTATATATTTGGGTTTTTTTTTAGGTGTCACTTATCTCTTTTATCCATTGATAGATGAACGGACCCCCAAAATACATATTCATTTCCCTGCAGTGTGTTGAGCTGCAGACACATCCTGTAAAAATCCACAGGGTGGCGCTGCTGCCTCTCGGTTCAGTCAGACCACCTTATCTTCAGGCAAGGAAAGTACAAAACAACTGCGTCAAGGCTGCAAATTGCTCTCGTTTCAAGTGAGTCCTCAGAGGGGCCCAGAGCGAAGCAATTACAAATGGATTTCGTTTTAGAAAGCCACAATCACGAAGGTGGAGTGCAGATAGTTTCTGGTCCTCAAGGAACAATTCCCTTAATGTTTTCTCGATAAGTGGACCCTGATATCACAGAGACAGCTGTGATATCAGGTGTGTGTGTGTTTGTGAATATGGGTTGTGTGTTCTTGGTTATGTGTACGTTGAAGTATTTGAAGTGAAGGTGGGAAGCATCTGATTGAAGGTCAGGGAGGAAACTGAAGGTAAGAGATCAAAGAAAGTCCCCGGTCCTGCATATATGTACCTGTTCCTCTACATCAGACGACATTGCTGCCCTTTGCGATGGGTTGCATGTCTGTAAGGTGAGAGTAGTTCAATCAAAGGTTGGGAACCACTGCTCTATGCGTACAGTGTACACTTGGGTTACCTGCATGTATGAAAGGGCTTTGTAGAAGGAGTTGGTAATAAAGATCAAGTTTTCTATCACAGTATATGAAAAACTTATTAATTAAGAAACAGTTTTATAGTTTCATAAAACAACCAGATGGGAATTGGTGTTCTTTGGGAAGTCCAGTACATAGTGGTTTATACAATGGTGATTCCCAGTGAGCGTTTTGATAATAAACATCTAATCATCGAGCATAAAATTATGTTGTATATGTCACTAATGGCGAGTAGGAGCTAAGGATTACATTTTATAGAAACCTGTTCAAATATTCAGCATTTTAGCCACTCACTTTTAGATTTAGGGTCAATTTTTGATGAACTGAGCAACTTGCACCCAGTTATAATGAAAATATGTTCTGAACTTGTGTGAACTCTGATTCAAGCCTCTTACTGGCTTTCTCTCCATTGTGAGGCTCATGGGTGTTGTATTTAAAGCTGACTCATACTTCTCAGAGACAAAGTTGAAATAATTCAAACTGATGACCACAATATAAAGGTCCAGTACTGTAAAATTATCCAGGAGAAATGTGTGTTTCTAGGGTCATTGAGGATGTCATTAAGTTAAACGAGAAGATTGATAGCAGTTAACTGCAGTAAATATTTGACAAATCCAGGTACAGTATCTCATCACATGATGAAAGATCCTTTAAATCCAGTACAGAAGTTCTGGTCACTACAAGGACCTAATAAGCTAGATCTTCCCGACCCCTCTGGCTTGGTTCCATATGTCTGACACAGGTTCCATATGTCTACGATTTGTGTGCAGTTCAAACAAAGTAAAAATACAGATATACTAGCAACAAAATGTACTGAGAAAGTCAAAAGTAAGAGTACATTTTATACAGAATGGCTCCTTTCAGAGTGCTGTTGTTGAGCTGTAGCTCGTCAAGGTGGAACTCATTTTTACTAATTTTTATGTTTTTGTATGTTAAATGTTCACTGTAGAGTAACAAGCTGTCAGATGAATGTAGTGAGGTAAAAACTACAGTACTTCCCTCTGAAATGTGGTGAAGTAGAAAGTAGCATAAAAAGGAAATACTCAAATAAAGAAGGCCTAACAATTGTATTTGAATAAATGTACTTAAATACTTTGTACTATCTATCTTGTTAATCTTCTTGGGACCTCTCAGATGTATCTTGTCACCATCTTGGAGGGGTCATGACCTAAAACAACCTTAGATATTAAAGGGGTATCTTATTGGATAGATTATCTCTATACATAGATAAATCTTTGCCTCATTGTGCCTATCCCTTACATGTGAAGGCCTGTTAGTGTGTGTTCTTTGTGCAGGTGTGTGCGAGGGTGTAGGTGTGTGTGTGATTCACCTACAGGGCCTGACTTGTCTCTGCATTCCCCTCTATTATTACAGCATGCCATTTCAGGAGGTATAAGCACACAGAAATGGGAATGTGCTCTGAAAACCTTGAAATGACTAACTGTGTGTGTATGTGTGTGTGTGTCTCTAACTGTATGAGTGATCCAAAATAAATTGAGGACAGTCATGAGAGTTCAGCCTTTCTTCTACCGCTTGTACTCTGTTGCCATGACGGCTACCAGTTACCATAGAGACTAGAGATATGTGCTCTTGGTATAAATGAATTGAAATGTGATTGTGTATACGTGCATGGTGAGTGTACTGGATTGCCTTTTCCCCTCACGCTATTCCAAATACTCTGACTTTGTGTGTGTGTGTGTGTGTCATTTTCCTATGTTTATTACCTTCTTTGTCACCTCTCCAAATGGACAGATTGTCTCGCATCCCAGTACCAGATGGTTCCTGCCTTCGTTAGAAACTGCAGGATTAAATCCTATATAACATACAATAATACCTACACACACACACACACATGCATGAAGTGAAGTGAGTACCACATGCATCCACAGTTCTGTTAGTTAGTTTACCTGATCACATATTCATGAGTTCTCACCCCCCCCCCCCCCCAAAAAAGACGTCTTCATGTGTATAAATGTACGTGTTCCTAATGTAGGTTTTCAAATGTGCGGATGCTTGTTTGACGAGTTCAAGAGTGCCAGGATACAGTACGTTCACATACAGTATGTGTGAAAAAGGGAGTGAGTAGTAGATGGTGTTAATTTTCATGTGGGTGGATTTGCCTCAGGACTGCAGTGTACTTCAGTGTCCCTGCTCGCCGATATCGCTCTCCTGCAGCCTTATTTGGCGTTTGCGCTTCCCGTTGTAGTGCTCGCCGTGCTGGAGATGGAGTAGGAGGTGTCAGGAGAGAATGTGTGTGACCCCCCCCCCTCCCCCCCCGAACGCACCCTGAACCTGTGGCTCGGTAGTAGCTGCTGCTTCACAATCAGCATCCTTACTCGTTAAGTTTATAGATAACAACAGGAATGGATTCATCTCACCTCGAGTGTTTATGTTTACTGATAAAGATGGAGTGGATGTATTTCATAATTCTGGTTTGTGTTGTTTTTAAGTTGATTAAGGTGCTGATTTCCTTTTTTCTATACTTGAATGATTAATGTCAGCAATATACTGATTAGTTTTAATTTAATTTTCATTCAGAACTACATTAATAGTTGGATGAATTCATGAGTTTTCCTTTTGGTTTTACAAAAAACTTGTGCTTACTTGTGAAAACACAGGATTTCAGTTGTCAGACGTTTGAAGTTAAAGGGTTTTCTGTAATTTAAACGCACTCCACTGAGTCAGGAATTCTTAGGCTAATTTACATGTCATGGGTCTCTGAATGTTTTAAAATAGTAAACTTGGTTAAATATGAACATAATAAGGGAGTGGATTTTTTTTTTCGTTTCCCTTACATTTTTCCTCAAATTTGTGGTTGCTGAGGCCCAATGATGTAGTGGAACTCCCTTCCTATTTCCGCATGTACCCACAGACCAACGGTAATGTTTGTGTCCCATGTCAGCCATGGTTGACTTGTTCATTCTGGACGTTTCTCCCCAAAATTCAAAAGAAATAGGAAATTTCAACTGAATAGTCAACCTCCGATTTTTCCTCCAATCTGTTGTGATCAACAGTAATGGATCGAATAGCTTTTAAGTAGAGATTCAAGTACGTCAGTAAAATTTCTTTTATTTTCCATTTAATGGTATATTTACTAAATTGAAATCTACAGTGTGGTTGTTTAATATTGTTTTCATAGAGATGAGACAATACAGAGTCATGCACTATCTGTTTTTATCCCACTGGATCACATAAGTAAGACCCTTGTGAAGACACAAATAGTCCGAATGACGTCGAGCTTTGTGGGTTGTGTTTCATTTATGTGACACTTGCACTCACACGTGTGCAAATATATATTCTCATACATAAGCACATGAGCATGCTCAATTTAAACACACACACACACACACTCACATAAGCTGTAGTGTTGTCGTAGTTGTGCCCTACAGTCAGCTGAATCAGATTTCAGACGTGTTTGATTTCTTACTCAGATAAGGCTGATGAGACATATGAGACTCCAAGACATATTCATGTAACGTAAGCCTGCACATTGATGACGTAAGAATGAAGTATATGAGGCCCAAAAGGAACATTTGCAAAAGATTGTTATCAGATAAATGGGAATTTCTCTGCTCTGAGACATTTCCTGCCAAATGTCTTAACTTGTCTAGCAGAACAGAAAAAAAAAAACCATGACGTTACAAAAAAGGAGGCGTTATTTTGGGCATCTGAAAGCGTTCTGAAAGTAAAAGACCTGCTCATTTTCTACATGGCTGATGTTAGAGCGCTGCCGAGATTTGGACGGGAATCAAACGCTACCGGTTTAATCATCGATACAGAAAAAAGAGCAACTGCCTAAAAAAATATCTGGTTCTTTGATCAAATGTCAAAGGTACAAGCCTGTGTAGATCAAAATATGAAGAAAGTAGTTGAATGATGATCCCCGGTGAGCACTTTGATAATAAACATCCATTTATATTGTGTATGTCACTAATGGCGAGTGGAAGCTAACAGAAACCTGTTGAAAATTTCCAGCCTTTTAAACCAGCTCACTGTTGGATTCTGTGTCAATTTTGGATGACTTGAGCAACTATGGTGCAGCGTTTTGCGCCCAAATATAATAACAGTGTGTTCTGAAGTTTCTACATATCTGATTTGAGCCTCTTACCTGCAACAGTACCTGGTGTTGTACTATATTTAGAGCTTTTTAGCCACCAAACTGACTCATACTTCTCAGAAACCACAACCACAACATAAACCTATAGCATTGTTAAATTATCCAGGAGACTCATGTGTTTCTAGGTTCATTAAGGATATCATTAAAGGAACAGTAAGACTTATTCGCTTTCTTGCTGAGAGGAAGATGAGAAGATCGATACCACTCTCATGTCTGTACGATGAATATGAAGCTACAGCCAGCGGACGGTTAGCTTAGCTTAGCATAAAGACTGGAAACAGGTGGAAACTGCTAGCTTGGCTCTGTCTAAAGGTAACAAAGGAGATATAATGTGTTAATCAGAGGTGTTTGAGGGTAAATTTTGTTACCTGAGAGTAATATAAAAGTGCAAGAAAGCGAATGAGTGTATTTCCCAAAATGTCAAACTATTCCTTTAAAAGAAAATTTTGAAATGGGAATACAAACTGGAGAAGAAATACTTCCAGCACCTGCAGCTCCTCCCACTTTGCAACTAAATTTTTTTTTATTTATTCAGTTTTTGTCAGTGGAATTTTACATTAAGGTCATATTATTACAATACTGGTATTGTTGAACTCTTTCAATTCACACAGCACACAAAAACACACATTTACACTCCTTGTGAGCGAGCATGTCTCTGCACAGGCCCAGCGTCTCCATAGTGACGAGATGGAGAGGAGGAGGAGGAGGAGGAGGAGGAGGAGGGGGTAATGTAAACTAGGTAGAGAGAGGGAGAGCGCAGGGAGAGGGAGTGTGTGTAGAGAGAGAGAGAGAGAGAGAGGGAGAGAGAGAGAGAGAGCGAGTGCTCAGGCAGAGACATGTAGGAGATGTAGTCTAGCTGCCGCAAGCTGAAGAAAGAGGAGGAGTTGGTGAGCGCTGGAAATCTGCAGAGTGTGAGTGTGTGTGAGAGAGAGGGAGACAAAAGCTGGCGGTGAGGAGGCGAGGAGTAAAGCTAGGAAAGCGTGGCTGAAGAGAAGAGAGAGGAGAGGAGAGGAGAAGAGGAAGACAGACGCACTTGTCTTGGACAGCAAGAAAACAACCACCAAGAGCAAAAGAGGGAGAGTGCGTGAAAAGAAGACACAGGAGGAGACAGAGGGGAAGCAAACTGAAGACAACTCATTTGGAATAAGTGCCGTCTTGAAGAGAGGTAGGTCAGGACAGGGAAGGAGTGATGAAGAAGAGCAATATCTGTGTAAAAAAAAAAAAAAAAAAGAATAAGAGTAGGATTAGAGAAGAGAAAGAAGAGATACAATAATGAGCATTGATCCTTTTGTTCTTTGCTTGCTGTTGTTTTAAGCATCTTTCAGCTCTACACTCAGCGAGGTGATTACAACATACAACACTGCTGACTAGGCTAATTCACTGCGTGTGTGACTGTGTGTGTGCACATGTGTGTGTGTGTGTGTATAGTGCAGGAGTTGGTGATAAATGTTTTCGTGCATCTAGTGTGTAGGAGTCTGTCCTCGAGCCACTTGAGAGAATGAGCTCAGCGTTGAGGCACTGAAGCATCGATTGTGCTTTGATAAAACACAAGTTTGCATTGGACTCTCGCTGACATCGATACTTGTGTGTACAGTGTTTGTTTTTGGGTTTTTTTTTAACGTTTACTCAACTCATACCAACATCCAGAGATTAGGCCAAGTTTTCAGGTTTGTACATGTCAAAAGACGAGACTCTAGTTCCACATTGAGTCAAGTGAAGCAGAGAAAAAAAAAAGCAAAAAGCTGTTACTACTACAGCTAAATCCACTCAATTACAACTGCTGGCCTAATTTGTGTCCTATCCTCATTTGCATGCATTTAGAAGATGGCGAGAGAAGTGAAATCTGGGACAAGACTGAGCAATAATACAGTAGTTAAATAGATGGATGTTGTGACGCTTCCAGTTAGTTTAGAAGAGTAAGTGCAGTAGGAGGCTGACTTCCAACACAGGATACATATTTAACTGATAATCACTATGTGTGACAGAAACCATTTTTTTACCACCTGGAAGGCTACACCACCGTCAAATGACATATTATTTTACTCAGGTTTTAGCTCAAGTCTGGCTGGATTCATCTTGGTTGCCCATATTTGAACCAAGAATCGATCAAGCTTCTTAAGTTAATATTTTCGAGCCTCTGTGGTGATGATGGAGAGATTCAAGGCAACAAAGTGAGAAATAAAGAAAAGAAAGTAAGTCAGACTGTACTGTGCGGAGAAGGAATGAGACAGGTCCCAGCAAGACGGTGGAGAGAAAAGTATTTTTCTTCTCTCGGCTGTCGGAAGAACAGGCTGGACCGACAGAAAAGATTGAGTTGAAAATCCTGCCAGATGCTCTTTACCTCAGACGTTGCTCATTCAATCATAATCCAGTCTCTTGTTCATCGAATCGCCACCACGGCGAGTTATTACAATAGATTCCCCTCCGCTGACCGGCATTAGTCAGTAGGTAGCCCCAGACAAACCGCAGCATGATGAATGATGCTTCCTGGACAAAGTCTTTTAACGTAACCGCGTGATTTATGCAAACTGATTAACTGAAAAAACATCTATTTTGGTTGTACTACCAAAAATTCAACTAGTTCAATAACTCTATTTATATGAGGAAGGGAGACTTTATTTTCAAAGTGTTGACATCTTCTTTTAGAAATAAACTGTCATTCAACAGGAGTGGTAGGCAGACGTCTGTTTATCTACACAGAATATAAATCATCTTTTTTTAATCCAAAACTTTTGTCCTCATTGGTAGGTTAAGTTTAAATTCTTGGAATTTACGTGAACACGTGTGTCGTGTGTGAAACATATGAGTGGCGTCTTGAATAACCTCAAAGTGAGAAGGGTATAGCTGCTTGCTTTAGGTTTGTTCTATCTATAGCGATACAGCTTTGACCATAGTATTGGATGCTTTTGATATTTGGCTACATTTACACCGCTACTCTGATGAGGCTTTTTGCAGGTTTTTTTGCCATGTCTGACACAGATCAGGAGGCGGCTGCACCAGCTCTTCGTAAGCTCAAACTTCGGCAAATTATAACATAAATGTTACAAAGTGTAGATTTACACATCATTAAATTAAAACAGGTTGTAACACATAAAGTAGTTCATACGTAAAGATTCGTTTTTACCAAATATTTACATTAAGTAGTTGCCAGGCGTAAATGTTCTGTAGCTAACTGAAGCAACTCATAGAGCTGACACTTGATCAAAATGCTGTTGAATAATAATGTAAATTAGGAAGATTTTTAAGTAATTTCACAATAATCACTCTACAAATATAGCCTACCTCAAATTACAAGATGTCATGCTAATAATGTCATTTATTCTGAACTGTATGAGTACTACTACCTCTGACACACATATTTCTCCATGTAATAGTAACTACACTAACAAAGGATTGGCAGTTAAGTGTAATATATTGTTCACCCCCCTAAAACTGTCATTTTTGGAAGTTATGCTTCAGATTGTGACGCTATGTCTTGTTTACATAGATTACTGCTTTTGACTGGATGGCCTAGCAACCAATTAACACATTCCTAAAGTATCGTTACACAAACTTAGTAATAATATCCAATATCCAATGTAAATGTTGGAAAGAGATTACCATCTAACACACCACTGGCTACTCCTGCATGTTTCTTTACTTGGACTGATTGCTGGAAACAAGTAGCCTACTTCAGTTTCTTAACTCAGCCACTCACAGGGAGTTCACAGCATGGTGCCATCCAAAGCTGTCCCTCAGCAGCTTAACATATGAACATATGGCTGCTACAAGTGTCCTATTAACCTGATCTTGTATCTGTAGCCCCCCCCCAACCCTAACTCAAATAGTTTATGTACTGTATGTGACACGCTACACTGACTCTGACTGGGAACAGCTGTTGTATGTGAGCCAACCTCTGCAAGGTACAGAACAACATCAACATCATTGGACTGTGCTCTCTCTGCTGCTATGTGAACCCTTTCTGTGTTATGTCATATGGTAGCGCACACATCACACAAGCTGCACAGGTCACATACAAGTGATATAAACATGACTGACAAAATATCTCACCTTTACCAAATAACTAATTTAAGCATCAAGACCTGTTGGTTATAAAAGAATTTTCTTATTATTATATGCACAAAATTCTAACACTCACATTTTTATTGTGTGAGAAAACCAGAGGTGGATAATCTCTTTGAAGCACTGCCAGGTAGTATTGCACACTCATGAACACACAAACACACACATGTTTACTAATGGCATTTTTTGGGACATTACATAGACTTACATTCATTTTCTGGAGACTAACAACTACCTGCCTAATCCTAACCTTTATCCTAATCTTAACCACTGACCCAAAAATCAGCTTTTTGCAAATTGAGGACACAGCTTTTGTCCCCAATTGGACAAGCCGTCCCCAATTAGCTGGTCTTTACTCTGAAATTTGTCCCTGAAAGTAGCCTATGACAGACACACACACACACACACGTGCGTGTGAATTGACACAGCCTGGTGCCTTAGGAGAGCTTGTGCTCCTCTGCAGTGTGAAAATCGGTTCCATCTTGGGGCTTTGAAGTATTTATTAACCCAGAAAAATATCATACACCATTTCCTCTCTCATCTCATTGGGAATTCAATTCATGAGCTCCTCTGTGTGTGGTAAAAATCTGTGTGTGTGAGTGAGTGAGTGAGTGTATTCGCAGAAGACGAGCTTTGAGAGATCTTGTTTCAACCTTGATCCTGCAGCATTTGGCTGTGTTTGCACACACACAAACACACACACACACACATGCACACATGCAGACACACACACACACACATACACAGTGTGCTTCCAGTCATAGTTACAGTTCTCTTGCTATTAATGGAGATACATCTGTCTCCATGTAGGCGGGCTTATTAATGCATCACTCTCATTGGCTGCCTGTTCTCGTAGCACTGAAATGAGCCTTCCTATTGGTCCCTCTTGGACATCATTTTTGACACATCACCCTTAACTGCAACTCCCCTCCGCTCTCTGGTTGCCGGGCAACCAGTGGTCTCTGGTTTCCCTCCACTGCCCCCCACCTCAATGTGGTGTGTGTGTATAAATGTATGTGTGTAGGAGAAGCTGTGGTTCTAAACAGAGCAGAGAGATGATGCTGAAGCCAGGACGTCGCTGTGATGAACCCGGCCGAGCTTACGCTTGCTTGCTTTCTGAGGGGATATAGGCTGTGTTTCGAGCGTGTGTGTAATCCATTGAGAGTCCAGGCAAATCGATACTAATCATTCTAGTTGAAAAGCTCCACCTCCAAACAACACACACACATCAGGTGAGGGATGGAGGATGGAGGGAAGAGAGAACGAGGGAGAGGGAAGGTGGCTGGCTGTGATTAAGTATTCAGGGTTAGAAAAACGTCAATAATCAGGGTGAAAAATGAGCCGAGCGTTGTTGCTGTAAATATCCACGCCTTCACACACGCTGAGCGCTTTATCCACATATCCTCAATTCTTTTCTACTGTAACGCAAACCTTATTGATCAAGATGGAAGCTAGATTTGACTTTTGCCCTCTTTTATATCCCTTCTTAGCCCACAGATCTAGCACTGCAGCTCAGACACACAATTATTGGCTGACATTAACTCTCCAAGTTCTGTTTCTTGCACAAAGCCACTTAATATGACTGTAGTAATCTTACTACTCACCCAGGAGTGTATCTACCCCACCCACCCAGGAAACTTCTGAAGAGCCATCAGCCAAATTCTTAAATTTTTTCAACGTTATGGTCTAGACGGTGTTTAAAGTCTTCTCCACGCTGCTAGACACATAAGTCTGGGGGAGAATACTAAACCTCTTTTATTATCATTTAATTAATACATTTTTCTAACCTAGAAACAGTCCATTTTTTAGATATATAGTTCAAATAATATCAGCCTGTAAAAATCCAACAGGTGGAATACGCTTGTAACCGTAGGACGTAAATTCCTCCTTGTGTCATTAAACCCCCCAAATTCCCAGAAATATAACAGGAAAACGCAACCTCGGTGTCCTCGATGGTACAACGGCCCTATACTCAACCTCTACGATGGCATTGAGACAGACATGGGCTATTTTCTGATCAATATAACCATTCGATTGACCTGTAATATATTCTGACCCAGGCAATTTAAGTAACCCTATGCCAGTGATTCTTTGATCTGCAAAAATCGATGCCGGGATTCTTCAGAGGGTTGGGGGGGGGGGGAGCAGAGTTGAACCCCAGTCGCTCTACTGGGAGATGTCGCCTGCGGGGATGCAGAGGTCTGTTGATATCACGGAAGTCACGACCTCATACTTTACAGGGGAGAGGTGACTGGTTATATTGACGTGAGCCCGGAGGAGGTGGACTCACACCGCGAAAGCTAACAAACAAAGACGGACCAATCACATGCAGTTGCCATGGCTGAAGAGAAGAGAAGCTGTTTTAATGTACAACTGCAGAAGCTCGTCTTTTATTACAGAGACACACGATTTATTCTTTCTGTCTATTTTCTTTTAGCCTTTCCCTCTGTCATCTGGATATAGCGAGGGGGAGCTGAGTGAAAATAAGGACAGAGCGGTTGGGAAAGGAGGGATGTTGTGCGAGAGCAGATGATGAGAGGTAATTTGAGGTCAAGGGAATATGGTCAAAGTGAAAAGGGATATGAGGGCAATGAAAGGGGCGGTTAGGTGAGTCAATGTAGAATTAACTGGAGCAGAGAGTCTGATGAAAGCGTTTTTACTCCCTTCCTTCTCCATCATTAAAACTACGTGCTAGTTTGAGCACAGACAGTGACTGGACTGTTGGTTCCCTCGCTGGGTTTTCTGCTCCAGTGAGCTGACCAGCTTCCAACCTCCCCTCCAGTAGGCAACAGAGAAAAGGCTTTTTGTCTCCGACGTCCTGAATGAGAGAGGTCGTTGTTAATGTCCCAAATCACCGACAATTTCTACTGAACCCTTATTGTTGCACAGTTTTCTTTACAAAATGTTATTTCTTATCATAAACCCAGTGTTACTATGTGTTCTTCTTGTGTGTAAAGAGGTCAGTATGTTCTCTAGAGTTTCTTGTAGGTTTAAAACACGTTTCAGGATCTTGAAAGCTGCGTCTAAGACAAGCGAGTTTATCTGGAACCCACTGGGAGCCGCTTTGCTTTTTGCGCTCGTCGCTAAATTAAAAAGCTTGAAGGTGAAACGATTGACACGCACACACACACACAAACGTTTTAATGGCAAAAGAATCAGATAATTCACAGTTTAATTCGTGTGAGTAAGGTGACAGCAGGCTACGCTGCGTCCTTCAGGCTACAGACAGGAGATGGCTGCGAGAAAAGCACCACTCCGTTACCCGTATGTGTGGCGGCTAATCCGTTAATCAAGCCTGTTCAATCTGGGCTAACGGGACTGTTAACAGGATTAGTGCATTGATCGGCAAACACAGACACACACACACACACACACACACATACACACAAGACACAAACATAGCGGCCCAGCCAGACACTGCAGGCAAACAGCGCCCCAAATCACCTCATACTACGGTAATAAAATCAAGACTGGAGGGTAAGTCACCCTCGTTGGATGCTGTAGCTGCTCAGCGGCACCGCTGTTACACTGCAGTATGTTCAGAGAGAAAGACAGAAACAGATGGATAGGGAAAGAAAAGTCATTTAGAGACGCATCAAATCATGTCACGTCACAAAAAATGTATTTAGACACGGTAGGTGAGCAATTTTGACAGTAACTAAAGCCACTATGATACATATGTTCATGTTTTGTACGATATTCATACCAATCATACCGATATTAGATAATTCAGTCATGTTTATCCATACTTAAAATACCATAATTTTGAAAATTAGTATAAAGTTTTTTGCAAAAATCATTTTTCAGTCTACATTCCTAAGTCGCCTAGTTTCTGAAACCAGGACCGAATGTTTATATCTTACTGATCTCACTTCCAAACAGTTTCAAAACTTTGATATGAGCTGTAATGTATTTAAAAATCACTGTTCCACTCGTGGGATGCTAGCACTGTGTAGAATTTGTGACTGAATGAATACGGATATGTAATACATGTATTGACAGATAAGACTCTCATCTTTTTGGTCATCTCGTAGAGGTACAATATACAGCAGAGTATATAACTGAAAGCTTAACCATGGTGTCAGTCTACCTTCAGACTAGTCTGGCAGTCTAGCAGTGTAATAAATATTTTACCAAGCATCTAACAATAAAATTGTAGTCTATTTGTTCACATTCAGGCAGACTTGAAAGATAAAACTGATATTCTGTAGTTTTTATTTTAAACAAATCCCATGAAAACACCAACAGTTAACTGATCCTACTACTAAGTGTTGTCTGTGTTGCAATGGGTGACATGTTCCTTCATTATGATGAACATGGACATTGTAGTTTATATCAGAGAGTCCAACATAAACCATCCTGCTGTTGTAAATACTCACTGGACTCTAGAGCACCAGATGTGCATCAATTTGCAGCTAAAAATAGTCCCAAACAAATACACTATTAACTACTGTTTGAGTAACATTTGCTTGAAACTACAGTGCTCAGCTTTTTTATGATTTTTTTTTAAGGGAAACTACATTTGTGACTTGTTTTTGATATACAGTATGTCTTCAGTAGGAGCCAATGGACTTGGGACAGAGAAGGGAAATCTTAAAAGTATTGCGAGATGAGCTGACATCGTTGGTTTTGGTCTTTTTATTGGATTGATTGCCAGTAAGATATAGTTATCTTTAAAGAGAAATACAGACTATACAGACAAAATGGGTTAAATTAAGTTGACATTGCCGTGTCAGCATCCATCAAATGTTTGCTGCGCCTGCACAATACCTGCATAGACAGAAATGTCCGTGTCCGTTCAGCAATTTCTGTTTTATTTCTTTTTTTTTTTTTTTTCCAGCTGACGTTGTGTAAGCGCTGTTGACACCCGGTTGCCTTATCAAGGTTATATCATCAGAGCTCACTGAGTTGATTTGAATAGAGTTAAGCTTAAATGAATGCGTGGTGGACGGCGATAGCGGTGAATGGAAAAAAGGGGTGGAAAGGAGTGTATGCGGTGGTGGCTCAACACTTCCCTTGTCAGTATATACAGCTGCTATGAATATAATTTACATGCAAATGGAGAGATGCTGCAGTCAAGCATCACAGAGTGTGAGTGTGTTTTAACAATAATGGTCGGGTTGCATTTAAATTCTCATCCATTCAGGGATAACAATATAATCTTCTTCCCCAGGCTCTAAAACAGCTGTTTGAGCTGTTTGTGTGTGTGTGTGTGTGTATGTGTGTGTAAGTACACATCCACGTGCATGTAGATTTTTTTTTATTTCTTCCTTTCTCTTTTTTTGGGATGAGTATGTGTGGGTGACTGCTGCTGCGGCTCTGTGTTGCCATGGTGACAGTTGAACTTCAGGATGAGGTTGAGGCTTCTACCGTAGTTGAAGTTGATGCTGTTGCATAAGGCAAAGTGTAACACACACACACACACACGCAGATAGACACTCAGATACACTTGGTGCGAGGCGATTACCGTTGCTCTTTTCTGGAACGTGTCTGTATTGATGAAACAGGCCGTGTGAGGACTAGTGTCACGCCACTGACCCTCAGGAGACAGACACAAGTAAGAGACTGAATATTTCATGACCTTTACTGCATACTGTGAAAAATCATCCCGGCACTTTTGTATACTGTATAGTTAAGTTTTAAGTCCTGACTTTTTTTTTCCAATAAACTCATCTCAAGTAAATTAATATCACCTGTTTGCAATCTGACATTTTTTAACTTTTAAAAAACTACACTGTAAACAGCACTGTTAGAGATCAGTAGTACAGTCACTAGTAGAGCGATGCAACCTATTCTCATTTCATTTCATTTAGAAAAGCTCTTAAAAACTGCATTGGAAACAACTGTTTTTAAAAGTTAAAAGCATGATATTAAGACAAAATCACATTATTTTAATGCACCAAGTTTAGTGAGCCAATGTAATTTTAGTACAAAGAGACAGAGAGACGCTGTAGTATCACTGATACTGTGTCCATTAAGGGCAGTTATACGTCATTAATAAATTATAGCTATTTTTGTCTTTATAACAAGTGAGTCTTGGGTGAAGTTATGTCACTTGATTGCAATCTTACTATTTTCAGTGATGTCCCTAAATCAAACACAATATTCTATTTACCAGTGGAGCAATAACATCACTGTTATCACTCACTTCTAGAGGAACTTTAGAGGAAAACTAGCATTTTCAAAAGTTAAAAGCCTGATAATGTGTTATTTTTTACTACGTTTCATGATACTGACACTTGTTTATAGAAAAGATTTATGAAACGTCATTAGAAAAGAGCATTTTGGAAAGTTGTATGATAAAGACAAAATCATTACAGACTACATTTATTCATTCAAGTGTAAATAAGATACAATCCACAATAGATCAGGGAGAAGTCTTTGAGAATAAGTACTGTAAAGTACATAGCAAATGACTTTTTTTTTAAAAGAGAGCTAGAAAATGAGAGACAGGGTGAGAAAAAGCATATTGGACGAGTAAGTACTCTCAGAAAAAAGTAGGTCTTCAAGCCATTTTTCAAGACAGAAAATCACATGATGTTAATGCACCAAATTCAGTGAGTCAGTGTCATTTTTACTAAAGTACAGAGACGGACTGAGAGAGACAGAGGGAAGGAGACGTCCGGGTAGTATCTCTGACATTGTGCGTCCATAAAGGACGATGGAGAAGAGAGAGAGAGAGAAAGTGAGCTATGAAAGCCAGAAGAAGAGAGGGAGAATAAGAGGGGGAAAGAGTACAAATTGGTGGAGGGGGCACCGGGCAGCCATAATGCGCCAATTAGTTCCACTACCCGTTAGTCCCAGCTCTGCTCTTGGTTTCCCTTTGATCCATCTAATTTTAACAATTATAATACATTGTTTCCATGCAGAGAAGAACAGCGTAGGATGGAGTTTAACCCGTTGATAGCTGTTTTTTTCTAACATATCTCACTATTCAAACTGTCCTTTTTCATCATTTACTGTATGATATGAAATAAAGTGTCTAAATTTTTAATGGAAACCGTGAGAGTGAGCATTTTTGGGCTTGCTTGATAAATTATGCATTGATTATTTACATGCAGTTTGCATATATACACTTTATTATGCATGGGAAATGGTTTATTTATGTTCTGTTTGTGTGTTTAGGTTTATGCACACACAGATAAAACCAAAGCGTGCTCTTCCTACGCCACTGTTCCCATTGTACGTTTGTATTTTTATGTTTCTCCAGCAGATGTAGGGGCGTAATTGGTGCTGGAGATGATTAAGTATGTGTGTGTCTGTCTGTAAGTTGCGCTGACTCAAAGCAAGACTCATTACACTCGCAGCAAGGCCTCACATTGAGGCTAATTACCACCTTTTGCCCTGAAGACACACACGTAACACACTCACAAACACACATTCTCTCACACTTGCACATACCTTTATTGGAAGACCTCCAATGGCAGCCCCATAAAACCAGGCAGGAGTTTGTTGTCTGCTGGTGCCAGAAGGTGCAAACAACATCCCTGCAGAAGGCTGCCATGTTCCAGCTCGTCTCTTTAGAAAAGCCAGTAACTGGCACAGTCAGTGGATGCCTAGTGACCAGAGAAAGAATGAATGCTTTCATACAAGTCCAAGTGTGTGTGTGTATGCGTGTGTGTGTGTGTGTGTGTGTGTGTGTGTGTGTGTGTGTGTGTGTTTTCATCTCCATTTGTGCCTGTGTAATGAGTGCCTGGGGAAAATCAATACATTATTGCAAATATGCCACAATCTCATATTGCTAAATTTGCATTTCATGACTGTCGGTGCAAAAACTCTCAGAGTTCGCTAACAATGTTTTATCAAATGATGCATTTAACAAAAAAACCTGAAAATATGGTGGTAGTTTTGGTTTGTGTTGGAATTTGGGGTCTTGAGGTTAAAGTGTATTAATCCCAGAGCTGTTTTACATGTTTATGGTAAATCCAAGTTAACTCTTCAGTCTGAATTCTGACCATTAATGTGATGTTGCATTTTCTTTTTGAAGCTGCGGTAAAGAAACAGGTTGATATTTTGAGAAATATTATTATCATTTATTCACTTTCTTGAGTTAGACAAGAGGATCGAGGCCACTTTCATGCCTGTGCGCTAATGTGAATGAAGCTAAAGCCGTTAGCTTAGCATAAAGGCTGGTACCAGTATCCTTTTTATCATTTCTGTTTGTGTTCAGATTAAACAAATGAGGCTCAATGTGTTAATTACTGACTGATGGAACTTTGGAGAGACTAGAGAGGCTAGCTGTTTTCCCGCTTCCAGTTTATGCTAAACTAAGCTAATCTCCTCATGGCTCAACCTCCACACTTGGCATAAATCAGAACCAAAGCATATTTTACAAAATGTCAAACTTTTTTAGCTGTTTTAAAGTCTTTTAAGTCCAAATCCAGTCTCAAGCTAGTTTAAAATCAGGTCTCATGTCGCTTAATCCTTCATTTAAGAAGAAATGATTAAGTCTTTCTGATCTGACAGTTAAAATGAGACATCATTTTCTTTTCAAAGCTGTGTTAATAGTATCTTTAGATAACTGAGACCACGTCCTTTCCATGCCTAATAATTCAATATTCAAGATATGTTGCTAGGCACCGCTTGCCTGTCGCTGGCTTATTTACTTTTAAATGCTTCAAGATTTTACTATGTCAAAACCAGAGCTTTCAACCTACAAGTCAGGTCTTTAGACAGTGAAGTCCAAGTCCTCATATTTGTGACTTAAGTTTGGCTCGAGTCTCTGATAAATTCTTGTTATTCAGATACTTTGCTGCCTTAAGGAACAACAATTTGATATTAATTTGGCTGAACAGAAAAGATCAGAGTCGTAAATTACAATAGAATTACCAACTAATTTAATCAGTCTTTCCATGCCTGCCTCTTGATTATGTGTCTCTCTGCGTGAGTGTGTGTGAGTCTCATACAGGATACGTCACTGGTATGTGTGCATCTAACGTCACAACTAACAGCTTGAACACAGCTGTCCGAGCCATGTTGATTATGTAATAATAATAATAATAATAATGATAATAATAATAATAATAATGACATGATGTATGCATTTGCTGAGGGGCCTTTTATATCATTATGCATTCATTAGTACTTCCCTGAGAGCTCTGCAGTGCACTCCGGTGTTTTACTCTGTGAAACTCCTTTTCTGGATAGCACTATTATCCTCTATTTGAGGCTGATGATGATGATGATGGTGGTGATAATTTGTTACCTTTATGCAGTTTTTGATATAATCTAGTGTTATCCAGTCTGAAAGCCTTTGAACACTTGCTCTCTATAAAAGCTGTTTTAAATTATGCAAATGAGAGTAAGAGTCATCATTTTTTTTTGCTAGCGCAGTAGCTTTTGACCCAGCATTTCTTGTGAATTTGCAGAAAAAAACAGAACAAACACATCCTAACTTTTTGTATGCTACAATGTAGGGATGTAGCTAATGAGCCAATAATCCAAAAATTGTTTATAAAATGTCAGAAAATAGTAAAAAATGCCAAATCACAATTTCCCAGAGCCAGAGGTGACATCATCAAAATGTTTTTGTCTGACCAACAGTCCAAAACCAACACAAATTCAATTTACAATGATATAAAATAGAGAAAAACGGCAAATCTTCACATTTCAGCAACCAGTTTGGACATTTTTTCTTAATAAGTGACCTAAATCATGTCACTGAACCTTTAATGTAATTTAATGGTTAATATTTTGTCTTTATTCAGGTATTGAAGATCAGCCTTATTGGACACAGAAAACGGATCTTGGCCTCGTTGGGGGACCGGCTACACGAAGACACCCCACAGAAACCTCCGCGGGCCATCTCCCTACGGGTGAGTGGGTCTCAGTGAGCGAACTGTGTGTTGTATGAACCATGATGACTCTGGGTAATATCTGAATTACTGTGGATTCGAATTACTATGAACTCATCAGACAGAGAAAAAAGCACTTGGTCCGTTCCCAGATGGCTGCGTATTTCTCTGAGGGAACTACAGCCTCCCCACTGCTGCTGTTACCGCCCAACTGATTACCCAAATCTCTCAGGCAGGCACAAAATGGCTGACCCACTGCAGTTTCCTCCCTGCCGGCATGTCCTGGATACTAATCACAACGAACCGGCTTTCCCTCTCCCATCGGGTCTACGCTCTAATGTCTTTATAATAGTCTCTTGCTCCTTGTGTTTTTGAGCCAGGGGAGGCCCTCTGCTTCACGAGTTTTCTGCTCCTGCAAACATCCCAAACTGTCCGCTGTGTCTCAACATGTTCATGTGAGAATTGCAGTTTTGTAATAAGCCTCAAAATAAGTGAAAAAAAATAATCACTGGGGTTTGTTATTGATTAATCAGTTGATTCTTTTTTTAGCTGAGTCAATAAAACGTCAGAAAATACTAAAAAATGCCTGTCACTGTCTCCCAGGACCCACAGTGATGTCCTCAAACTGCTCATTTTGTCTAGCCAACAAATACAAAGTTATAAAACTTCAGCTTACATGGTCCAGAGAGGAAAATGAAGAAATTCCTCAGAAAAAAGCCTCTTCTATTAAGTTTTCTCACATGTAATCAACTGAAAGTGTTTAACCTCTCAGGAGAAATAACTCACCTTCCAGTGTATAAGACAATTACACCAATAAAACACAGAACAGTCCTTATTCTTTTGTGAATTTTAGTCTCTGCTCGGCTTGTAAAGCCTCTTAAATGAGCATCATTTTCAAGAGTCTAGCTGATGCTTTCACTTAAAGTGACTCACACTGAGCAGACGCGGCTTCGGCGTTGTGCTTAAAGACAGTCTGATGGACCTGCTGAGACCTTCTGGTAACTGGACAAGATCCTCGTCCCCAATTTTACAAAGCAATTTTCGATACGAGTACACAGCAGTGTGGCGACACCATGGCTGAATAATAAAATGTGACAACGCACAGTGAATGCAATTGCCCTACTTATTGTACTTACAGCAGTGACACAGCACATTATAAAATGATGTGTGTCCCCCCCCTCCCCCTCTTAACTCCCCCGTCTGTCCCAGGAGCCCGGCGGGAACCACACTCCTCCCCAGCTCAGCCCGTCGGTCGGCCAAGCGGCGTACACGGCGGGGGTCCCGGGTGGATCTCTGGACGTGCAGCACCTCATCATGCAGGCGGACGCCCGGCGCAGGCAGCGCAGCAATGACAACTACTTCGAGGACGTGCCGCGATCCAAGCTGGAGCGACAGATGGCCCAAGTCAGCATGGTGAGGAAAGGGGAGGAGAGGATGGTTGGATGAATGGAGGCAGGGAGAGGAAGAGAGAGATGGACTCGAGGAGATTATTATGAATGATCATAGATATACATCAGACTGGCTTAATAGTTCAAGGAAGAGTCATGACGTTCTCCTCAATGTCAAAAAACAACAAATATTTACTCCTGTTTAAATGTTTGCTAAAAACTACAGTACCCAGCTTTAACGCTAGACTTATCCTTTATTAGCAAATGTGTTCTTTGAAGTTTTCTCTTCGCTGTAATCTACTCATAATAGAAAAAGTTTGTTGGAACCTCACTGCTAGATGCCGCTAAATCTGACGCACTGGTCCTTTAACTAATGAGGCTTCAAGCGGTATCACATTTCCAATCAGGAAAAGTGGAATAAATCTTAATCATAAATGAAATATCACAGCAATTAACTGCTGATCTCTAACAGATACAAGATGCGAGCCAAAAATGTTTTATCTGCCTGTTTGGTTGTTGGAAATCCAACATTAATAATCTGCAGCAGGCGGACCATCTGACACCGGCAGCCATCTTTGCTTGTTTAGAGCTCCTATAAATTTTACGAATAAGGAAATTTATGCCTGAAACTTTGTGCGATAAAATGTTAAATCACAATTAACTGGATAAAGTGCAACAGTTATTTTGCTGTACTTAAAATCAGGAGTAATCTCCTGTAATCTGTCTCTGATACACACATACACGGAAGCTGCTTGTCATTATAGAAAAACATGTATTTTCAGCTCCTATATCAGATGATTTAATAGTCTATAGTTTTGCGTAAACAAGACATACAATTCATAAGCCTCTCATCTTCTTTCCAGCCAATTGTACTCTCATCCAAATGCAAAATTAGAACTTTATGACTCCCAATCAACAACAGCACAATGACTCACACACACACACTTAAACATGAGCATGAGGCAGCAGCTGTGTTTTGATTCAGTATGATTAGGGTCTTTTTTGTGTCTCCGTGTGAATCAAAGAGCTTATCAGTGCAGACCAACACACATTTATGGTTACACCGGTGAATCTCTTAAGTGTGTGTGTGTGTGTGTGTGTCACAGTGGATCCCTGTTTTCTAGACATAACACTGTGAGGTGGCACTGATGAGTCAGCTTTGTCAGAATAGAAGGCAAACAATTAGAGAAAAGAGGAGAGATCTTTATTTTCTGTTTCATTACCCTTCTTCTCTGACTGTCACCACATTTATGGCAAATGTTTGTCCCTCCCAAGTCCTCCATGTGGCTCTTCCCTCCCTCTTTACCTTCTGTTCTTTTCAGTTCCTCGTTATTTTGTGCACAAGTGCAACAGCTGACTTCTTTCTTGACGCATCTTTGGCCTGTATCGCAGCACATTAAAAACTTGAAGATTTCCAGCGGAGTCCCTCACTGTGGTCAAAGAAAGTGGGAAGATTGGTTGTAATATTATTAAGCTGGTGTAGTTTAGCATAAATTTGGCTGATGCTGGTTTCTAAAGGCTTATCCCCAGGCTGTTTATCCAACATCTTTGCATCTGATTATAAGATCTCACCTCCACAGTCCCACGGCAACTTTCTAACAGGGATTTTAACACACAAGCAATCAGATATGGAAATGCACATAAACATGCACAGGAGGCCACTTCACACACACAAAGTCTGGCACAAGAAAAATCATCTGGTTTCATTTTTCAAAGAATGAAAAGACCATAAAACAAGCTTAATTGTTATCCTCAGACATCTGAGAAGTATGCAGATGGGATTAAGGTATTTCCTTTGTTTAAAAGGTGAAAGCTTACTGGGTGAAAGAGAGGCGAGTAGCAGCTAAAGGTCTTAAAGTGAGCTAAAGTATGGGAACGTTTAGAAGCCGAGCATAATTCATCCGAGTTTAATTTCCTCTTGGATGTTCTGTGAAGCGTGTCCTTTGAAGGCATGTTAATGTTCATGTCGGGAAAGCTGTTACATTAAGAATTTACACTCGAGCTCGGCGCGCACACGCGTTTATCAGGCCAACGAGTCATGTCAACATGGGATACGCAGAAACAAGCCTGAATGTAATGCCACATCTTGTAAGCCGGTGTGATCCTGTCTCTGTCCTTACACGCTATTGGTTGTTGTTTCAGGCAGGCGAGTGGTGCGAGCCAATCACGTTGCGTCCGCCCAACGAGGCCACCTCGTCCACTCCGGTGCAGTACTGGCAGCATCACCCCGAGAAGCTCATCTTTCAGTCCTGTGACTACGAAGCATATGTAAGTCCACCAACTATATATGTGTGTGTGTGTGTGTGTGTGAATTCACAGTTCAAATATGTGCAACTGTATGCTGGACTGCAACCAATAATTACTTTCATTACTGATTAATATGCCTATGATTTACTCAATTAATTGATGAATTGTTTGGTCCAATTGTTTGGTTTTTAATTTCCAAAAACTCAAGCTGATGTGTTCAAACTACTTGTTTTGTCCAAAACCAACAGATATTGGGTTTACTATCATAGAGGACAAAGAAAACCAGCAAATGTTCATAATTTGAGAATCAGGAACCAGTGAACCAGTCATTTTTGCTTAAAATTTACTGAAACGACAAATCAGTTCTTATCAATTTATTTTCTGTCAATCAACTCGCTGATAAATCAGCTCATCGTTTCCATGTCATCAATACACACTGAAGGTAATAATAGTAAAGATCAATGATACTGAACTCAACCTTTCAGTCAGTATCGCCTTCGTTATTCTCAGTACTTTGGTAAATTTAGATGTTTGCCGGTTACATAAAGGATGTTACATGTCCACGTTACCACGGATACGGCCTTGCACTTCTTTGTATTTTTATACAGCATGCTCAGCAACCAGACTGCAATGATTATCTACTTGGGGCAGGTAAAACACTGCAGAAAGCAATTTGATGCTCATCCAAGCTGATGATACTGAAGGCCATTGGCTCTCAGAAATCCTGAGAAGGAAGGGAAGTGGGTATCTCAGAAATAGATCCTCGGATTGGTGATGCAAATATGAAGACTTCTGGTGGATGAACGTTAGGAGATTAGGTAAGAGAGTGTGGGATAAGGAGAGGAAAAAGATAGTCGGAGAGGGATTGAAAATTCAAGTTTGAACAAATAGGATGATATAGGAAATCAAATGTGACGCTGAAATCAAATATGAATGAAAGCAAGAAGATGAGACGGGAGCAGTGAATAAAAGATCCCGAGAGCATGTCTTCCCTAAGTTAAAAATCTCCCCTTCTTCGTTTTCTCACCTCAGAAGATTGATAGCGAAAGTGTGGACCATTAGGTTTTCTGACAGATGTACAATTACACAGGTGGCGTGTTTGGGCGGATGGGCGGATGGGGGGGTGGGGGAGGACGCGCGACGGGTGGGCCGCCGAGGGAAAACGTGGCGGTGCTTTCATGGAGCCGTTTATGACAACATCTCTAACGTTTCGCTGTCCCAGGACAACTGGCTCCAGAAAGCAGAGAAAGTGAGATAAATGAGCAGGAGCCACAACAGAGGGGGAGGCAGAGCACAAAGTGTGAATATTGGCAAGCTGAAGGGAGATGGAGAGTGAATAAGAATAAATTAGATGGATAAGACACTGATGAGAAGAAGAAGAAAGAGAAGAGTGTTTTGTGTTTATGTTAATGGAGAATGAGGGATGGTAAAAAGCCAAACGGGCTAAATAAAGGATGCATCAGTGCTGTTCTCATTTTCATTCGAGGCTCTGAGTAAACAAAAACCCCTTTCCTCCACTTTCAGCAGATGACATCTTAACTTCATAACGTCAGCTTTACAACCAGAGCTCCAAAGTATTATCTGAATATTATCAAATCCATTTCCAGATGGTCTAACATCATTACTACGCTCTACATCGTAAACAGCCAGTGTTATCTCAACATTGAATCTCTTCTGTATTAATCTAAAAGCTTCTGTAGATACACTGAATACACCAGATATTATTGAATTCTTCCGGGTATTACTGTTATCAGTCTGTTTTGCACGATTACCACCCAAATTGTCTAAAAGATTTCAAAATTCTCAAACTTATGTTGTCCTTTGTGACTGATGTAAAAAAAAAAAAAAAAAAAAAATCAGCATCATTTCATTCACGTTTCTGTCCATTTTAAACCTGGACATTAAATGAGATAACAACACATTAGAGCTGCTATTAGTCAATTAATCAACAAGTCAATAAAGAGAAAATTAATCTGCAACTATTTTAATAATCAAATAATGGTTTAAGCCATTTTTTTTAAAGCAAAAATATCAAATATTTAGTTGTTGCAGCGCCTCATATGTGAGAATTTGAAACTTTTCTGTCATACATGATAATAAGCTGAGTATCTTTGGATTTTGGACTGTTGATCTGACAAAATAAGACATTTGAAAACAACACCTGGAGCTTTTTTTTTTTAGAAAAACTCTCTCTATTTCCAGGCATTTTATAGACAAAACCATTAATCGATTAGTTGAGAAAATAACCGTCAGTTGCAGCCCTATAACACATGACTTAGAGTTAAACTGCTCGCATCACTGTGCCAAAATAAAGCCTCTAAGAGCTTCTGGCATGGCTGCAGACTCTTAGTCTTGCAGACATCTGTGAATCGTATTTGGAACTTATGAAAGGCTTGTGTGTTTGTGTACACCAACAATAACTGCCACGGAGACATGGTGGACAAGACAGCAGTTGGCCTTGTGTGCAGCTGTAATATAATTTCTAAGATAACTGCGAGCAACCCCGCCATAACAGCGACTTAACATCGTTAGCTCGAGTCAAGACAAAGTACTAACAGGCTCAGACGATCTCTCTGTGATCCGCCGAGGACCAGACTGAAAATATGACTGAGACACAGTCTGTGCTACATTAAAAAAAAATAACTCATGGTTTGCCCAAGAGTTTCTTATGCCTCCACAATCAACTGTATCGCTAATTAAATGTATGATAAATCCTGTGAGGTAGATATTCAGTATTTTGGAGTAATTTACTGTAGAGTCAAACAGATGAGGTAAAAGATGTAAATATTTCTCTTCTAATCCACTAAAAGCCTTGTTAGGGGCCCACTTTTGGAAATAAGGCACCTTCCATCGGTGGGAAGGGCACCGCAAGGTGGTAAATGTCACACCCATTAAGTGCTCTAATGTCGACATAAACATTGTCCCTGTAAAACACTGTCACCATTAGTAGCTTCTTTATTAAATCAGATACTACGTGTGCAGAATGTCTGACCGCAAAGTGGCGTCCAGACAGACGGATCTGCCAGACTCCCGCGTTAATGTCCCTCCAGGAGCCTCTCAAGGTTGATGCACTGTGTGTGTATGTGTGTATTTAATGAATCTCCATGTCAGTGCAGCTTAATGTAAACAGGGCTTTCATAAAAATTAGTAGCAACTTCATAAATAATGGATCAGATGCATTTTATAATTAGTAAACTAAATGAATACATTTTACATTTTTATCAGTTTATTTCAGTAAGATAAAACAAATACTTCATATAATTCAACTAGAATATGACTGTCCCCGCTGCTGGACTGTGTCGCCATGATTTTTTTGTTTTGAGTTTATTTGTCGAACAAACATTTCCTGGTTCAAGCTTTTCAACAATGAGCCCAGTGGAGTGTTTGGCAGATATTAGCAGGTTAATAGCTTTGGTCAACAAGACTTTTTGTCCCCATACTTTCAGGTGTTATGGTAATAAAGTGATAACGTCAAAGGTATTAAGCCCACTCTATCATGTTGGATCTTTGAGTCCAATCATGATCAGAACACAGAGGACCATGAGTAACTTATTATGGCTGCCAGTTCAGACGAGTTTAAACAATTTGACCGTCAAATACAAGCAAGCAGCACACGTACAGTTTGGTATTTTCCTGACTTTGAAATTTGCTTTGCCCAATCTCTGTGGTACTGTGGTGCCCAGCGCAGCATGCACTATGAACTGCCGGGAGGTTGTTGGTTGAGTTGTTGGTGTTTTTTTTGTGGAAAATGAGTCTTAGACGTCTCAGAACCACCTCTGATTCTGGAGCCGAGTCACTCCGCTGCCATTTAGTTTAGATTTTATCAACAAGAGCAACTAAATACTTGCTGTAAATAACGGATTAATGCTTGAAATATAAATAAGTTATTTTAATTAGTTAGTTAAAGCATCTGTATTGTGTTTGTAAATGAATTTGGGTGATTCTTACAGTATCTGTTGTCCACAGCTGCTTTATACTGTATGAAAAGCTCCACCTTCAGTTCATTAAATCACTGCAGCGTCTGAAGGCAGCAGGACTGATATGTTGATAAATCCGTAGCCTGCGAGAAGTGCCGCGCCGTTACACACGGCCGTTTACTGTGTTTAGCTTCATTAAATCGGCTGAAACCGACACCAGGTCTCTACTCACATCAGACTGGTCGGTTATAACTCAATATTCTCAATATTATACAATGCAAACGCTGTTGTGTAGCATTAATTACTAAACTATATGACCATTTACGAGATGAGATAGGCTACATTAGAGTTATGGCTGAAACAGCGTCAGTCCCATCATGACTATTACATCATCCAAAGCTGGATGTCTCCCCACCTCAAAACTCCAGCGCCACTGTCTGTGGTTAAGCATTGTGTACAGCCACAACCAGGCAGTGACATAATGTACCATCTATATTCCCTGTTGTGTATTTACAAAGCATGTGTTTGTGTCTTCTCCACAGTACCTGGGCTCCATGCTGGTGAAGGAGCTGAGAGGGACGGAGTCCACACAAGACGCTTGTGCCAAGATGAGGGTAAAGCACTGTCTAACACACTACTACACTGCTGCTGCTAACATGAACATGACTTGAAGGATAATTCTGATTTATTATGACTTATAAATCTCACTCAAGTTTACTGCTGAGATCTGGCAACACTGTTACATTGCTAAAAATGAGTGAAAGAAGCTACAAAAATAAGACCCGAGTTGTAATAAATCATAATTATCTTTTAATTGGGCTCTATTAAAATGAGACCAGTCGAGTCTGATTATACTCATAACATGCCAAGCCCCTTCTAGTGTGTAACCACTCGACATGAGTGCACGTGGCTGCACCTGTGGCTTTAATTTAATAAGTATTCTCTACAAAATCTGGGACACAGTCTCATAGACTGAGTGCCCTCACACTCACACTGGAACTTAAACAAACATAACATATTATGACGGTGGATTAAGTGTATTGAGGGATTTATTTTTAATATACTTGCCTGGTTGGCTCGATACCCGACGATCCCCCCTTTTTTTTTTTTTTTTTTTTTTACCTCAAATCACCTTATCTGTTAGTTTCACTTCTCACTCCTTTTCTCTTCCTCTCCTTATCTGTTTCTCCCTGGCTGTTAGCAGTCTCCCGCTATCCATGTCTTCTCTTCCTCCGTGCTCATTCTTAACATATTTTCCTGTAGCGCTGACTCCCTCTCTCTCCTCTGGCCCTCAATTCATATCTCTCATTCTCATCCCGTGCTGCTGCAGTGTGAAGATAAATTTTAATATTCATGAGAGAAGCTTTCTGTTTCTCCTCTCTCCTCCTCCTCCTTTTTCTTCTGTCTTTATATTTTCATCGCCACATCAGAAGGCATCTTTATTTCTTTTCATTTCTCTCCACTCTCAGCTTGACACACCTTCGCTGTACGCCGAGGTTGTAATTAAGTGCATCGTGTGTACATCGCTTCCCAGCATCCCCTCCTTTCATCCGTCCCTCCATCCCTCCGCCGTGGAGGTACATGTGGATGTTTAAATCGCAACTTCACATGCCTCTAGCTGGGTATCTGCCAGCGAAACCGGGCGGCGCTGCCTTTGTCAGCTTTTCGGCACTACCTGATCCTGACAGAGCTGAACCGCAGCGGCAACACGCTGCGAGCGGGGAGGAAAGAACAGAACAAAGAAAAGAAACCAGATATGGAACAGATAGCTGCGAGGAGATTCGACAGGAGGAGAGAAAGGAAGGATGTAAGGAGTGTGATAGAAACGTGGATGGTGGGAGAAGGAGATGACAAGTGATGAAAGACAAGAAGTGATACAGAGAAAAAGCAGGAGAGAGAGGGACTGAATCTCACGTCTAGTTCTTTGAATATATTAAAGCTTTTTGGCAGGTAGAATGACAGCTTGGAGGGTGACGCAGACGTCGCTGTAAATCACACCATTCTCCACAGCACCTTACTGCATAATGAGTTTAAATATATGTAATTGAAACACGTTAAATGCCAGCATGTAATTAAAAGGCATGAGGAGAGATAATACAGTGGGGGCCCTGATATGGCTTAAAAGCTAATAGACTTATTGGATTTGCGGCGCTGAAGTCAGTCGGGTTTAGAAATGTAATTCAGAAGCGGTTGTTATTTCATGGAGGCACCTTACAACCTTTGACCTTTGGAGATCATTTGAATTGATTCTAGTAATCAAGGAGGAAACCTACTGTTCAATGATTTTATTCATTCTGTTTGGATTTTCATGTTTTGTTTTGTTTTTCTCACGTACTTGTAGACCCGAGGAAAGCTTCGCAGACATGGTTTAAGTCTTTTATAAAAACTTATTATTAAATTCAGTGGTGATCTTTACCAACTGCGATTCATTCATCTGGAACGAATTATAATTTTTTTTAACCGTGGAGTGTTAAAAGTCCAAGAGTGCAAAAAAATGAGGGCGGTGCACTTTTCAATAAAAGGGATGTATGCCGTAATGAAGTACCTCAACAGTCATTGCTGCCTCTCTCTTCTTTCTGTCTCTACCTTTTGTGTTTCGTGCACTCCAAGAAGTCGACAGAACAGATGAAGAAAGTGCCGACCATCGTGCTCTCTGTTTCCTACAAAGGAGTGAAGTTCATCGATGCCACAAACAAGGTAATGCTCGCCGCTCACTTCCTGTGATGCCTACTGTAAATAACACGTAAAAGGTCACGCTTTTGAACGTGAACCTGAGTGGCATTCAGAGATGTCGGGCAACGGCAGCGCTGACGTCTACTCCTGCTGCAGTCTGACTGATTTAAAACCATACAGTGTGAAAATCAATAAGGTGTAAAAGGGCAGTAATCAGTATGGAACAGATGAACTGAATGTTAAGAAAGATCAATAACAAACTCAGTCCAATAAAGCCTTAATGGATTGCTTTAAATGTGCTTTTACACATTTGTCTCCTCTAACCTGAGCTCATAAGGAGTTTTTATGTGACTCAGCTTATTCCTTCAACATCTGGAGTGACATTTGAGTGACATTTGTCCAGCGTGTCCAACTTCAACCAAAAAATTGTTTTTATGTCTGTGCATGTGTAAATAAGTTTGGGTTTCTGTCATTGAGACAATATTATCACACCTGTCTTATCAATCCAAATAATAATTCACACTAAATAATCAATAATAGGACGACAATAATATTGTGAAGATTACTCACAGTCACAGAAATCCACAAATTACATCAGACTGATTGGTAGCCTTGCAGTTACACCAGAATAAACTAGTATTTGTAGGGTTTAATTAACAAGTACAAATAACTAATGGCTACTTTTAAATTAGTTGAACTGATTCTATTAGTGTTAATACCTGTTTATATTAAAATATTACTGCCAGCCATGGAGCCATGTTTCCACACGTACCGTTTTGCAAAATTCACATCTGTTTTCTCAAAGTCCTCAAATCCTGTTGTTACTACTACCGACAATGTACACTGACAGTACAAGAAGTAATAGTATTGGTAATGAATCAATTAAAGGGATAAGGCACACTAATAAAGGAAATCATCTGGATTCACCTTTTAGGGACATTTTTTACAAAAGTTGCAAGTGTCCTCAACTTATCTGCTGTTCCGGTGTAGGGAGTGGATTTCTCACTCATCTTACAAAAGCAATCAATAGGCCTATTTTTGTAGAATCAAAAGGCAAAGACGATACTGACCAGTATGACATAATGGGCACCTCACCTATTGTGTGTTATGTAAGTCCTCTTTGTTCTTTCCTCTGGTGAAATCATCTGCTGCATATTGATTTTTCACCACGATATTTTGTTGTGAAGTTTTTGATTTGCTGTCCTTAAAAACTCTTTTTTTTTGTATTCTGTTTGAATATATTCTAACAGACACTGCACCGCATTTGCTCTTTTCACAATTTACATGATTATGATTTGCATGATTAAATCTGTTCCTGTGTAATTACCACTGAAGAGGAGGTGTAGCTTAAGCAAAAACAGACCAGTAGTTGCAACTCAGTGTGAAGAAAACATTTAGCACAAAGCAACTTCCAACTTAAAAATCATGTTTTCCTAATGTTAGCCCTCACTGAAACTTTTTTTGGGGGGCTTTGATGTTCTACAATTCGCAGCAGTGAGATGTGCTTTAATTAACGCAAAGTCTGAGTGTTCTCCAGTGACATTACCAGAGGACAAATTCCAACTCAGCAACTCCAGAAAACTCTCAAACCAAAATTATGCCACAGTTATTATGGTTTTGGGATGTGTGAAATGAGATGAATAATAAATCAGATTTGTTTTTCCATAGAGTGGCTCACTGGGGATAATCAACAGTCTTGCTTGAAATAAGCATTTCACTCTGCACCTCTTTATCTTTCTTCCTCTTTTTCTCTGTCTTTTGTTCCTGTTCTCTTTCTGCAGAATATCATCGCAGAGCATGAGATCCGTAACATCTCGTGTGCAGCTCAGGATCCAGAGGATCTGTCTACATTTGCCTACATCACCAAAGACCTCAAGTCCAGTCACCACTACTGCCATGTCTTCACCGCTTTTGACGTGGTCAGTGCTGAATCTTTCTATTTAACAGCGAATATCATACACGGCGTGCTTGTAATATCGCATCATATTCTCACGCTTGTTTGTCTTTGCCCTTTTATCAGAACTTGGCGTATGAGATCATCCTGACACTCGGCCAAGCCTTCGAGGTGGCCTACCAGCTGGCCCTGCAGGCTAGGAAGAGCGGCCACGGATCGTCCACGCTGCCTGAGAGCTTCGACAGCAAGCCCAGCAAACCTGTCCCCAAACCCCGTGTCAACATCCGCAAATCTGTAAGCATCAATGCCGCACCAGCCGCACAACCATTTGAAGGAAAAATCCATCCTAAATGGAAAATTAACACCAGCAACTCCGGTTGTTTTCGACGATCTGGATTTGACAAATGTTGGTTTAAAATGAAAAGAAACTGTGAAACCTTTTGAAAGGTGATGACTTCTTTATGAACTGGATCTTTTAGACGCTCTTTGCAAAACTGATACACACTACAGGATGATTTAGTAAAGAAAACTTGTGATTTAAGATGGATTTTCACCTCTCACCTTTCGACTTAGAACTCAAATTTAGCCGTTATATCTCCGCTTCTAATCAAATCTCACCAGCATCCCATTAACTTTCTGTCCCATTTACACTGGAATCTGTCCATAATTTCCATCCCTCTGCTCTGATCCGTCCCAGTCTCTCATCCCTGCTCATGTATGTAGTTTGAACTCCCAGTTTGGCTTACTGGTATTATCCTGGAATGCTCGTGTTCTGTGTGTTTCGAGTCTCTCGGCCCAGCGGAGGTTGTGCGGAGATGTGGGTGGATATTTGACCTGTTAAGCATCTGTTCGGTCTTGCTCTCCCTGCAGTCTCTTACACAAGTCAAGTCAAATTTATTTATACAAGCACCGAATTATAACAGAAGTTATCTCAGGGCACTTTTTTCCATATAAAGCGGGTCTAGACCGTACCCTTTACAATATTATTTACAGAGACCCAACATTCCCTTATGAGTGAGCATTTGGCGACGGTGGCAAGGAAAAACTCCCTGTTTCTGGGCTGACTGATGAGGCCTGTTTGCATTGGGCTCCGGGGAGTCTCGCTTGGCTCGCCTCACTGTGTGTGTGTGTGTGTGTTTGCATGTAAGAAGATAAAGAATCCTCATGTGGAAGGTTCTTACATACTGCAGCCTCGCACAAAGAAGTAATTTATTGACATTTCAGTCCATCAGAGCCTCATCAAAATGCTGTAGAGTGCGAGGGTCTCTTATGGAGTATGTATCTGAGCATCAAGAGTGTTTACCCCATGCTTTTTGTTGGTGTGCAGTACTCTGCTTTATGTAGGGCTGCTTATCATATGAGCATTTTCTATACTATATGATAGTGTTGAATCAGTACCAGTTAGGGCTTCCTCTTACATCAAGCGTAAATGGTTCATATCATCAGTTGAGGAGCCCGGATTCAGACGTCATCTCGTCATGGCAATCATTGGACTTTTTAGCTGAGTCATTGTACACAGAGCAAGAGAACAGAACAACATGGCAGGCCGGGAACTTTTACAAACATAGTCTTGTCTCAAAATGACATAATTGCAAACCTCACTGTAATGGATGTATTTACTCCCTCGTTTCTGCTCTCAGCTGCAGTGTTGAAAGCTAGAGACGTCGGCTAAGCTACTTGGGAAACAGACAAAGTCTGCAACCAATGATTGTGATAATCCATTATTCCTCTGGTTATTTTCTAGATTAAATGATTCAGTGTTTGATTATAAAAAAAATGTCTGAAAATTATGAAAAATTTTCTAAAGTCTTCAAATTGCTTGTTTTGTCCAACCAACAGTCCATCAAATATTCAGTTTACTATCACGTAAGACAAAGAAAAGCAGCAAATTATCACAATTTAGAGGCTGCAGCCAGGTAATGTTTGGCATTTTTGCTTGCAAAATTACTTAAATAATTCCTTAAATGATGATGAAATCAATTATTAAAATAGTTAGTTGCTTAGATTATTTTCCTATCCTTCACATAGTCCTATCTGTGACCTTAGCACTCGCATATATTACTCTGTGATTCGGTCAGTACGTAACAGTTGTTGTATTTCAGTCGGTAAGTCCAGCTTCATGTGACACTAGATACTCGTGTCCCACATTCTATCATGAATTTCTGTGTGTGTCCATGTGCGATTGTGTGTGGCCTTACTTCATGCCTCCTCCAACCACAGTGTCACAAAGTCTATTTGTGACCCTGTCAACCTCTCATTAACCCCAAAGAGAGCTTTAAAATAGTCACGCTAACCCGCTCCGCGCACGCTTCCCTCCTCCTCCTCCGCCGCTGCCGCACATCGGCGAGCGCGTTTGTGTGTCTAAAGTGCCGGGCGTAGAGTTACGGTGGCTGCTATATCAGTGTGTCTGGACCAAATTTAAATCCACCAACATTTCTGTGAGTCATGGAAGAAAGATGGTGCTGGAGGAGAGGAGCGGTGGCTTCGGAGGAATGGTCTCACTTTCTAAAGTTAGAGTGAGATGTGAGACGGTGAGGAAAGACGGAGGAAGAGAACGCGTGCAGTATTTGTGTTCTCTCTCCTCCTGTGTGTGTGTGTGTGTGTGTGTGTGTGTGTGTGTGTATGTGGGGAGGGGTCTGTGCCTACAGAGATGATGGACGATGGCATGTGTAGACTCAATCTGCTGACTCCGCTACCGTTACATTAACCATTAATTGCCTTTTTCTTCCCTGTGTTCATATATATAAATATATATATATATATGTGTGTGTGTGTGTGGTGTAGTTAATGGCTTGTGGTGTGCAGCAGGGCAAAGATACTGCAGGATTCACTTAATATTCCCGCCACCTGCCAGCCGTAATCTCCATCTTGCAGCACCTCCCAAGCCTCTGTGCTTTAAAATACTGTTGCTTTGTTTCTCTGGCCCCCGAGATAGATCAGATATCTGCTTCTCCACACCCTCTCATTATCATCTTTATGGTGTGTGTGTGTGTGTGTGTATGTCTCATGTGAGCACATCTGCTTGTAAATCTCCCTCAACATCCACTTAACTTGCCCTTATGAGTGTGACCGTGTCTGATGTGACTCTGTTGTCTTTGATCGGCATCGGCATGTTACTGTAATCTGAGTGTAGCTTTAATAAAGCGTAGAAATGCATTTCCCTAACCCTGTATGATGAGTTTTACCGTTTTCTTAAAACAAGTGAAAAAAGCCTGCCAGTGATGTGAAAATAGCTTGTTTCCAAGCAGCTGATTTCTTTCCAGGAGCTCTGGTGGCCAACTTTTACACCTGAATTTCTACTTTATTTAAAAACTCAACTCAATTGAGACTTAACTTGAAGCTTTCTCACTTCATTGGCAGGATTTTTCATCAATTTGGAGAAAAAAAAATGAGTCTGGCTTGTGACGATGCTTTTTGCAGAGTGATGCTTTGTACAGTTGCCGAGCCGTATTTATCTCGCTGCGAGTGTTGTTGCCATGCAGGAGCTGCTTTATAAATGTGCCGTAACATGGCGTACTCTTGCTTGAGTTTTGCTGTAATGCAGTAATGCTGCTGTCCCGAGCTGTTGCCAGGGCGATGACTTTGCTGCCATGTTGTTGCCATGGTTTTGCTTTGGTTTTGGGAGTGTTGTCTTTCCCTGTTGCCACGCAGCTACTCTGCCATCGCTGTGGTTTTTTTTTTTTTTTTTTGCCTTGCTGCTTTGTTTTTGTTGTGTCCGGTGGCGTTGCTGAGCAGGCGCACTTTGACCTTTGTATGACCTCTGCCCCTGTAGGTCATCATGTCCCCTTCCAGCCGCTGGTCACTGGGCCACATTTACACCCCTCACCGGCCTCCTCTCCACCCTCCTCTTCCTCCCCCTCGACTCTTCCATCTTCCTCACAAAGCTCAGTCACAGGTCCTCCACGCTTTTCCTTCTCTTATCCTTTATTTCCACATGATTTTCCTTTTTAGTCAAGGAGAAAGCGGCATCTGTAAGTGCTCCCATTTTATTCTGTCGCTTTTATTCAACTGACTCTGCATCCGTGTGTTCTGCTGTGTTTGTGTGTCTCAGTCCTCCACAGTTACTTCCTTCTATCTCCATATCAACAGTCGGTCTCGCAAAGCCAACACACTTCATTTCTTTACAGCTAATATAAAGCAGAATACAGACCTTCGCTTTAGTGCCACAGTCAGATTTTATGTGCCCAGTGAATCGATTCAAACCCTGGATGGGTATACGCTGCCTCGTATCTGAGATGGTAAATGTATGAATAAAAAGTGTTTCAAGCAATAACAGTGCTTCAAAATAACTAAATGTTTATAAAAAAATCCCCGAAAACCACCTCAGTCCTTTAAATGCCTGATTGAATGTTTTTATGAATGTTGTGCTTTTTGCTCTGATCCACACTCTGTCTCACTCATCCACATCTTCATCTCATACAGCTGAATTTTTTTTTTTTTTTTTTAAAAAGGGCCATCAAAAGAAGACTATTAAAGCGTACATAGCGTGCCAAGAAATGATTCAGTTCAAAAAGCGGTGGTACAGACTCCCGTTGCATTCTGTGTGCATTCATTTGGCGCTGGCTCGGATCACAGAGGTTGTTGGAGTTTCACTAAACACTAATCACACGCTGGATGTCCCGTCCATCCTGCAGAAGACCGGTCAGGGTGCTGATGTTAAACCTTTTAAGAAGGCAGACTTGATTCTGTGTGGTTGATGAATTTGATCCTGGTGTCGCTCTGGACAAGTTTTTTTTATTAAAGGGAAACTTTGCTGATTATCAACCAGCATTGTATCATTGTGATGCAGGTTGTATATGCAAATGAACAATGTTTAACTTCCCTCCACTCATTTGCCTGTAAAAGTCCGAGATCTGCCTTAGATGTAGTGGTGCCTTCAAGGTCTGTCAAAGGTGGTTCTGCCAAAACACTCCGTCTACCATGTTACGCTAGTGGAAAAGCAGACACTTAAATATGATACTATTGAATACTTTAAGATATCAGCATATTTGGAAGAAAACTAGTTTAATGATGTGAGGCCGAGTATCGTGCTGTGGAATCAAACACAACAGATTGTGGAGGAGAAAACGACCACCGGAGCTCCAGTCCAGCAGCCTCGATCGGTGACCGGTGAGGATCGTCAGAAAAAATAGAGACAGAACTGAAAACTCCATCCTGCAACAAACTTCGCTGTGCTTTGGTAAACCTGTATCGGACTTTGTCAGCTCTGAATACAGAACAGCGACCGTGTTGCCCGTAACTTGAGGCTGCACTCAGCTTGAGCACAATCCAGTCCCAGTTCCTCGTCGTCATGCAAAATAAGTTAAAGGAAACAGTGTTTGCTTGCAGTTTTTCACCCTTTCATACACAATTGTTTCCCTAAACGAGCTGAGATGAAATGGCAAAGGTTTTTTGACTGTCCACCATCACTGGCAGCTCTGGCTTGTGTGCAACTCTGGGAAAGTTTGCACTGATCCACACCAGCATGCCGTCTGTTATATGATCCTTGCACACCGGTACGATATATCCAGACTCAATGAGGAAAGTTGTGTTTTAAATGAAAATAAGCCTCCGCAAAGAGATATAATACTTTGTCTCTGCTAACCAGCGGCTCTGTTGGATGGACTAGAAACTATTTATTCATTGAATTTACAGAAAATGTGCTATATCGTTGTATGTATTGTTATCAGGATATGAAATTACTTATCTGGATATGAGATTTGTCATATTGCGCAGCCTTAAGGAGACCTAGTTTTAAGAAGTCGTCATATTCACAGTGGTGAATTTTCCCTTTAAGCATGATGGTGTTGTGGTGTTGCAAGATTAAGAGTGTGTTTGTCCGTAATCCTGTAACCCCATAACAAGATTGTAAGGTTTTGCTGGGGTTGTCCGAGTGTGTGTGTGTGTGTGTGTGTGTGTGTGTGTGTGTGTGAGAGAGAGAGGATAGAGAACTGGATTATTATTATAGTTACTTTCAGTATTGTTGCTGTAGCAGTGTGTTGTGGTAAGATAAGAGAAACATAACTCTGTTAGCAAATTGCAGAACTCTGAGATTAACCTTGTTCACTCCAACAACACTGAGACACATACAGGAGTAGACCTTCAAGGTTTATTTAGATGCATTTGATATATTGTTGATATATAATTGGAATTACAGAACAGACAGAGCGAGTGTGAGGACAAATTTAGGACAAATTTATTCTTCAGTGTCGAGTCTCCCCCTCCCCCCCCAAATCATCTGAAAATAAACCAATAGATCAGAGGAAAAGCACCCTCGGCAACGAAACCCAGCCGCTTGATTGGTTGCCATGGGGTTATTTTTGAGAGCGATGTAGTTTGTTTGGTTTGTTTCTCAGCTCTGAAGCCACAATAGCTTCACACTGGCAGCAATAGACACAAATTCCCCTACCCTGACAATCAAAACTGCCAGGATGTACAGGAGCTGCATTGCTGTAAATGCAGCCTATAATTGCAATGGAACCGGAGCAGCAGGAGCTTGTTTTTATATGTCAGACTCTGAGCTTCTGTCCGTGTTCTCGTTTCTGCTTTCTCATCTGTCAAAAATCATCTCTCTCTCTCTCTCTCTCTCTCTCACATATCCATTTATTTTCAATTACATTCATTACTCCGTATGCGGTACATTCTCCACCACAATCTCATTCATTCCGCCATATCTCTTTCTTGTTTTTCACTGACTTTATTAGCATGAAATTCTATCAGAAAATTGATCCAACAGTGTGCAAAATGTCGATTTTCAATACCTGGAAACAGCAGTTTGCGTTCAGACTCCATCATGTTGATGAATTGTTTGGTTTGAAAACATGCATACCAATAGAACAAAATCAATTTAGTAATGTACTATTTTCAAAATTGAGAATATGCAGCTCATTGAAAATCACTTGACCCTGCCTACCTCTCTCTCTCTGCTTTTCTTTCTGTCTCTGCTCTCTCTCTCTTTCTGCGTCAGATGGAGCAGCCGTCCATGGACCAGAAGGGCCACGCCAACGTGCCGTGGATTGTGGAACCGGGTCAGGAGGCCAAGAGAGGAGTCAACACCAAGTACGAGACCACTATTTTCTAACATACACCCGCCTTGTCCACTCCTGTGTGTGTGTGCCTTTCAGAGGTTGCCCTGTACCAGGGCCCCGCCCCGGAGTTGGGCACGAGCGACGCACGCCGCCGCGTCACCTCACCGGCTGAAAAATAAAAAAACAAAACATCCCGCCCCGCCCCCGTTAGCCGAGCCTGTCCACTGCATGATGACGTTTGGCGCTGCGCTGTCTCTCTCTTCTTTCTCCTTGTCTCTTCTTCTCTCTTTTTTGTTTCTGCTCTCCCCCTCTTTGGCCCTGGCAACATTCTCCTGCCTGCAGGGCTGGCGCATGACCTTTGAACCCAGGGCTGTGGTGCACTTCTCTGTCTCCACCTGTAGGGGGAATGGTCAGCTCCGTTTTTCCACTTCCTGTTTGTCGGTCAGTCAGCAGTCAACCAGTCGGTTGTTCTGCTTCCAGCTTCTTGTTTTTCTTTTTTTTTTCCCCCCCTTGTTGATGGGTGCAACCGTTTGGCTTTGTCTCTCTCCTCCTGCCTCCATCCCTCGCTTTTCTTTTCATTTCAGCCCCTTTGTCCAATTGCCCCTGACAACTTGAATGAGATTTGAAACCAAGAATACTGCTAAGAGCTGTAACAGTGTTTTAGCTGTCTGTTGAGCCCGTTGTGGGAGCTGACAATGAGGAGGGCTGTTGTCTAAACAACTGGAGGAAAGTTCAGACTTCTTAAACATTTTTTTTTAATCATAGAGGAGAGCAGAACTACAGGAGAGGTGATGTAGCACAGTCTGACTTTGACTCAAACTGGTTCATCCAGCAGGCTACTAGAATGTATTTCAACTTTTTGATTCTTTATATTAGATTATTTTTTTGGAAATAATAGCAAACTTGTGAATTTCTTTGACAAACAATATTTTAAACTTGACCTGTGACACAGGAAGATTTTTTTTTTTGGCTTTTATAGCATCTTTTTCAGCACGTGTGTGTGTATACGTTAATTATTTTAACCACATGGATTTTTTTTCCTGGCCATAAACCTTATTTTATTTGGGGGAAGGAAAAAAAAAAAAAATCTTATATGTAAAAGGTTTAGCATGTGGCTTGTGAGACGCATGGTGGCCATTTTGGATTTGCTGAGCAGGGGGGCCGGTGGAGAGGCGGGGTGTGAGGGCTCTCTCGATAAGTGATGTCATCTCATTTGCAGGGCAATGCCGGACGCTCATGTCTATTACTGTGGAATACAAAGAATGTAGCCAGCCCTAAACACGGACCTTGTCACACATACAATGCAAAAAGGACTACAATGGACCCTCTTGCTTACTTTTCAAAGGACTACAAACATGGATGCTACTCCACAGTGTTTAAGGTTGACTACAAAATTTTGACATCATTCATCTACATGCTTGACACAGTAAAAAATTGGACCAATAGACACTTACACAGCACACACACACACACACACACACACACTATAGCAGGACTGCATCGCGACAGACGACGGTCTGCTCTGAATGTACACTTGTTTAAAAGCAGCCTCAACTTTCTGCAACTACAGTAGGATCTGTTTTATGCGCCCAACTGGGATGGCATGACCTTTGAACTTTTTGGGAGGTCACAGCATCTCCATGGAGACTGTGAGTAAAGGTAACGGACTATATGTGCTCGCTAAAAGGCACCACTGGGCATGTGTCAGTGTTGGAATGGGGATGGGTTCGAGGACGTCTGGCTGGATCTTGTTTATTTTTTATTTTCTTTAAAAAGGTCAGAAAATAATAGAGATATATGCACAAGCGTGTAAATGTGATTGGACTAACTGCAACACGCTCAAGATGCAACAGGTGTGTCCTGATGAGACGCAGCAGATAGCAAACCTACAAAAACAAAACAGCATCTGGCGTTTAAAAAAGAAAAAAAAAAAAAAGTATTCTATTCGTATTGCCCGACATTTTAATGTTTAATATGAGAGTATTATATTACCATGATGATTATGATTATTCTTGTGCAATTCTTGTCTACTGTTGTCTTAATGTTACATTATTTTTCTATAATATGCTGAGATGAAAACCTTGGGCTTGAGAATGATGGCCATCCTTTAAAAAAAAAAAATCTAAAAAACATTATCATACATGTACACAGGGAGTGAATGTTGCAGGTGGCTAGCTAACTCTTGTCAGGTCAACCCTCCATCATTTCTCATGGGGCTCTACTCTTATCTAGCAGATGTACTATTTTAAACGCAGTATTACTGTATTATTTGGATGAGAAGTTATCCAGTTATAAAATGTACATAGATATTTTGCCAACTCATTGTTCATACATGTAATGTAAAAGAGAAAAAAAAAGAATAAAGGATTTGCAGTACGTGGCACTGGAAAGAAGGTACCAAAATAAAGGTTGAAGATGAAAAAAAACTAAGTGGTAGATTGTAGAGATTGTATTTTGAGTGAAAACTGAAATGGGTTATTTGGTGACATCACTGCTGACCAACTTGTACATAGGCTTGGACTTCCAGCACACTGATTTTTGTAATTTTGGCCATTATTTATATCCTTGTAAAGCACATGGAATAAAATATGACTTGTACAACCATTACTCATCCTTGAGATAAAGTGTCATAACTTCTTTCCTTTTCTCAAACACTACATAAGAGGTCTTTTGAGCAACATTAGCAAAATTTATAAAAACATAAACAATATGCACATAAAACTCCTGTACATTCATACCTGGATACAGATGAAAACTCACATATACATAACTATGCGCACATAGAACTGAATATAAGCTGGATAACTGTGATTTAGTACTTAGAGCAGACTAAGTGAGGTTGAAGGCTGATGAGAATAAATGTGTTTTGAGTTATTTTTGAAAGAGTCGACTGAGCTACTTTGGATTTGGAGAGGAAGAGGAGCTCAGTAAGAGAAGGCCTTGCCACCTACTGATGTTTTATTCATTTTTGGAATAGTCAGGACCGGCATTTTGTGATCAGAGTCCTAGCAGGTATGACTAGGGGTGATAAATAGGATGGTGCAAGTCCATTAATATTTTATAAGTTAAAAGTAGAATCTTGAAGTCTGATCTAACATGTACAGAGAGCCAAAGTAATGAAATAAGAACAGGGGTAATATGATTAAATTTTCTAGTCTTGGTTAATATTCTAGCAGCAGTATTTTGTACATGTTGTAATCTGTTAATAGTTTTTTTTAAGTAAGCCAGAGAAAGAGTATTATAATAGTCAAGCCTATATGAAACAAATGCATGAACAAGTGTTTCAGGATCAACCATGGAAAGAATGGGACCAATCTTGGCAATATTTCGTAAATGGAAATATGCAGCGTTTGTAATATCATTGATATGTTTTCCAAAAGAGAGATTAGGATCAAATAGGCCACCGAGATTTCTAATAAAAGGGTTTTGTGAAATTGTGGAACTACTTAAGTTCAAAGTGAGATCACTGAGTTTGTTTCTCTCAAGTTAGATGACATCCGTTGTTTGATTTCTAACAGCTTCGCCAGCTGTTACACTGAACCCTGAACTTGTTCTTGCGAGGTGTTCTTAAACACAGATAATTCTACCAAATCTGTCAACATCTCAGGTAAACCTCAAATCCATAAACGTTTCCTCCATCCAAGCCATCTGACGTCAAACTGACAGTAGTATCAGGTCGAGTCTCGTACCTCGTGTTGGATGTGACACCTGGTTGTGATGGCATGCACTTCAGTGCTCATGCTCCTCCAGCACCTTAACAGAGAGACAAACACAGCATGATTAATAATCCTGTAAAGAAGATTCAAAGTGATAGAGAACATAATGTTAAAGAATTGCTCTCATCTTTATCCCAATGCCTTTGGGCACTCTATGCTTACAGCAAAGTGGGGTGCAGAGTATAGAGCACATTCACATCTCCAACTAGTGCTTTGTAGCAGGAAAGCTGCATGCCAGTTTTGAATGCCAAAACACTGATTCATATGAATTATGCATTTCAGTTAAACACAAAAGAACCCACTGGCAATTATCCACTATCTATGCAGAAGAAGACAGAAAAAAAACCTGATGATCAACTGACATCACTGGTCGCGTTAAGCTTATGTCACAAACCGCTGTCGTGTCATTGGTTGCACGTTGAAATGTCACAACAATTAAGGTCAAAGTTAACACTGACTGAACATCGGGCATGGGAGCGAGGTGTGAAATCTGAGTGGTGCACAACTCCCAAGGTAAGTATCTACAATATCTCCACAGGGAAACAATGGCTCAAGCGATTCTGCCGCTGATAAAAGTGAAGAGGGATTTTGGATTCCAGATGGATACAGTGCTGAAAATCCTCCCGAGACTCTCTGATAACTTCAGCCACAATTCGATAGGACTGATATTCGAGTTGCTCTCTCTGTCGTCTGGTCATCTATCTACCTTGTGTCTCTTAAAAACTGCACAAATAAACCAACAGATGAAGACAGATAAAGAACTGCTTAAAATTGATCGGATAGGTGGTAAAACCTTCTCAAGACTTGGTTTAGTTTATTACATTTATTTATATCAGGGACCATGTACAAAATACATTAATCTCAAACAAATAGAAAGGATGCTTTGTACCAGATTTAGCTACTAGCTAATTTCTAATCTGTAGTCGCTGGGCAGGTGAACAGAAACAATAAAACACAGAGCAAAACCTGTCATCTCCACTACAAATGGACCAACAACCCTGCAGACACGCACATTTCATAGGAATAAATACAAAGCAGAGTACACATATCAAAATATTACATAGGCTACATATATCCAAAGTTATAAAAACAGGTTGTCAAATTAATGCTAACAAGACTGGTTAGTTAAAAGACTACACAGTATAGTCTGTTTCCTCATTAGACTCACTGATTGAGAATGTTTTACTTGCATTTTTCTGGATTTACAAGCACTAAATGGGAGGTAGATAGATAGTGACAACGAGGCAAAGACCCTGGGCCAGATATTAAACTTCTTGCACATAATTTCAGACAGCTTTTGTGCCTCCAGACAGTTCTGTTATTTATCTAACAGGCAACCATGCTGGCAGTGCTCTTAGCATGTCATCTGAGATGCCACTTGTCTCTCCTTCATGTAGAAGTAAATAAGACGCTACATCACAGGCTTGAAATGAATGAAAGGTGCGACACAAATTTACATGTGCATAAATTTATGAATGAAATGTTAAATGAATTTAAACTTGAGATGAAAGCTCACATATGAACATTTAATCAGTCATTAACAAACATGAGCCAACTGTTTACGCCATAAAAATCTAGCAAACAAAGCTTAGCGACGAGGGCTTTAATTAAACAAACATGAAGAGGCTGGCAAGGTTTGGGAGCCTCTGGCTGTTCTCACCACATGGCTCGCCTTGGTTTTGAGTGGCAGAACTTTCAGCCGGGAAAATTAAGCGGGCGCAGTTCACTGTTACAGCTTTAAAAAGGATCTGCTGTAAGGTGGCAAGAGGTAAAGGTGAGAATATCCTCAGGTCAACAAGGACTGTTTGAATGATCCACCTGCTACACTAAGTAGGGCTGTGCAATATGATGTAATATATATCGTGTGATGTGAGAAAAATCGTTTCATTCTATGCTCTATTGTTTATATCGTTGTGACGCAAATCACACTCTTATGGGGATATATATCAGGATCGGTATCGTTATCAGGATAAGAAATGACCTATATCAGGATATGAAATTTTGGTCATATCACCCAGCCCTTATACTAAGTTTATAACAAATAATGCACATTAAAAATGTCAGTGGCATCACATGCAGACAGTAGTTTTATTGTGATTAGTTATCAAATTATTATAACTGTTATAATCTACTCTTGTCAAACAGTGACCATAATTTGAACGTTGGGACAAGGATTCGCTTTTGTTTTGCCTTAAAACTGTGCACTATATTAATATGAGTTCAATTAGTTCAATGTCATTTACTATGATGCTATTGCACAATGTGGATCTGTGACATAAAAGGTTCATGTGTGCTCAGAAATATGAGTAATAGGACATTAGAGCTGCAACGATCAGTCGCATCGGCTGACAGAAAATTAATCACCGACTAGTTTCTTAAACATTTATATTCTGGTTTCTTTAGTTTTCTATGATAGTAAACTTGATATCTTTGGGTAAACACATTTTTGCTGTGTTTATTCTCTGCTATAACCCTTCTGTCATAGCAATATTTACACAACTGGTGGTGCTTTTACACACCATCACCACCAAGCCTTATAAAGAATCATTATTTTTAAAAAAGGTGGAGGTGAAGATGGCCCTTAAGGTTGAGTGTATTAAACCACACTGGACTGACATTCACAGTGAGCCTCTAAAAGGCTGAACAAGCATTTGTCATGAGCTATAAACTGCAGAATAAATAGGCTGGCAGTCTTGTTTGCAGATTGGACAGTTACAATCTGCAGCCAATAGCAGAGACCGCTGGGCTTGTTTTCTGAGCGCGGAGGAGACCGGGCCGAGGCTGCTGCGGCACACACTGGTCCGCTGAAGATTTACTGCCAATCTGCAATTTGGTGCATTCTGTTGAAAAACTGACAAAACATTTTATTGTTTGTAAGAGCAGACCACTGCGGGATGAGAGTAGGAGGTAATTCAAGACATTTCTGGAAGATTAGACCAGCAGTGGAGAGTGGTGCAGTGGCTGCTCTATTTAGGCTTTTCCAAATCTCCTACAGCTCGACTGTTATTTCTACTGCTGGCAGAGGTGCAGGAGCAGGACTTAACTGAGCACAGAAAGCGACGATGAGGAAATAGTAATGAAGATAGAGAAGCGCTGCAGAGTTTCCTCGGTGTGGGAAACACAATACCGATAATAGTGAGATGATTGTTCATTAAAAAGATGCTAATTTCTTGCGCTGTCTGCAGTGAAGTGTAAGACAGGAAGAGTACACGCTTTGTTTCACCGTCTGTGTCAGATTGTGGGATATGGCTCAACTTCCAGATGGTGTGTACTGCCCACGGCCGTCAAGTAAATGAGATGACTATGTAAAAACTGTTCATGTAATAATCACAGTCATATTCTGGCTTTCATTCAATAGGGACAACTTCAACCAGAGAGCTACTGACTAATGAACCCAATGGGATGAAAAATCAGCAGGGCTCTGATCAAATTCAAATTCAGATCCGCACTGTTTATCATGTGCACACAGCCAAATCCACTGTAATATGCCTCTAATACGCAGAGAGGGCCAAGTATCCACAGGCTGAGAAATGGGTAGATCTGCACTGAGAAACTATTTTACATAAAGACAATTTGCTGCATTTGGTAAATGACTGGCTGAACACAAAACGCTTTTTTTCTTTTTTTTTGCACCTGGTAGTTGTGGTGCAGCGACGCTCACATTATCATAATGTACTGAAATAGTCCCAACATGGAGACTGACTTGCTGGGAAAGTGGTTGATAGTGGAATAAACTCCCTCTGCAAAAGACTTGAACAAAAGGTAACACACACACAAACACACACACACAGATACACGCCCTGCTGTGCTCGGCTCGCGATGTACAACCCTGATAAAGCTGGACACGGTGAGGAGAGCTGGCCAAAAAAATAAAAAGGCTCTCCTCCATGTTATACACACAAAGCACTGGAGCATACACGTTCACGGTGGACTATGGCAGACTTTATCTCTGTGGGGGTACAAAGAAACAACTTGGACAAAATAATCCTGCGCTGTCCTCCAAGAGAAAACATTCACAAACACACCCGTGGAGTGCTGCTGCTGCTGCTGCTGCTGCTGTTTTCACAGGTAGTGAGAAATAGGGCCAGTGTGGTCTGGAAAACACATTTCCATCACTGTGCATCCTGATTTCAACCCATTTACCTACAGGAAATGGCCCAGTCCCACCCCTGCGTGGACTACAACCATAGCAACAGCAACATAGCTCTGAGGGTTTACATAACAGCGACAGTGGCTTCTGGATGGAGTTCAAACCAAGGAGAATTTGTCAAAATAGAGTTGGAATGTGGCCCTGAGGTTGGGTGGTGGTGGTGGTGGTGGGGACAGAAGATCACCTCAGATGTGCGTCAAGTTTGCATTCACTGAATCTGCACATTTTGTTTAGAAAGCCTGCTTCAAACAGAATTTAAATCTATGTTTGTTTTGCTCCGGTCTGCTTAAAGTGCCAAATGGACAGAGGATAAGCATGTAGGTTAAGTGCTGCAGCAAAATGAGATTTGACAGCGCAGCAAAAGGCTCAGAGGAAGTATTTTACATAACGACAAGTTGAACATTTTGTGCAGCTGAAAGCAGAATGCAAACGTTTCATATAAGTAGTGTAAGAAGTGTTAAAGCATGTGGGGAGAGCTGTATGTCGATCTACCCCCCGGAGAACACAAAAACTACAACTGGCGTGACAGCGATAAGAGCTGACTGGCTCTCGCTTGCTGTCCTGGTCCCCCCCACCGCCCCGACATCTCTGAGCTGAGTTTGACGTCTGCTCCCAAAACACCCAAAAGCTGAGACGACGCTGCAGGCTCTTAGCGAGTCGTCTCCCAGCTGTCAACAAACATGACGGCGGTGAAGCCAAGCCGTCACGTAAAGCTGCTTATGTCACCTTTCTGGTACACAAGAATCAGCATAGCGCAGATCACAAACTTATCTTTTTACGCAATGAAGAATTAAGAAAAACATGAGATCAGGTGTTAATACCGAGGGAAGAGGAGAAGCTTAAGCTGTGCTGTGAAATGTTTATATAAGAAACCGCTCATCTTTTCAGCCTTAATCACAAAGTGAAGCTGCGACATCTAACTACTAACACTCTCCACTTGTTGTTGATTATCCTGTAATCATTTGTTGCATTTCTTTTTTTTTTTCCTGTGATGATGTTTACCTGTGTTGTCTGTAAAATAAAGAAACTAATAAATAAAATCCCATAATGAGCCACGTGAAATGCTGATATCACAACGAGAGATTATAAACTGAAACGCAAAGTACAAACTTTCTGTTTAAGTGCATAAAATAAGCACACCATCAAGAAAAGGATGCTCTTACCATCATCTTTTACCCAACATCCCAGCCATCTGTTATCCTATAGTATTATTTGGTATAAAAAATTATTAAATTGGTAAATAATAATGCCATGTCAGTCCATAAAGGAACGTCGACAGAGTTTCAGGTAATCAAAAACAAAGTGAGGATAGTTTAATAGTTAATTTAGCAACAATTATCCAAATTAGAGGTTGTATCAGGATGTTTTTCTGAGATTTGCTACAAACTTCACCACTTATAAGAGAGCTATTAAATCCTGCTTAATTCAGCAACAAATCTGTACTCAAGTCTATTTTTTTGTAGCTATGTTGCTGTATTCCTCATGTCCGTACTGACTGTGAATCTATCTCTTCGTGGAGCAGCTACAGTCCTCATTTTGTGTAAAAATGTATCCTACGGTTCAGCCAAAGTTAATGTGAGGCTTCACCAGTCTGAGCTAGTTAAATGGACTGGGTTTCCACTCCGTCTCTCCGCAGACAGTGCTTCCTTGCTGGGCTGCAGCGGAGGGTTACGTCCTGGTATCTGCATGAAGGTTTGTTGCCAGGACGAAACGCTGCCAATAAACCTACATGCGACCGCCGGGACAAAGATACTCATTTGATCTGGCCGACTGAGACTGCTGGACCTTCGTTTTAGCTTCAAAGAGTTCATGAAATGAAAAGACACTGATGTACAAAAAACGACGTACTATATGTTACCATATGTTTTGAAACTGTTAGAGTGTAGTTTGTCCACCAGAGAGTGGTGACAAGTTTATTTTCAACTGTAAAACATCCTGGCCAGTACATTTCCAAGCCCCAATTGTTAATAAATAAATGTACTGTACTGGTCGGGCTATAAAGTAACAGTGGTCATGTGAGTGTTAAGAAAGATACATTTGAAAAAAATCCAAACCTATCCTTTAAAAGAGATCAAATCCAGCAGGGCTTCATGGGGTTCTTGACAAAAACCCCCATTTTCTGCTAAAATGCAAAGGAGTGTGTCTTAACCCTCCACTGATTCGCTTGATTGTTGTTTTCGTAGAGGCAATCAAACACTGATTTCACCGCTAACCAGCGTCTAGCGTCTGTTCAGGCAGGACACCGTCATGCTTGCAAACCACAGTCAGCCGTCTACAGCGGCGCCTATGCTGTATATTCAAACTTATTGACATATTAAGCCACTCTATTTAAAGAACATCCTTTCTTGAGTGATCTTGCTTGAATAGGCGGAGAGGAGCTCCTTAGAACAGAGCCATTAAGCCAAATTAAGCCATCTGTTGTCATAAATGGTTAAATCTCACGACAAGAGGAGTGAGGAACTATCGCCGACTTTCCATTTCATCTTAATCCTCGTAGTCGAAACCAGCGTGGGGTCTAGTAGCTGTGTACATGTCGCTGTTTTTAGCGAGGCTACAAATGAGTGAACAAATGTTCTTTTTTTTTTTTTTTTTTAAAAAAAGCACACTTTAAGATGAGGAGATAAACTGCACGAACGCAGAGACAGAAGCTTCCTGAGGCTAGACAGACTACAAGCCCACACAGCTCATCAGCCTGCTCCAGTCACTCTGCTCCAGATCTGTCTGCCTTCATTTGAGCTCAGCGGCTGCAGCGCTAATTGTTTGGGACAACCAATGTTTAATGCTAAATGGTCCGAGAGCGCTGGCACAAGTAAATACGATAATGGCTTCCTTACAAAGCCATGTTAAAAATGACCAACTATCTGCTCTTGTGATGGTGATGTTAGGTGATTTATTGTGTTTTGGACAAACTCCTACGTTTTGATTTCATTTCCTGCCTGTCTTATAATTTTTTTTGATTGCTGGTTATGACTTCTGTTAGTTTATTCTGAACTTGGGTTCTATCTGGATGTGGGAATAACGTATAAAATCAATACTCTAAAAAGCCCATTGAATGAATAAATACAGTAGACTGGACACACGAGACAAAAGCAGCACAAACACTCAGTACCATAAAAAGAAGCCAGCCGTGTTGTGAGTGTTACAGAGGTGCAGAGACACTCTACATGCCCACAATATGTGATATAATATGTGATATAACTGAAGACAAGAGTGCAAGTCTGCACGACAAAACAACCTCAGTAGCTCTCCCAAAGCTCTGGACCGCAACACTGCTAAGAGACAAAAGCAGCTCCACAGAAGATTTGCAACGCTTTCTCAGATGGATTCAGTGTTTCACCTTCAGCTATTTAAAAAAAAAAAAGCAAAAAAAAAAAAAACTTATTTCAGTCTAGTTTGAACCAGAGTTTGTTTTGACATCAATAACAAGTCATCTTGAAAGCCGCCAGTGTGCCCACAGTCAGTGGAGTCACTCCAATATGAGTCTCTTATGGCACCATGAACAGAAGCTTGGCTCTGTTGAATCGAGCTCTCTAAAAAATTAGAATTAAATGTCCCATGACGACAGCCCCACCATGAGCTTTTATTCCAAAAATGAAAAATCAGAAAGCGTGTACTTACCAGATTGATTTGTTTTATTTTGTATTTGTGTTGTTTGCTGTGTATTGTATGCTGTGTTGCATGTTTATTTTAGTACTTGATCATTTACTGCAATGTAGTCTTATTTAACATATATTTTTACTTATTAAAAAAAGGTATACTATGCAGGATTTCCTAAAAAACAATAGACTCATACAAAGTAATCTCTCTCAATCATCACTTCTGACCCACTAGAAGTGTGTGGCAGTGTATTTATCTACAGTGACTCTGCCCTCTGCCTTTATTTTCTTATTATTTTGCTGTGTTCAGGACGTTCCTGGGCGTCAACCTGTAGGCAGTGGGTGTTTATCCCCCAGCCAATAACAACGTGCAGGGTGTGAGGTTGGGACTGGTAGCGTAGCAACCAGGTTACATCGCTGTATTCGTCTCTCTCCTCTGCTCCTTTCTGCTCTGTGTCTCTGTGTTGAAGAGCAGCAGGTCTGTGTGTCTGCTTGACCGAGGGCGGGGCTGAGCTACACACGCGCAGAGCAGAGAGGCCACAGCGGACAGGATGAAGCTCTCTCACACAAAATCCAGCAATGTGGCACCTTCCTGCAGGGTTGTGCGGATTGGTAGGTGTGTTAATTTATGCTTTAGAACGTAACCGCCGTGAAACAATCAGAAAATAATGTTTAATTTATCTTATTCACGACTTTATTCTTTCCAGCGGAGCTCGCTCTCTTCATTCACTCTCTATCTCGTTCGACCACCGCTGCTCTCTCTCTCTCTCTCTCTCCTCTCTTTCTCTCTCTCAACTCACTCTGGTCAAGCCAGAAAGGAGGGGCCAACTTTGAATGCTGTGTTTACAAACACCAACCAACAAATCCTGCATAGTATACCTTTAAAGAAGCATATGCAGATGGAAGTGGCTATTGGTACAGCTTCCTCTGTGTTGTTGGTACGGTATTATCACACACACATTGGTATTGATTGCACAAGATCATGTAATTAAATTAAAATTGCTTCAAAATGGAGGAACGTTTTTGTTTACAGGTGATACACCAAGGTTATGGTTAGGTTTAGGCACAAAAACCACTTGGTTAGTGCTAGGGAAAGATCACGGTTTGGGATAAAACAGTAAAATGCGTTAAAAATGTCCCGTTTAACGGCACTAAAATGCCAGACGTGACGGTAAAAAATGTCCAGTTAGTGATCTACAAGAGGTCCGGCAATAAGTTTCAGAAACCCATTCAGTACCAACAGAACAAACTAAATCAGCACAGAAAAACAGTCCAGACAAACAGTCTGTGGCTACTGGCACAGTGTCCCGTTCCGCGTCAATAGTCAGTAAATTATTGCACCGGTTCTGTAGCCGAAGCCGGTGCCTTTGCAGATTTATACTTTCCTTGAACGTGGTCTAAAAGCTGCTAAGAAACTAAAGTTGTTTAAATGATGTTGAGAGTTTTAGGTGTCGGGTATGTGTTGATATTTTATCTTATGAGCAGTGTATGCCTGTGACATCATCAGCCTAATTGATGCAACTGAGCAATCAGATGTCACACCTTGAATTCATGACACCTTAACCTGCTCCTGATGATGGTTTTAAAGCAAAATCAAAAGTTTAAAACAACAACGCCTCTGCCTGTCAGCGGATGTCCTGCTTAATATTCCCCATTTTATTGCTTTGCATGTTGTGTATTTTATGCTTTTATGTTGCATTTTTTAATTAGCACCCAACAATGTAGCACAAGGATTTCCTGCATATTTTTACTAATTAACAGCAATGTGTATTAATGTGCACTGAACCAATGAACAAATAAAGAGTTAATTGGATTTTTGAGAATTACAGCTTGTTCACAATCACAACATTTTTGAGTGAAACTGTTCATCTTTGTTGTGTGTTTCAAAATGACTGAATGTGATCTGTCACTCGCTCATCCTTTGATTCTCTACAGATAATAACTGCAGCCTTTGGAGACTTAAAGATCATCTGCTTTTAGATATAAGATGTTTTTGATTTAGCATATGAAAGCTCTTTATGTAACTATGATGAAGAAGCTAAAAAAGCTCAGATTTTATATTAAAGTTCAGTTCTGTCCAGCTCTCCCTAGCAACACACACACATGTTGTAAAACATTAGGAATTGTGTATTGGGGAATTTATAATCTGGTCATCATACAATATGCGCATCTGAACCATAATGCTGGTCAGATAAAACTGATTGTCACTCCACTCGACTTTAAGAGGCTTTTAAAACTGCTGCTGAACTTTAGGTGACCTGCACTTTCCCTGTTGCCACGAATCTTGTTCACGGGTACAAAATCAGATTAAAGTATAAAGCTCTGTCTGGAGTAGTTCATGTGCGTGTGTGTGTGTGTGTGTGTGTGTTTGGGATTTATCTGTAGGGAGCAGCACCTTGCTTCAGCCTAAAAACTGCTGCTGTGAGGGTTTGGATGATTCCAGCCTCATAATTCTTGAAGTGAAATGCATGTGGTGCCATATTGTGGCTGGATGAGTGACAGAGTCTGCGTGATTGAAGAGGCAGAAGGGATACAATGGGGACAAATGAGTTGTCAAGCGAGACAGTTTGATTGTCTGCCTCAAAAGCATGTTGTGCAATGTATGATTGCAGTCTGTTTTGTAAGCAGAATCTTTCCCTGGGAAAAAAAAAACAAAACAACAACAGCATATGTAAACACATCATCAGCGTGCTGGTTGAAGTGCCCTTGAGCAAGACAATGAACCCTCTTCTCTGGATAAGTGGAGCCTAAATGTCTACTTACTGCTGATTTCATAACACCTTATCCAACACTCAACAAAACAAAATAAGGAAAAAATTCAGTTGGACTAAGCCCGGTTAGGAAGCCATTTAACAGTTTAAAATAAAAACTCAATGTATTTACTTGATGGAAAATGTTTTTCACTACTATATATTCATCTTAACAAGGTATTTATCCTGAGGGAAGGGTAGATAAGACATTTTTTCTCTTGTCAAGAACAGTTTTCTCATGACCGCATACTCATATATACTTTTTCTCAATGCCAAATATTGCCAAAATATTTTTCTGATCATGGACAAATTATTTTGTACACAAAGTAAAGCGTGTTACATCACGACCCACATTAAATTCCTATACAGGGCTGCAACTGGTTTTCATTTTCAATTAATCTGCTTTTTTTGGGGGAAGATTAATCATTTTGTGTATAAAATGTCTGAAAATAGTGAATGACTTATAATTTCACAGTCAAAGATGATGTCTACAAATGATAAAATGAAAAAAGATATTCCATTTACCATCACGTATGACAAAGAAACGCATATAAAGTCGAGATGAAATGAAAAATGTCTTTTTAAACCTTTTAGATCACATCTTTGGTCTTACTGTACAACTATTTAACAATATATACCGACAAAAATACAAAAAAATGTGTCAAAATTCAATCATGTTTTTCTTCCTGTAAAACAAAACATGACGTGTGCTTATGGAGGCTTGAACCAACCCAATTTCAACCAATAACATCATGATCCGCTCATCAATCAATCAACTTTTAGCAGCACAGAGATGAGATTCATTATGACACACCGACTTTTCAACATTCAAATCAAATTCCTCCCAACATTATGTCCCACCTGTCTGTCCTGTTTCACTCAGAAATACTTCACCATACGGAAGTTAGATACTCTCGAAACACTGTTTCATCTAGAACCAGAGAATTTGGGGCATTTTAGCTTAAAATATGACTGAAACAATTATTCAACATCAAAATAGTTGCCGATTAATTTCCTGTCATTTTCTGTCTGACTAACTGAATAATGGACCAATCATTGCAGCTCCGCTCCTATAAACATCCAACATACAAAGTGTCAAGTTGTCCTTGAGAGACTCATGTTTTTCATGCCTTTAGTGGCGTCTAACACCATCATTATCTGTGATGTAAAAACATCAGATTTGCAAACAGTGAAGGAAATAAAAAGCGTGTGCCTTAATATGTTGAAAGAATAATTCTATGTTCACAATGAAACTAAACAAGACAAATAATCACATGTATGTCCTCTCTGATCTTCCGTACGATCCAGTTTAATCTTTACATTGTTTCATATTGACAAAAACCTGAAACTTAGTATGAAATTCCTGAATTATGCACACTGGAAGACCTTTAATTTGTTTAGAGAAAAATAAGCCTTTTTCCCACAACCAACATTTTGACTTGTCATAGTGGAAAAAGCGCAGGTGTTACTGACAACATTAACAATCACTCTACTCTCGTCAAGTGTCCCGGTAAGCCACAACAGTGTGACAGTGAGACGGCGTGTACAATACCAGGACCCTGAAAGTGAAGCAGCTAAACAGAATTCAGCCATCATTCATTTTCATTATGTGCGCCGGTGCTTTTCCTTCTGTTACGTGTCAAAACGTCTTCAGTGAAAAAGGCTTATATATGAGCCTGAATATTTTTCGTGTGTGTGCTTTATCTCTGTCGTTCATTGATGCCTTCCAGCCGGGCAGATGAAGAAGAGGTAAGCCATCTCTCCCTCCTCCTCCTTTCACCTCTCCCCCCTCTTTCTTCCTGTGGTGTGTCAGTGTGGGTGCTGCTGGTCTGGCTGGGTGAGCTACAGGACGAGGTGAGCATCTGCTCTTCCTGAACCCCGTTCCATTTGAATTTCCGCTACATTCCTCTATTTCACATCCTGGATGATTTACATACCAATAACTAGAGTTTAGATGTTTTGCCATTTCTCAGCCCCGCTCCGTGTGTGACATAGCCGGGGCTGTGTCTCCAAAAAAAAAAAAAATCCCAAACCATCTGGGCAGATGGGTGAGGGAAGGTGAAGCGGCTAAGGAGAAATGGGAAGCAGCCCAACGCGGAAAGGGTTCTGGCTCAGAGCCCTTTGGCTTGACGGGGAAAAGCAATAAAGGTGGCGTGCAGCTGAGCCAACAGCTGACAGGAACAGGAACTAATGTTTGGCCAAGGTCAGGAAAAACATAACACACACACACACACACAGATAGAGAGAGACATACACACACACATATCCACAAGGAGTGAGGATGTACCAGCAGAACGGGGTCAAAAGACACAGGGGAATGATAATGTTGTGACCCGGTACTCATGGGGCGTTGGGAGATTTGATGGTCAGAGAGCAGAGAGACGACACTTGTGCTTCTGTGTGAGTGTGTGTGGAGGGCTGGCAGCTGAGAGAGCCCTGTAATCAGTGTAGCAGCTATTGTTGGCAGGCGTCACCGGCCCTGGTACCAGGTAGAACACACACACACAAACACACACACACACACACACACTCAGCGTGCCTGGTTCATTCAGTTTCCTCACTTGCCAGACTTCACCCCTTGCTCATCTAAATTGTTCCTTATTCTAACAGTATGTTGACTAATGAACACAAATGAATCAGTAAATATTATTTTATATAAAATGAATGCAGAAAATATTACGTCTGCTAATCAGTTAGTCGATCAACAACAGTTTTGATAACGGATTCACAGATTTAGCCTCTAAAATTTAAAGCTTTGCTTCTTTTCTCCATATTAAGAAACAGAAGATGTCATCGTAGGTTCTGGGAAATTGTAATGAGCGTTTCTCACCAGTTTCCGACAACTGACGATGTCCTGCTGCTGGACTCGCTGCCAAAAAGTGCATTAATCTCAAGCTGGAAATAGCCCCCGACAAATGCACCATTTACTCCTTTTTGTGTAACGTTCGCTAGAAACTACAGTGTCCAGGTGTCTCAGGACATTATTTTGTGTTTATAAAAGTGAAATGATATATATTTGTGACCATTTTTGAAAGAATTCATCTTCAGTAGAAACTAAAAAGGCTTGGGACAACAGACAGGTTAAGGAAGTGTTTAGAGACGGATTAATGTATTGTTGGTTTTAGTCGATTCATGGGATTTGTTGACAAAATGAAAAAATACAGAATAAGTCATCCTTTAGTCAATTTCTCAAAAAAACCCCAACAAATTAATAGTTGCAACCTTGATACTCCGTTGACCTGCATTCATTTTCTCACACATACACTCCCACCCCCCCAAAACACAAGCCGACACCTCTCTGCTGGCGACATACATGCGTGATTGTATTCACACTCACTGTCTCGCACTTTTCCAAATGATGTGTGTGTGTTCGGCTGGCTGGCTGGCTACCCTGCATCTGTATGCACAATTGCATGTTGCATAGCCACCAGCTTGAAAAATACCAAACAGTGAAAAATTAATGAAAGGAAAGAGGTAGAGCAGAGAGAGAGAGAGAGAGACAGAAATGAAAGTCTTAGACAGCAGACGGAAAGCCAGGGGGGAGCTTAGTTCTTTTGAAACAGAACCTTTTTAAATCTCCTGGGAGTCCACGTGCCACTGCAGACCTCTCACTGGGAAACTAGAAAGGTTTAAATATCAACCTCACATTAGCCTACACCCCTGAACACACACCGCTGCTGATATAACTCAGGTTGATTAGTCTGCTGGGATTTTAAAATGACTTTTTAAAGCAGATGCTGTTATCCAGGGTACAATTTCCAATCAATCTTTCCTGATTTTATCTGACTTTGCTTTCTGTTTTTTTGCTTTTTTTCCCTATGAAAACAGTTTTACATTATTAAATCAGCAAAGGACCGGCGTCCTTCACTGCCTTCAGTCGGAGGACAGAATTTATTAACGCTAAATAAAATTAAATCTGAAACCAAAGGACACTGTGAAACACTTTTGGGGGGGCCGGTAAACAATTCTGCAGCCACTTGTGCAAAAGTAGAATATTTTTAAACTCCTGAAACATTAAAAAAAAAAAAAAGCGGACATTATTAAGGAGTTCAAAGGACAAAAGACTCTGCTCCCTTTTACTCCCTCTCATGGTCATGCCACAGTGAATTAGCGCTTTACAGTATGACAGACATCAGAGACTGCGGAAAGGAAACACTGGCCCAGCTGCAACCGAGAAGGGAAGGTGGTGTCGTGTGTGTGTGTGTGTGTGTGTGTGTGTGTGTGTGTGTGTGTGTGTGTGTGTAGACGCTCTGACAGCCAGATAGCTGTAATTACTTCAGCAGCAGACAAAGATTAATTAAGTAGGAGAGAGGAGAATTAATGAGGTTAGCACACACCTCAACTAGACTTTAAAAACTTCTACCGTTCCCGTTGAGACTGCGGGGTGTGGAAACGCACGCGGTGACGGAGACGCACACACACAAAAAAAAGAAGAAGAAGAGGAAACAAGTCGTGGAGGAATAGCAATGTTTTTTTGTTTTTTTTTAAAGCAGACACAATACACAGCCAAATGAATCCACTCTGTTTCAAACCAGATACGTGAAACTAATCCCCGCCTTCAAGGGTTCAAGGTATCAGATATATTTAATTTACACTTGAAGCAAAGGCATCGCGGCTAGATTATCGGAGCTTGGCAGGGCAGTCTGCACAGGTGTAACAGCTAAAAAAGAAGAAATTAGAAACAATTTAAGACGCTCATTCTTTCCTCACTTAGTAAAGAGGCCCGTGGCCAAATGCATGCTAAAGCCAGAGGGCTAAGCCTTCTTTGCTCTTATGCAAATGTGTGTAATTTTTAGCTGTAACATGACTAAAACCTCCTCTAAATCTTTTTTGTTCACTCTTCATGCAGCAGACATCCACCGCCAGGCGTGTTTTTTTCATTTCTGAGTTGTTTTGAAAGAAACAACTTAAATCTGTCCCTTCAAATCACGAGAATATCAAGTTCATATCTCGTTGAAGAATAGACGAGCGGATAAATAGGCTTGTGCAGCAGAAAAACACGGTGCCTTTAAATCACCCGCTAAATGAAGTATATAAATAGAAAGCGCTGAAGTCTGACGGACAGCTGGCGACGTTGCATTAAGTATGTCATAACGGCTGGTCCAAGCCTTGCACCATGATTGGACCAGTTCCTGAATCTGACTGGCAGCCATGATGCTCTGCTGTGCCCAGAATGTCTAAAGACCCCGAGACAAATGGTTTCAAGTTTACAGTCGGAGGATAAGTAGGTAATGTCGTCCTGTTTTGGCCACACAACGAAGCCAAAACAGTTCAAAACAGAGCTCATCATTATTCTAAATTTATATAAAAAGGACAAGATTTATCACAACTGTTCAGAGATGATCCTCAAGATGACAAACAAGTAGTGATGTCATGAGAGCCAAGCTGAATTTATGTTTTTCTGACACTGTCTTACTTTCTTGTTTGATTTTGGCCCAGTGGATCTCTATTTGAACTCAGCTGGCGCACAGCAGATCAACTGAACATGCATAAATTTGAAATTTATACATATTCAAATCTTTCCACAAAACAAATGAATAATGAATGAATATCTATTTGGGTTTAAATGGAGCATGAGAAATCCATTTTCTCTATAATTAGTACCAAATTACATTGTTCTTTCCAGAGAATTTCTCAGGAAATTATTAGGAAATTACACACTCGTAAAATAAGGTGTGTTACCTCAAAATAGTGTGGGTTATGTGTAGAACTGCAACGATTAATCATTTCATCGATTAGTCAATCAACAGAAAATAAATAACAAATTATTTTGATAATCGATTCATTGTTTTGAGACATTTTTTAAGAAAAAAATGCCAAAAATTATCTGGTTCCAGCTTCTAAAATGTGAATATTTTCTGCTTTCTTCAGTCCTCTATGACAGTAAACTGTATATCTTTGGGTTGTGGACTGGTGGTCAGGACAAAACAAGACCAAACAACTCATCGATTGATCGCGGAAAATAAGCAAATTAATCGATAACGAAAATAATTAGGTTCCAGCCCGAGTTATGTGACGTTAACAAGCCTTGATACTACGCTACTAGCTTAAGTTGAATGTGATAACTACTGTACTAACAGTCGAGACCACATCCCATGTTAGTCCTCCACACATATCTGTCATCACATTGTAAACATCTGATAAATTAATAACTGATGAATCACAGCACAGCTTCACCAGTCACTGCTAACACACATATCTCATTTAAGAATGAGATCTCAGCCTTCACCCGCCGCTACAAGTTTACCGAAAGTCAATTGATGGATGTGATGACACGGAGGTGTTAAAAAACGACGTCGCTTCTGTAAATGTGGACTCGTTTTGTCATCATGGACTACAGAGCAGACCGTCCTCCACCCTGTGTGCAAATCAGTAGTGTGATGTCAGTATGTAGGATATTTATATGTGGAATAAGAGCTGCACCTGTTGAGTCTCATTTCAACAGGGAAGTTATATATTCTGCTACCATTTCACCAGTGGCAGCTCCAGGAATTTCTTGACTGCGGTGGGCTTAAGTTATTTGATGAAGCCGATATTTAACTAGATTTCACTGCAGCAATAACGTCTATTCATTAAGTCACTTGATGATCCATTAATCTGCTGATAATTTTCTCGATTAGTCTATTAATTGTTTAGTCTATGAACTGCTCTAAAATATGGAAAAAATGGCATAATTCCTCAGGGGCCACTGTGATATCTTGTAATGTCTTGCTTTGTCAGACCAACAGTGTGAAATGTTAAGATGTTCAATTAACTGGCAAATCTTCACATTTGAGAGACTGGAACCATCAAATATTTGGCATTTTGGCTTGAAAAATAACAGAAACGATTAGTTGATTATAAAAATAGCTGCCGATTAATTTTCTGATGATGGACTAAATGGTGCATCAATCAACTAATCATTGCAGCTGCAGCTTATATAAATGTATAAAATAGAAAATGTCACACTTTTACTCAAAAGAAAATCTTTTAAATTGTCCTCCTGAAAAATATTGACTTATTACTAAATGCCTGCACTCACTGCTTAAACCATGTTTATTAAAACTATTAACTGATGTACATTTCTTTAGAGAATACACCAATGTTCAACACACTTATTTCAGCATGATAATCATTATAATTCAATAACTCTTGGATCTATAACCCTAAACACTATAACTACTTACTAAAGAAAGTCTAGGGCCTATTTAGGCTATTAGATCATTACAATAAAATAAAACAGTTTCAAACATATGTGCACAATAGGGCTGTACTCGACTGGTCGATTAGTTGGTCGATATGCTCTCGTCCAACTAAATTCTCATTGGTCGAATAATCTCCGTGTTACTTTCATAAAGAGAGAAGTGCTACATCAACAGCTTTCCAGGATTAATCCATTATTTCCTGCGGCGGGAGGGACAGACTAACAAATCACCTGTGAAAACGGGGGTGTATTCATAACACCCACGTTTTCACAACTATGAACTTGCCCAACCTAACGGAGACTGCTGGGTCTAACTGTACTCAACGTTTACTGAGTGTTAACTGAATGTTTACTGAATCAGTGTTTCTCCTACAATTATAACAACAAGAACTCCCGCCAGGCCAAAAAAATATTTTTTTAATGCCTAAAATAACACTAAACATCGGTAGCGTAACTCCGTTTAGAAATAGGAGAGTGCTTAGTATGTTTGCGTAGCGAGGGGGAAAGAGCGGCAGGAAAGTGACGGTGAATGCGAGCGGAGCAGAGGAAAAGGTTAGCGGTAAATTCTCAGTCTGGCAGTAAATGTACAATACACACTACTGAGTGAGTTAATAAATGCTAAAAAGTCACGTCTGTTGTTTCCCCAAGTGCTGGAAAAGTGAATAGCTCCAGGGCACAGAAACTTGGACAGTCCACCTTATAAATATCCTCTTAATTTCTGCAATGTCCATCTCTTAGGGTGAGGATGTGATGTCACCACTAACCACAGATTAACAACACAGAAGCCTGTGGGCCAACACACTGTGGTGAGCTCCTAATCCTCAGCACTGGTAGCCTATATGAACTTCATGCAGTTTGCCCACAGAAATCACCCGTATCATATCAAATGTCAAGTGCAAGAACGCATCTGGTAATATCATAGCAAAAGCTTCACAATCAGGCACCTGTATGCATCAATGCAAGACTTAATTAGGAAAATTGACATCAGCTGCTGGGAGACACCACAACTTCCTCTATGCACACCACTGTGAATTACTCTCCAAGAAACCAGCACAAAATCCTCTAATTACCACAAAACACTGCCACATTTATCAAACCTGAATTATACTGGTGCCTGCAAATTCTGACTAATTTAACTTTATGGTTCCAGTTTGGGATTAAGGGAAAAGTTAAGGGAAACATTAATCATATTTAGTGACAGACTCTCTCTTTTTGCAGCATTTACACAACTATTAGATTACTAAGGAGACTCTAGAGAGACATTAAAACACAGTTTCATATAAGTGAAACCTTTATTCTACAGAAAACAGAAAAAAGGCTGATTTCACTGATATTTCTCCCTCCAAATCACATTAGAGCAGATCCAAATCAAAAACCACTATACTTAGACTTTTAAACAATCTCTGCAGTCTCCTTGTCAAACTAGTCCAGATATAACAAGTCTAAATATTGTGGTTTTTGATCTGGACCTGGTCTGGATGGAAAGAAAAACAGTGAAATCGCCCTCATAAGGAAAATAAAGGTTTCACAAATCTGAAAGTGGGTTTAATCAGGTTTTTGTTACGATGTCTAACATTTTTTCACAAGTGTAAGTAGTGCAAAAACAGAGAATCAGCTGCTAAATGGCATTATTTACATTAACCTTCCCCTTAACCCCTAATCGGAAACTAAGCTAACTTTAGCGTCGTGACATTAGCAGACCAGTAAAAACAGCACTAATAATCATTAAATAGAGTAAAGAAGAAAGCTGTCTTACCTTAAACCGGTTCGTGTCTTTTTTCCCTTCCTTCCTCTTTGAAAAAGCAGCCAGACTGAATTCATTTGATCGATGATTGATTTGATTTCTTCAAATGATAAACTCAGCTCATCCCGGTGTTGTTAGCCTGTGAGCTAGCGTTAGCTCAGTTAGCATCAATATGAGCTTCAGTGTAGCAGCGACTTTACCGCCTCCCTGTTGTCATCTCCGAGTTGCCTCAAAATATGTGTTTTTATCATTCTCTTCGGTTTTATTACTGTAGTTTTCGGTTTCTTGGTTTGTTTGCTTTTTTTGTATTTTACCAATGAGTGTGTTTTCCACCAAATTGGTTGATTAGTTTAACGTTAGCCCGCCATCGCTATTAGCCGCCATCAGTAAACGGTGTGAGTGTGCAGCAGCGCCATCCTGCGGCGGGGAGAGTGACAGCATGAGTATGTGGAGCTATGCATTTTAAATAAAAATAATATTTATTACAAGAATAAATTTCTATTCAATAAAGATCATTTGATAATGGTATCAATAGTTGAACAACACTTTAATGCGAAACGTCACTTCATGGAAAATGTATGGAACATTTTCTAGTACAGGATATAAATCCTCCACACCAGACTCTACAACTCAAAACAACTAAACCATAAAACGAAACAATACCACAAAATACATGTTTAAAATAACAATAATTTCACAAATAATCACAAATCAGCATCATAATTATACAAGATATCCTTTGTTGACCAGAACTTATCCAATCTATTTTTAAAAGAGTTAACTGCAGGAGCCCGTACTACATCTTCTGGAAGCTCGTTTCATGTTCAGTAGGAATCACTTTAAGGATTTCCGTCTTAACTCATACCTATTTATTATTCTGTGAACAAGCTTATGGCCTTTTCACTTACTAACCTGTAATGAGTTTCTTCTATAGTTTTTGGTTAGTTACCTCAAAAGAATACACAGGGATTTTTGATGCTTTGCACTACATTTTTTAGAAATTATACAACTGATGACTCAGCTATAGATGCATTTGACAATAATATATTCTTGAGAGAAATAAATATTGAAGAAGAATGCTCAAATAAATATAATAAAAACCACACAAAGTGTAACTTGTGAAAAACCAAATTTGTTGTTAAGAGAGACTTAGCGAGGTCAGCCACACTGACTCAGTAAATGTTAACACTGCTTGTCATCATGGATTACAGTCCGCACTCTCTGTCAGCATATAGGATACATGAGAATCTGTGAGACAAATACCATAGCGGATGCACCTGTTGTGTCTAATCTAAGGAAGAAAGCTATATATTCTTCATTTAAAGCCAACACATATGAAAATCTGTATTAAATACTGAGAACTGCAGCTGACAAATACGCTCGATTGGTCCAGATTTTGTGATTTATTCGCACCTGCTTCCCAAAATTTACTTTGTTTGCTTTTTGTCTGTAAAGAGCTGAACTGATACAACTAACATTGTGGTTCACAGATAGATTCAGACAAACAAAACAAAACAGTAGGACAATATGTTTGTCTGCCCAAAAAGAATAAGCAGGTATTTTTGTCAGCTACTGTAAATAGCTAAGTGGTTCAAAGAGTAGAACAAATTAGGGAGATAAGAACAGAGTAAAGAGTGGAACAAATTAAGGAGATAAGAACAGAGTACAAGGGGTTTTATCTCTCTAATCACTGAACTGGGACGGGATGTTATATCTGAGCCGTGTCTATTTCGCTGTTGTACAGAATACTCCTCACACCGTGGTGCTCTGTACAATGTTAGAATGAAATAAAAATGTGTCTCCAGACAGTTTAACCTACTTTCAATAAGTATCAGGACACCTAATTTTCCACCTTTTCTAAATATATTCTTTACAAAATCTCAATTTGATCTTGTTCAGCAGGTCATTAAGCTTCACGTAACTTATTTGTCCCGAGAACAAGGATGACTTTCATTCACTTCATACCAGGCGTGAATACATTTTCTCAGTCACTGGGTGATATTTGGAGTGAGGACTGAAGGTGACAGACAGTTTGTGGAGTTTTAAGGCCAGTGTTGAGTCAACAACTAAAACACTAGAGGAAGAGAGAAGAGTAAAAACAGGACCGATAGATTCATAGATTCCTCGGTCGTTACGCTCAAGACAGCATCATCAAGCAGGAAATTAATCAATAACTGGAAGGAAAGTTTAAATCAAGACAGACACAAGAAATCATAGCGTGTGTAGTTTAATTTTGTTATAAATTACACTCACATTGCACCATAATATTTAACAGTATCAATACATCCTGAGCAGACATCAATATTTCCTCACAGGAAGGAAATGTGTTGATTGAATTGATGCAGACTTTAAAGCACCAATCAGGGAAAAAGCATTGTTCAGAAATGTTGAAATGCATCCTTATTTTTATTCATTTATTGTCTCTATGTGCTTATTATCCCCCACTGCTATGAATGGGTTTGATAGATTACAGCATGTAAAGGGGGCACTTGAGAATAAGTACTCAGCTGTCTCATCAAATCAGAGGAAGGATACATTTGTAGAGTCTGGACAAAGCTGCGTTAATTAAAGCATCATGTGAAAAGATTGTACCTCTTGCTTCAAAGTGCTCAGAACAGGAACTGGCTCAGTAGTAAGACAATGCACAGATAAAAATATATGTAAAGAGGAATATTGAGTTTTTAAAAAATGACATTAACATCAGCAAGTAGAAATTTGGTTTTAAATTTTAAATCACATACTGTGATTTTTTTGTTGTTGTTGTTGTAGAAAACATTTATCTTTGATTCAAGTTTAAAAGTACAAATAGTTCCGAAGTACAAACAGTCTTACAGGCTTTCAAAAGGCTTGGATTCAATTTTAAATGTTTAATCATTAAAACTTAATCATACTATCAATTTTTAATGTTTATCAAAGTGCACCAGAAGTACAGTCTATGTATGCTGGTGGACTGAGTAGGCGAAACCCATGTACACAAAACACACATACACCCTCTATTATCGGCAGTATTCCCATTCAGAATAAGGCTGCAGTGAAAATAAAGTCCCAGAACTGTTCATACTAAAAGACCAAGAGGCTTTAACCTGGAGGAAAATGCAGCCGTGAAAACACAAACATTAAAAAAAAAAAAGATGGTTCATAACACACATCACAGAATAAACAAGTCTAATGCACTTCATGACTTCTAAAGGATCAGCGGATGTGCACGTTAGCTTATATCTATTACATACAGCAAAGTGGAAAATCTCTCACATCTCATGCAATAACGTTCAGCCCCAACACGTATAGATTTATTATTCACATTTTAACTCATGCAGATTGATCTTAACCTCTTTATCAGGTTTTAATGATTGAAAAGATCTGCTCGAGAGGAGCTGATCGTAAGGAATGCTGGCTCTCTTTGAAGTAAGCTTGTTTTTTTTTTTTGAAGTACCTGTTCTTCCTTTTACAGGAGATTCTGCTTTGTTATGTACAAAACCATGTAAATGCAGTGAGTATGAGATTGCAATTCTTAGTCTGGTGCATTATCACTCAAGCTGGTAGGTAAATTGATGGTTGCTACAGTGGTCCTTATTTAAAGATGGTGTAAACTAGTCAAGTTAGCAGAGCCAGCTGACCCTAATGCTCTGTTTTAATGCTGCAAACTGCTAAAAAAATTGCAGCAGAAATGCTAACTGTATATCTGAGAAGCGTGCGTTTGGCTTGAGGATGCTGTAGCTCGTAGATTAGCCTTCTGCAAGCATTCTTAATGTACCCAAACCTGTAATGTAAGTCTGTAACACTGTAGTCTTTGTAAGAAAACGTAGTGTCACGTTGGATGGTTGTGTTTTGGTTTTTTCTCCTTTTTTTTGGACAGTAATGTCATCATCATGCGACCCTCTGGAGGATGTAGAGGATGCCGATGTTGTCGATGGTGACGAAGGTGGAGAAGTCGGACGACACGTGGATCCTCTTCAAAGCGCTTCCTGTCGGATAGAAGGTCTGCAGGGCTTCGCCTTTCTCCACGTCCCACCACTGGCCAAGAGACAGAGAGAGAACAATTACTGGAACGCTTCAGGCTCCTTAAAGAAAAAAACTGTTGCAGAATACCTGGGCAAGGAAAATAATCCCAAGCCATGTTTTTCTCTTTCTTCTTCTTCTTTGTATTTTATTGTGCTACGGACCCCCGATGAGCTGTGTCCTTAATAAAGTCTGAAGTGAACTGAACTGAACTGAAGAAACTGTGTACACGCTCAGTGAGCTTGTCAGTAGAAAATGACAGACACAGGCAGACACTGTGCTCACTCAAGAGATCAAAACATTGAACTTTCTGGCTTTGAAATGTGTCAGATCTTCTCTCTGAAAAATAATGAATCTGACACATTCGCATATCTTAAAGGAATAGTTTGACATTTTAGGAAATATGCTTATTTGATTTCTTGCTGCCAGTTCAATGAGCAGATTGATACCACCATCACGTCTGTTCTATTTGAATCTGGAGCTAGTTAGCTTAGCTTAGCATAAACGGGGAAACAGCTAGCCTGGCTCTGTCGAAATGCAACAAAAAAAAAAAAAAACGCCACCCATCACCTCTTAAACTCACTAATTAACATGTTATATGTTGTTTATATAATCCGTACAAAAACCTGAAGTCTAGTCACTGTGAGGTTGCCAGGCAACCAGTGGAGACAGGAAGTCCCTGCTCCCACTCAAGCAAAAATCTGGCATATAACTAACTACCCCTAAAACCACAACTTGTTGTTTTTACTTTATCTACACTTTTCCATCTTTGTACAGATTAAATAAAACTCTAACTATTCTTTGAACATATTTAATGGTCGTCAATTTTGGCATAAAATATCCTCATAACTTTAATAACAGGGATTATGGTCTATTTAGCCTAGTTATTGTGTTAGCATGTTGTTGCATGTTTATCCTCTTCTACTTTCCACTTTTGAGAGTTTTGCCAATGTAAGAATGGTTTATTATACCAGTGAAGGTTTAAAATAGAGTGGGACAGACTCCAAGATATTCTCGGAAATCACAGAGTTGTTGTACTGCTCACACTATAAAACTTTTCTTTGTACCAGACACTCGTCAGGTTGACAAGTTACTGCACAAACTACACAACTGATTTCAGACGAGGTGTACAAATAACAAGATTGTTCCAGGTGAGACATCCACGAATGAAGAAAATGCTCAACTCTTTGTCCCATACTTATAAATAAGAGTATGTCTTTTGTCTTTTAACAGTGTCTTTCCTATTGTGTCTTTGCTGATGCTCTGCTGTTGTTGTTGTGTGTAACTTCTTTTTGCCAATTCGGTCATCTATGTAAAACGTCTCTGAGTGCCTTTAAAAGCGATATATAAATAAAATGGATTGTTATTATTATTATTAACATCAGAGAATAATTGTGATATTTAACCAAAAACATGCATGAGAAATTGCTCTCTTATCGTATAATGATCATCTCCCTTCTCAAGTGCTTCAACTATAAGAGTATCTTGTTTTTCACTACAATAAAATCAAGCATGTTTGAAAACTGTCGTCGGTCACAATTGTAGATAGATGAAAAATAGATGGCCCAGTATGACATGCTGGAGTAAAGATTTCATACCAACTGGAAGGTGTTTAGTCTCTCAAAAATTCTTGGATCTGAAAAATGTGTTTAGGACAATTAAATCATGGCCAGCGTGGCTTACTCTGCACTAGCTTTGATATGAATCAGAGCTTTATATTGACTATTTAAGATGAATTAAATAGTATATTAGCAGACTCAAACTCACACATGAACCCTCTGTTGTACACACATCCGCTCACACACACACACACACACAAATCCACAGGCTTCCCAAAACACACAGATATAGATGCACACACACACACATATTCCCCTGCAGCTTTCCTAAGTGATTCCGTTTAATCTCGGTTTAAAGTTGACATTTTCCATTGAAGCTCCATTCTCACTGGGATGAATCATCAAAGGCGCATCCAGTCAATCATTTATAGCCTAGCATGGGTGTGTGTTTGTGTCTGTATGTGTGTGTACATTAAACTTTGACAATAATAACCATTATTACTACACATCAAAATTGTACCTCTTCCATCTGAATAAAAGACAACATGCGCCAAAATTAATAAATTAAAGCTTCGGTAGCATAGTATGTTTCTGCTCAAAAGCTTTAGTTATTGTGTGTGTGTGTGTGTGTGTGTGTGTGTGTGTGTGTGTGTGTTTGGAAAAGAAAGCAGGCCAACTCCTCAGTCTCTCAACAGACAGGAGGACAGACAGACTGAAACATAAGAGGTGGCGGCAACAGATGTCTAGATTACAGAACAATCCCAACACACACACACACACACACACACACACACACACACACACACACACACACACACACACACTCACACATACCATTTATCACACACACTTCAACAGCATTAAGGGGAGCTCATTAGCATTTTCCCCGATATGGCATCGAAACACGCTGTCTGTGTAGGTGTGCTAACTTAGCTTCTCTTCATTTTTTCCCCGCTCAAAGGGTAATTCTATGAAGGCTAGATATATTGCAGTGTGTGTGTGTGTGTGTGTTTCCTGAAAAATGGCCCAGTATATTTCTGTTGCTGCAGGGGGTTGGCCCTTCTTCCACTGATTGGACGTTCTCCACTGTTACCATCATAACAAACACACACACACACACACACACACACACACACGCATGCTTGCTTGCCTCAAAATGCGGCTGCTTTGTGGAATCCTTGTCACAACAAATAATCACTTCTGAGTGAAAAGACAAAAGATCAAAACATAATAAGTTCTATTAAATTTGCATTAAAAAAATGGTACAAAAAATTGACCTGGAAGAAAGTCCCTAAAAACAAGATTTTGGGCTCTAAAAGAAACAAGTCTGCTTTAGTTATTTGAAGAGTGAACTGGGACAGAGGAATCGACATGAACAAAGACTTCTCTGAAATAATAACCTCTATCCTGCGGTTTGCTGTGCGATACCGCTTTAAGACTAAGCAGTTCACGATGCAGATTCAACATGTTTTCCAGCACGCTGACAGTTTTGACAGCTAACCTGTGATTGAATAGTTCGGTTTGAGCTCATTTTACAGTCTCTAACAGATCCATTGATTTGTTTTTCCTTACTTTCCCTTTCCAATAATAAATGTCTTATTATTGTTACTCCATATGTTTTTTCTTCAGCTAATCAACTTTAAGTATGCGCTGATTTTTCTTCCTCAGCTGTTGATTGACTGCCAGACTCCTGGGTGAAACATTCGTTGCGATGAGAGATGGTTTTAACAAATGTTTGACCGGATATACACGCAACAAAGAGCGGGTCAAGTCTGGCTTTTTTCCCTCCCGCTGTATTTTTAGCCCATGAGATGGGTCACGGCTCACTTATTTTAATACCCTCTTTCCTGGTCTGACATCTTAACACAGGTCAGATCCAACAATAAACCTGTATAATTGTCCTGTGTGAAGAAGGCTTTAGATAACTGTAAGAGTCAGAGGCCTGCGACCTACAATTATTAATAATTCACTGTGCAAAGATATAACTCTCAGCTTTTCTCCTCATACGTCTGTGCTCTGGCTGGAATCAGACAGGAAACATTGTACAAAGTAACATAAGCAAAACACTTTATTGATATAGACTCTCTGCATGCATTTATTTAAAAATAATGAGTTTTGCTTATTTTTTTCATGCTTATGCATACCATGATAAATCTTGTGATGTTTACATGATCAACGGAGCTATGCTATGTTATGTTATCTGCAGCTGGCCTCGAGGCTAAATATGACATGAGTGAACATGACATTTAGTCAAGCTAATTAATTTCATGTTTCTACAGGGTACATACGTTTAACATACAGACTGAGTCACAAACCCAAACATAATAAATCATTGTTTGTGTGGTATTTAATATAATCCTCTGAAGATTACTGGACTGCATGAGGTATTTGATCACACTGGATGGGAAACAGATGCAAAACAGCTTCGCGGTGAAGCTCGTGTTCACATGAGCTAGAGCAGAAGTCACACGTTTCACTGCAAGCTAAGAAAGCATACATTCTGAACATATGAATATAATTAGATTTATATAGAGTTTTGATGTCCATCCACATCTAAAATGCTATTGGTTCACCGTTTCACCAGTGGAATCTGCAGGCTGATGTGAAATGGTGCGAAATGGTCTTTCCAGACAAGTTGACCCCACAATCATATAACAAACACCAGATTACTGGCGAGTATTTAAGTTTTTCAAAAAAGTCTGGCCCAAAACAAGTCAGGTGCCCAAATGTACTTTAGCACATGTTTCTTCTTGTTGTAATCATTCTTCCTTTTCATACTGGCCGTTAAGAGATCCCTTCATAATGCACTTTCAGTGTAAAAACCCATAAGTCTTCAACCTTTCAAATTAGTCAAATCAATTCAATATCATTCAAAGTTACTGTCTTTTTATTACAATCCTTCCACTGCAGCTGAACAGGACACTGAACACTGTTAAGACACAAAGACAGATTTTTTTTTTTACTAAAAAGATCTAAACTGTGGAAAATGTCCACTTAATCTGACTGACTCAGATGGCTGAAGCCTTATATTATCTTCAGATTCAGAACTTTTAAATACATTTTTGCTGAAAATTAGGACTGTGGATTTTATCTCCCATCACTTAGATTGTAACCACATTATCTTCTAATGGTCAGTCTGAAAAGGAGGAATGATTATAGTGAGCAAAACCTGCTTTATATGGGCACCTGACTATTGTTTTAAGACAGACTTGAAAAACTGTGTGCCTGTCCTTTAACACCCTGTGCCACTAACATCAGGGAAACTAACATTAAGTACTAAGACGGTGTAAAAAAGTAGAAGTAGGAGGTTTCCACCTGCGGTTTTAGCAAAGAACTTTTCAAAGTCACAGAACGATCATGTCAGCCACATTAAACACTTTCACCATGTCTTCTTCTGTTAGTCTTTATGAAAGAAGGTGAGGAGGGTAAACCACACAGATCATCGATCGCTGCAACATATGCTCTTTTTTTTTTTTTTTTTTAATAGATCACTCATTAACGATTGAATCTGGATTGTTTTGTCAAGAGATGAAGAGAAAGGGAGAGATGTGTGGCTGGATGAAGAAAGATAGACAAGATAAAGGTGGGATCGATAAAAAAGGTCGGGGGTGGGGGGTGAACAAGGAGAGCAGAGCAGATACCAGAGGATGGAATGAGACACGGTTAAAGTGTAATTGCATCTGAATGGAAGGAAAGATGGCTGCCGCCTGCCAAAGCACTGACAGCTCCAACAAAGAAATAATACTTAGATGGTTGCGCACGCACACACACACACACACACAGACACACATTTATGTACGAATGCAGAAATAAACATCCAAGCAGACAGACGAAAGAGAGAGAGAGAGAGAGAGAGAGAGAGAGAGAGACAGAAAGAGAGAGAGAGAGAGAGACAGAACAAGTAGAGTCGAACAACAACAACGAATGAATCCCATGACAAACAAGAGGAACAGACGAATGATGAAACTCCACAACAAAATAGAAAAACAAGACATGGAAAAACACTCCATAACTCCAGCTGGTTATAAAAAAAGGATTAGCAGAGAGATGCAATGTATGGAGGAAAAAAAAAAAGAGACGGCGCAGAATAAATGTTTAAACGAGTCGCCTGGCTTGATGGCGGGAAGGATGGAAGGAGCCGTGTGTGTGGATGGAAAAGTGTGAAAATGATGTTAGCTTCAGAGTGAGACTGGATTCACTATGAGGACGGAGGGTGGAGGGGTGGTGGGGGGGGGGAGAAAAAAGGCCAGAAAATCACTATGTTGAATCATTTACACCAGAGGACGGTGACTTGACTAGACTGGATGGCATGCATATTTATGCATTTGCATGCGAGGGAGACAGAAGTTTCTTTGGTTGGCGACAGAGAGAAGAAGAGTAAGATGGAAAATGAAGGTGCGCATGGGAATAAGGTAAAGATAGCACACATACATACGAGGGAAAAGCTGCATTAAACAAAAGGATGGCAGATTAAAAATGTAAAGATGCTGCAAAACACATTACACATTTATCATAACAACAGCGACACGCGAGGTCCTTGTCTATCCTTAAGGGTTTGGTCTCTCTTATGGGAATATGTAGCGGTGTTTTGTGTGTGACACAGAGTTCCCATATCCTCAGAGCAGATGGCTGATGTGCTGATATCAACACCATCACTGTGGGACCATTGATTTATGGGAGTGCTAGCGATGCGCATGGAAGCTAAATGACTCTATGTGTGTATTTCTGAGCTGTTGGTGAGAAGATAATACACCTGGGCATGTTTACTGTAGAGGTGAGTATGTGTGTATTTGTGTGACCGCCTTGAGTTTTCTTTACTGTGGCCGCAAATGTTTCCAGAAGGTCCAGCACAGCATCCTCATCTCCTTCTAAGCCGAGGCTGCTGATATTAACCGGAAGGATGGCTGGAAAACGGGGTTGAGACAATGTTCATCTGTACATCGCATGAATACTAATGCAAGGTAGACACACACACACACACACACATACACACACAGGTGGGACTAATTGGAAATATATTGAGAAATGACATGAGTGCATTAGCATGAAAATGACACACTCTTAAATCAAGTGTGTAGATTCCAATCTAATGTTCATACAGTGAATGTAGGTTATAAATGTAATGGAGATTATTCCATTAAACAGCCAGTGTTCTTTACTGACTCACCTTATTAAATTTACACCAGATGAAAACATGGTGAGCAGCAGTGGGAGATAATTCACTACTTTTGTTTACTGACCATCAGTTAAATGTAATGTTATTGTTTTACCAAGTGATGTAGTTTGAATTTTTAATTTGAAGCTGACAAAGCAAGTTATTGTCTAATAATAATAATAACAATAATAATAATGACTCTTGCCGATTCCAATTTTCTCTCTTTGTAAGACTTTAATAAGAAAGAAAGATTTTCTTTCCATTGTTGTGTGTGTGGTTGTGCTGTTTGTGCTGCAGCTGCCGATGTGCGTGCGACGTGAACCATAGTAGCAAAGTCGAACATATGAGACTGATCAGGGCCAGTCACCGGTCATGGCCGTTTTCGATCGGTGCATCTTTAAAAATAATCAACGGGTGATCTCTAAAAAATAATACAAAGCCAGCAGAAAAAAAGACTAATAGCAACATAAAGCCTGATGGTAACATGATGGAGCTGTGTCATGCAGCAAGGTATCTATTATCAGGTATCTATTAGTAAGACACGAAGGTGACTCTATAAAAATCCTTCAGCGGCTGATCTAAGAATCCGTCAAAGCGGAGGATTGTTTTGTTCCCGAGGTCAAGAACGAGTTTTCAGTCTCAACTTTTAATCCGACATGGACGAGAATCTCTTAAGTGCATTAAAAAACATGAAAATTTCAACATCACCATGACAACTGGGTGAACTCCATCTGCTGAGGGAGACTGGACCTTGTGGAGAGCTTTTATTTTCAACTACGGTTTCAAAAGTCAAAAATGAACCTTTCATCTCAATTAATATCATGATATTGATTTCAACCACGAGTTTGTGAAGCAGAGCTGCAACAATAAAAGCAACTATTTTGATGACTGATTAATCGTTTAAGGCACTTTTCAAGCAAATAAAAAAACAATATTTGATGGTTCCAGGCTCGCTAATGTGAGAATGTGCTTTTCCTTTTGTTTACATTTAGTAAATAGACTTTCTTTGGTCTTTAAAACACCAGAGAACAGTTAAGATGATGTCATTAAACGTCTCTGTCTGACCACGAGTCCAAAATTCAAACTATTGATCAGTTAATTGTTATGCTTTGAGACAACATTGGGTGAAAAGGGCTCCAATTCATGAGCCTGTTTTTTCATTCATTGTACTTTAAGAATGTTAATGACTTGAGCACAAAGAGAGCAGAAGGATGGGGGTTTGAGAGTGGACGCAAATGTCACCTACTTAAGTGGAAACATGATGATAGAAAACAAGAGGGGCCGCTGAACCCTTATCTATAAAGCCACACCCTTCTGCATTTCCAGATAAGCTCCCTCTCAGTGTCACACTCACATACACACACACACACACACACACACACACACGGGTCAAAATCACATCTGGGAAAGCCCGGATAGCTGCCGTGCGAGTGTGAGGAACCCTGATTTCATTTCTTCTACCGGCATATGAGCAGCAAATCCACTCCGACAGGCCCTCACCGCTAGCTCTCGTGAAGCTAAATAGGTCTGCTTATTCAGGCTACCTGAGGGAAAGTCAACATCGCTTACATAACAGAAATACCTGTCCATGTGTGTTCTTGCAATGCTCGGTGTGGGCTAGCGCACAGTTGCGTCTTTCAGAAGAGCGGTGGAGGGAAGTAATTTATCTTCCTCCTACATAAATAGCTCTGATACAGTCCAGGGGGAGTAGATACCGTCTCTACACTTTTATAAAAAATCATAAAGACTCTACAGCCGGCAGGATGCACACAATGGACGGAGGGAGGAGGGGAGGGAGATTAAAGAAAGAAGGGGACACCAGCTGGAGTAGATTCAGGCGATTTTGTAAGGCCACCTTCATTTTCAGAGAGAAAAAACAAGGGTGTGTGTATGTGTGTGTGTGTGTGTGTGTGTGTGTGTGTGTGTGTGTGTGTGTGTGTGAGAGACCAGGCCAAGAGTCTTGCGGAGTGGGAAACAGTGTGACACTGAAGTTGAATTATTCATCCAAGGTTCCGTCCACTGAAATATTGATGCTCAGACAATCCTCTACACATCTCTCCCTCTCTCTCTCTCTCTCTCTCTCTCTCTCTCTCTCTCACACCATCTTTCTTTCTTCACTTTCTCTCACTCGCCTTTCTTTATTTCCACTGGCTACTCTTTGTTAATCACAGATGTGACACGGAAAGAAGGGAAAAAAAAAGCAAGGAAACTGAAAT